>NC_090265.1:1300265213-1300868784 GCF_040414725.1 Anabrus simplex
CACGGCCCCTCGTAATCTGCAGGCCTTCGGGCTGAGCAGCGGTCGCTGGGCAGGCCAAGGCCTTTTCAAGGGCGGTAAGTGCCGTGGGGGTATTTCAAATTCACATGTGTACTCAATCGTTTAACACGCTCATTTAAAGAAAGTGATATTGTGATTCTGTGGTAGCAGAAATGTAAAAATCTCCGAAGTTTTCAGGGCAATATTTTGTTACAAACTACCTGTAACCTGAGTGTTGACTTTGTTGGACGCGCCGATAGACCCCGTAATCTTAAAAAAAACCCCTCAGAATCGTCATAAAAATGGGACGAATAGGATCAGCAGTGATTTGAGGAGTTTGTGTCAAGGTCACTCTCCAAAGGACGAGTTACCAAGCTGAGATTTGAGTGTATAATACAAAATGAGAAACCAGACTTTTGTTCTTCTACATACATTCTTTCTGTTATCTGTATTGTGGATATTGTTGCGTGGTAATGCGACTGTTTGCCCTCTTGATCATAGAAGGGATAAGTAAGTCAGGCTGGAGAGTTACCGGCCGGCCTACGGGCATTTGATGACCTCGGCTTCTAATATCCGTTTCCTCTGGTGTCTCCATAAATTTTCTGGGAGGTGAAACCAGAACACTCGTATTCTGGCCGCACACCGAAGATACTAGATCTTCATCACTGGGTACATATAAGTGGGCTCACCTCGAACAGCACTTAGTGGTTGTTGAATTATATTGTTGTTGTCGTTGTTTTGTCGAATGATACGTGTTGAGTAGTTCAGTGAGTGGAGTAGTCACGTGAATTGATTTTGCGTGTTATCGGTCCTGTCTGGAGATGACTGGAACTGCTATGTAAAGTAAGTATGGTTCGCGCGAAACGAAGTGAAATTGAGTGTTGAAACCTGTCAGTCAAGATTAAGAAGGATCGCTTATTCCAGATCAATACCGTTAGCCTAAAACCTGCTGTAAGGACAAGATACTTTTGTAAATAGACGGTGTGTAGTTAAGTGTTGTCATTCATAGTTGATTGTCATTGTGTGTGTATGTACTAACTGGGTTATTATCATTTATTATTTAATCCGCTTACCCTCCACGGCTGGTTTTTCCCTCGGACTCAGCGAGGGATCCCACCTTTTCCGTTTAATGGCAGTGTTCTGAAGCGTGAGACGTTTGGTATGCGATACAACCGAGAAGGAGGACCAGTACCTCGCATAGGCGACCTCACCTGCTATGCTGAACAGGGGCCTTGTGGGGAAATAAGCGATTGTGGCCTTAAGTTACGTACCATACCGACATTTGCCTGAAAAAAAGTGGGAAACCACAGAAAACCACTTCGAGGGTGGCTGAGGTGGGAATCGAACACCCTCTACTCAACTGACCTCCCGAGGCTGAGTGGATCCTGTTCCAGTCCTCGTACAACTTTTCAAATTTCGTGGCAGAGCCTGGAATCGAACCCGGTCTCCGGTGGTGACAGCTAATCACGCTAAGCATTACACCACAGAAAAGGACTTAATTGGGTGATAATTAAATTAGTTGTTTTATTCGTAACAATGTAGTTACGTCCACTGTTGTGTTAAATGTCATAAACTATCCAGTGCATAGATGACGCAAAACTCTTCTTTATGTTGGTATTGAAAGTTTTCGATCATTTTACAACTGCCTTGAACTGATCGCAACTTGAGCGGTGCTCTTTATAAAAGTGAATCGCAGGATTGAATTTTGAAAGCTACCATTTGCAAATTCGCTTGTGGACTGGGACCTTCGCTGTTCTAATGAGACATTCCTGAACTCACTGTCTTAGAGAGGAGGAGTAGAGAGAATGTTGGCTAACTACCTATAAAACATATTCTGCCTCGGGTTTCTAACAATAAAGATACCGGTATGCAATTAAATGTAACTCAAACTGACCCCTCGAACACTCATCGCCAGGATGGTGAATTTCAGGCAACAAGAAGAATTTAATCGAATTAGTAAAAACTGCATCATAAATTTCCAGAGTATCTTATTTGAAATACGTAGCTTAAAAAATGTTCAGATTGTGAAAAAGAAATTCTTGAAAGGGGTGAAGCAGGTGAAGTGTTACGCTTTGTGCTACTGACTTGTATGATGGTACGTACACAGAGTATGTGCAGTCGTCTTCGTGCGTCTCACCCGGAGGTTACGGGTTCGATTCATAGTCACGGTCAGGGATTTTTATCTGGATCTGAGGGCTGGACCGAGGTTTATACAGCTTATGCGATTACGATTGAGGAGTTATCTGAAGGTGAGATGACGTCCCGGTCTAGAAAACCAAGAATAACGGCCGAAAGGACACGTCGCGCTGACCGCGCATCACCTCTCACTATGCAGGCCTTCAGGCTGAGCCGCGATTGTTGGTAAGCCCAGATCGTTCAGGCCTGTAGTGCTATTGGATTTGGTTTTTTAAAATAACATTATAGATTTTGCTTCCTACTAACTACTTTTGTGGATTTCGGAGACGCCGAATTGCCGGAATTTTGTCCTGTTCGAGTTCTCTTACCGACACGAGGATGATGTATTTGAACACCTTAAAATACGACCGGTCGTAGCCAGGATCGAACCTGTTAACATGGGCTCTACTGCTTGAGTTACTTAGCCCAGAGTATTGTGAGTAAAAGCCTATTATATTATAGATTCTCTATAGGCCTATTCCCTGTGTATGACTGCCCTTTATTCTTGTTTATTTAGTAACTTATAAGACATTATTTCAACAGCAAGGAATGGACATGATTACCAAACGCTCTGAATATGGTTTTCCTTCCCACTCTTAGCCCTTTCCTATCACATCGTCGCCATAAAACCTATCTGTGTCGGTGCGACGTAAAACCAATTATAAAAATATGATTATTTGTCAGAAGTTTCATATTTTGTTTCTAAGCATTAATGTATAAACGTACAAATATTTTCACCTTACTCATCAACGATAGATTGCAAAGGAACGAATTACCAGCCGAGTTTTGAGTACATAATCAAGTCTGGGTAATCAGCGCTCTGTTCTCAAACAGAATTCGTTCTTTGTTGGTGTGTATTTCTCGCTGGGGACTGGGCCGTTTCGGACATCCTGCTACCGAATGCTGTTTGGTGTATAATTCCTTTGATGAAAATGAGATCTTATTTAGATTCCGTTCCTTTGTGATGACACAGTTACGAAACTTGCACAGAACCCGCCCACGTCCATCACTGTCGCTGAGGGCGAACAATTGTTACGATATGAATCGTTATTTTAAATTTGTTTGCTCTTTCAGAATTCTACCAGACAGACCAAAAATGTCATCATAATCACAGTTCAGATACCAAACATGTTAGCTCTGTACACGATCAATTACGGTTGCTAGCTCTGTACTCGGAAGACAGATGGGTTCGAATCCCCGTCGGCCATCCTCGAAATAGTTTCCCGTCGTTTCCCATTTCAACTTGAGAAACATGACGGGATGGTACCTTCCTTTCTCAGGGCCACGGCCGCTTCTTTCCTACTCCAAGCCCGTACAGTTAGACCTACACTCACAGACATCACCCTCACACAGTGGTTCATGTAGCTCACCAGCCGGGTTGAGTAGTTCAGACGGTTGGGGCGCTGACTTATTGACCCCAATTTGGTAGGTTCGATCCTGGCTCAGTCCGGTGGTATTTTAAAGTGCTCAAATACGTCAGCCTCGTGTCGGTAGATTTACTGGCACTTGAACGAACTCCTGCGTGTCAAACTTCCGGCACCCGGCGTCTCCAGAAACCATCAAAAAGTAGTTAGAGATGTAAAATCAATATTATTATTATTTATTACTTAGCTCACCCCTGTCGGGAAATGTAGTTACAGAACTGGCGAGCCGAACATGTCCTCGGATGCTCCCGGCTCCAAAAGCTTAAAAAATGTTCAGATTGTGAAAAAGAAATTCTTGAAAGGGGGTGATCTGCGTTTGACGCACGAAGACGACTGCACATACTCTGTGTACGTACCATCATACAAGTCAGTAGCACAAAGCGTAACACTTCACCTGCTTTCTAGGCGTACCTGTTATATAGCTTCTCTAAAACTCCAAGCTTCCGGAGGTGCAGCAGCGGATGAACGCCATGGACTCAAAACAATAGCATGTTGAGTCCTTAATACGAAGGCGGGTTGGATCCACAACATCTCCACCATCAGCTATTAAAGAAAGTCCTCGCGTCACTGGAGAGGCGCACTAGGGAAACACACACACACACACACACACACACACACACACACACACACACACACACACACACACACACACACACACAGAGAGAGAGAGAGAGAGAGAGAGAGAGAGATATTGATTCCCGTTGCTTTCCTCACCCTGCCAGAACATACTTATTGTACGTATCAGTAAGGGGCGGATTTCTATGACATGTCGTATTTGTTTTAAGAGCCGTATTTTGATTTCCAACTATGTAAACACATACTGTAAGTCTTCTGAAGGGATTTGCGAGGTATTTATTTTGCATCAAAAGTCATATCTTGGACCTTCCTGAGATATTGGTAACATTTATGCTTAATATTTTAAATATTTTTAAGATCATAAAAAATCCTCCCTCTACGTATTAGACTTCCATGCGTACACATCAACCGACGTTACGAGCGAAAGTGTCACATAATTTATCACAGCGACTGGCTGCATAAGGAATAGCAGTACTAGCATCGCTCTTACCTGTCACTTCCATTTTTCCAAAGCCAAAGTTGAGACTGAGACAAATATATGAAAGCAGCAAACTTGCTTCAGTCCATGCTAGAAGACACAGTGCAATGTAAACACTGTATCCCGCCAGAGATGGATATGCGCTGAGATAATAGAATATTTTTCCGTACTCTTATCACTCTTAGCCTTTTAATATTTTAATGTTCGAACTTCATTGTATTATTTGCTCAACGAAACTTACCTCGCCAATCATAGTGGGTGTTATTAATCCCTAGAAAATACGTATATGGCCAAGTTCAAGACAGTATAACCTGTATTTTAAGAACTTCCTCTTCCTTATTTCATTATTTTCTTCCAAGCTTTCCGTGTTTATGCGACCCATTTGCTGAATTGATATATATTTTTTCCCCTTTAACTCGTTCCTAATCCATTTCCATCTTTATTTCATGGCTCGATTTCTCTACAAATCAACAAAGTCAAGCAGTACAGCTGAGGATGTAGTTACGCTGACACGTGTCACTCCAGTATTTGCAGGACATCTGGCTGGGTAGCAGAAGTCGTCTTGGCAAACGAAGGCTCTAGTGGTTTGTTGCGCCACTGGTTTGTTTGATTGATTGCGTGGCTTTCAAGATCAAACACTTGGCTATGGATTTTATTCTCGGTCTTCCACGCTGACTATTTTGTAGTTACCTCCCCACGATGGTGGTGTTCATCGTGTGTCACCGTTGGTGAAACTCCTCCGCTCTATCGTCAATAAATATTATAGCCAGCCTCTAGTCCAAGAAGTGCCTGGAGAATTACATCAACTTCACGTCTGCTAAACTTCTTCATGAGTATCGGGTCACTCTTCCTCGGTATATTTAGTTAGTATAGTGAACTCTTTTCTTCGAATAACGTCAGACCTTTGTTCTAAGCATTCCTCTTCTTGATTGCTGTAAAAAAAAAGACATCCGTATGTCTACAGCTGAAAGAGCAGGCAACTCAAAGTCTGCACACACATAAGATTCCAGTTGGATACATGTCGGGAGGTTTCTTATCGGAAAACGAGCCATTTTACAACAGTACTTTTATCAGCGGTATGAATCAGCTTTCACAGATTTAAAATTTTCCATGCATGGAAACCCTAACCCCGTGATGTCGGGGTTGTATGCCCCCCTCTTACGCAGAGACACCATGTTCGAATCCGGCTCGAATGTGGATTTTAATTCTGGATTGAGGGTTGGAACAGGGATAACTAAGCGTTGAGAGACGAACTAAGGAGTTTTTGATGTGCACACCTCGTCATGAAAGACAACCAATAATGCTGAAGTTGTCGTCACGTTGAACATGTGGCATTCCAATATTTGCAGCCCATCTGTCTGGGCAGCGGCAGGCGAAGGCTCTTAATGGGCTACACACGCCACGAACGAGGACGGGAAATATGTGGAAACTAAATATTTTCGAGATTCCCTTCTTCTGAACCCCTTTGAATAAACCCTTATGAAAATGAATGTGAAGAACAAGTGAAATTTAATTTCTT
Source organism: Anabrus simplex (assembly GCF_040414725.1). Lineage (NCBI taxonomy): Eukaryota > Metazoa > Arthropoda > Insecta > Orthoptera > Tettigoniidae > Anabrus > Anabrus simplex. Next base: position 1,300,271,383 of record NC_090265.1, read on the forward strand.
CATATATCCGATAATATGTTGTTCGATTTGTGTTTCTTTCTTTATCCCGTTAATATAATCAACAGTTGCATTTTAGCCTTACGCTGCCTGCATTATTGGGATATCTTTCTTTTTGATAATTATAATGGCGTATGCCCTCCGGAGAGGCCTGGTGCAGGTCTTTTTCTAGTAGACGGCCTATTAGGCGACCTGCATGTCTGTGAAGATAAGGGCCCTACCTAGGATGATTTCTAATGTTGAATACGCCACACACACCCAACCCTCAAGCCATTGGAATTAACCAATTAAGGTTAAAATCCAAGACCCGGCCTGGAATCAACCCCGGGACCCTCTGAACCGAAGGCCAGTACGCTGACCATTCAGCCAACGAGTCGGACTTTCTTTTTGATAAGGAGTGTCGACAACAATGGCAGTATTGACAGCATTTGTAGTGAAGTGCACGTTCCTTTGCTGTGTTATAACATGGATTTGACATCCAGGTAGCGATCGGCTATTGTGATTCAGCATGAAAACACCTAATTGGTACAATGAAAATTTGCAGAAAGGTGTCTGAAGGGTGAGTCTTGGTGTTGTCAATGAAATAATTACAATGAAGATGGAGACTGGCTCTGTCAGTCCTAAGAGGAATGGGCGCTGTCGAAGAAAAAGATCCTCAAGCGCGAGAGACGATGCCAGGAAAAGCTGTGTTGGCTTACAAAAGGATGCCACAGCTTGTATTGCACAACACGATTCCACAGTGCGACGTAGGTTTTTATAGGCAGGTCAAACATCTAGGAGACCTGTAAAGAAACAACTTTGGACACCAAAACTGTTGAAGAAGCGATTCGAGTGAGCAAAGAAAGTACAGAAATTTGAACTGATCAGAAGTGGTAAGATTGTTTTCTCCGATGAATCTCAGTTTTTTGTGTAGGGTATCGAAGTGAAGCACATGCAATCTGACGATGAAAAGCTCTTCCCCATACACATGAATCAGACAGTGAAACATCCGGACAAGAAAAGGCTCTGGGGGTATTTTCCATATAGGAGTGTCGATACATTTTCTCCTTGCGAAGGCATGATGAAACAGTGGTAAATGTATAGAAATACTGCGAAAAGCGTTCTACAGCTGCAGAAAGTACAACCTGAAGGACCGTGCCAGCTGTCATGTTTCCAGGAGGGTGATAACATTTATCGAGGAATCTGGAATTCAAGTGTTGGACTGGCTGCGTACACGGGGCATATGCAAAGATAGGCTGAGAAAAAAGGTAATTCTCCAGCAAAGAAAAACATCATGATAACCTATTTGATGTGTGGTATCATGGCAAAAGAAACTGAAGAAAACTGGATTAGTGGATCAGTGCCTAAATGGGTAGAGGGGCTTTTTAAGGCTAAAGGAGGGCATACAAAGTATTAGTTGGTTGCTTTAAAATAGTAGCGGTTCGCTAATTAAAGCACTTTCCTGAAAGAAATTGTTCTGTTGCCATTATATTTTCATAAGGGTGTATTAAGAACCGCCGGCCCAGCGGTGTAGGGGTAGCGTTGCTGCCTCTTACCCGGAGGCCCCGGGTTCGATTCCCGGCCAGGTCAGGGATTTTTACCTGCATTTGAGGGCTGGTTCGAGGTCCACTCACCCTACGTGACTAAAATAGAGGAGCTATATGACGGTGATATGGCGGCCTGGTCTAGAAAGCCAAGGATAACGGCCGAGAGGATCGTCGAGCTGACCACACGACACCTCGTAATCCTCAGGCCTTCGGCGCTGTTGCGCACAGTCATTAAGCGAAAGAGTCGCAGCTTCCATCGAACATTCATTTCGGAGGACACTTTTCAGGATGTTTTGTTTCGTTTGCTCTACTTGGCTCCTGCTTGAAAAAAAAAAAAAAAAAAAAAAAAAAAAAAAAAAAAAAAAAAAAAACCCAACCCCTCTTCATCTGTTTTGTAATGCATCTCACACTTGTTTAAATTTATGATGCAATGGAATAATTATATTGATAATGGGCTGTTATCCATATTTAAAAATATCCTACGGAAGATATCGAGATATGCACGTTAATCTTGTTGCTGCGTCTGTATCTTAAAATCAAATTCAAATCAACGACGGAAGAGAAATACACATCGTGAAGAATACGTTCTTCATCCGAGTTGTACTGTGTTGTTGTTATTCCTGCACTGTGTACAATTTGCCCACATTTTGAATACACTGCAATATTATCTATTAAAGTGATGGATGTGCCCCTACAAGTAGCGGCGCTAAAAAGCTCGGGGCCCGCCCGCAATAATTGAAAATTTGCCCTGATAAAGAAAGTGACAAGTTTATTTCGTAGTACAAGGTTGTTTATTATTACAATGAACAACAATGACGCAACGATAATAATAATAATAATAATAATAATAATAATAATAATAATAATAATAATAATATAATTTAGTTTTCAAACCCGAAGTAATTAAAATAAAACACTTATATGGTAACGAACACACACACACACATACAAGAAAAGCATAACTTATTCCAGATATAGTAACCAAAACACGCTGACCGTCACAATATTATCTAGTAAATAAACTTCGTGCGGCTATTACTGGCCGAGTGCAGCCCTTGTAAGGCAGACCCTCCGATGAGAGTGGGCGGCATCTGCCATGTGTAGGTAACTGCGTGTTATTGTGGTGGAGGGTAGTGTTATGTGTGGTGTGTGAGTTGCAGGGATGTTGGGGACAGAACAAACACCCAGCCCCTGGGCCATTGGAATTAACCAATGAAGGTTAAAATCCCCGACCCGGCCGGGAATCGAACCCGGGACCCTTTGAACCGAAGGCCAGTACGCTGACCATTCAGCCAACGAGTCGGACACAATATTACCTAAGAAATAATCTCGTTCCTAGGACCAAATAATTTACAACTCAACCGCCCATCGTAAGCTACTTAGCTACACCTGACTGCCGAGAGTTATTAACAGGCTCGAAACTTTAGTGTTTAGAGTTTAGATAAGTAGGATGCCTTTGTTATCGCATCTTCGCTGACTACTGGGTTCTCAGAACTGGCTAATTAATTCAAAAGCCTTGTTGATTGTTGTGAGTGGCAGCAAGGGATGGTTATTATTGGAACAGGTTGGGAAACCCACATTCTTTCAGAAATAACTGCCGTACTTCTAGTGATCGAAGAAGCTCTGTACTACGACGGCCTAAGTTTGAAATAACCCTCTGTAAGACAAATAATACTGTCTTGTGTGTTTTATCAATATACCGGGCGAGTAGGCCGTGCGGTTAGGGGCGCGCAGCTGTGAGCACGTATCCGGGAGATAGTGGGTTCGAATCCCACTGTCGGCAGCCCTGAAGATGGTTTTCCGTGGTATCCCATTTTCACACCGGGCAAATGCTGGGGCTGTACCTTAATTAAGGCCACAGCTGATTCCTTCCCATTCCTAGGCCTTTCCTGTCCCATCGTCGCCATAAGATCTATCTGTGTCGGTGCGACGTAAATCCCCTAGAAAAAAAAAAAAAATGTTTCATCTACTCACCTTAACGCGATTCAGATACCAGTGCTGGTTAGACCTGCAGTAGTGTGTCAGAAGGAGAGAGTGAATCTAAATGGTGTTTGAGGATTTCTAGAATGAAAATAATAGTGCGAAGGACGGACTCTGGTGAAAATATCTCCTCGTGTAAGTTAAAATATACTCTGTGGACTATGCCATAATTAAGATCATGGTGGCTTCCTTCCCAGTCCTAACCCTTTAATTATACCGAATCCATCAAGAAATATCAACAGGCGCACATATATACACTACAGACTTACGTTAAGGAAGGAGAATTTTCAGAAAATGTCGATAATCCAGCAGTCATCATCAGTCTCAGAGAAATTAAGTTCTAATGTTATAAAATAATTCGTCGAATTATTTACAATTTTTAGGACTGGAGTTAATGTTAAGTACCGGTACTCATAACTGCCAAACTATTAAGCATAAATTAATAAACACTATGCATGGTAAATAATAATAATAATAATAATAATAATAATAATAATAATAATAATAATAATAATAATAATAATAATAATAATAATAATAATAATAATCTGCCTGCTGTCATTTCTTGATGGATACAGTACTTTTGCATCCATCTCTTGGCACAGGCCAGAGTAAAGTGTAGCTTCCACCGAAGTCCCAGTCAACATCCATGGCTGTGACAATATGGACGTTGCTGGGGTATGGGTAGTGCTGAGTAATGACATTCAAAGCATGACTAGTGCATCTGAGTGTTATGAAAGGTGCTGCTCATAGGGTCAGTCGTGCTGCAATAGTACTTTCTGACCCAGTGAGGAAAGCAATGGCAAACTACCTCACTCCTCACCTTGCCTAGTACACCTCATTTTGGTGCTGCCATTGGTTTTTTTGGGTTTCCTTATAACCACATAACCTTTGGTGGTGCTATTTGAGGATCCAACCAGCCTCTGGGCTGATGACCTAACAGACAGACAGACATGTACTTCTGTTTAATCGTATTTCTTGATGTACACTGAGCGTAGATTGAATGGTGAGTGTATTTCGGTATTCGAGAGTGGTTAAAATTTATACAACGTAAACTCCATTCTTGAACACAGTGTTACAAAGTTATTTTATATCTAATATTATAATTAATTTCTTTCGATCTCAGAATATTTGTTTGACAACCGTAAAAAACGAAAACCGTCTCCCTTTTAACGTAAGTTATTTACGCAACAGCCACAAGTGACAGTGACGTCAACTTATCACTTTAATGGTTGTTGTGTACAACATTTGATTTCATGCTATGGTAAATTAACTTATTTTAAATATGTATTCATAGACTATATCATTTTGACACGTCCTTATGCAAAAAATCCATTTCTGACTCATGAAGTGACGTTAGTTGTTTTGTTGTATGTTGTTAAGAAAGATATAACAGGTACGTAATGTAATGTAATGTAATGTAATGTATGTATGTATGTTGAGTATTCAGCCCGAAGGCTGATTTGATCCTTAACAGCTCTTCCATCAACTGTCAAAGATAGCCTAGGCATCAGTGAAGAGGCGTACTAGGGAAATGAGGAGTGACGTAGTTTTCCCGTTGCTTTCTTCTCTGAGCCAGAAGTTGCTATTGCATATCAGTCTGCCAAGCCTACTGAAATGAATGCACCAACCTACCTTACGAGCGAGATTTTCACACCATTCATAACAGGGACTGACTGCATAAGGAATTGTATTACTAGCATCGCTCATACCTCGGTCACTTTCATATCTACCGGGTGAATTGGCCGTGTGGTTAGGGGCGCGCAGCTGTGAACTTGCATCCGGGAGATAGTGGGTTCGAACCCAACTGTCGGCAGCCCTGAATATGGTTTTCCGTGGTTCCCCATTTCACACCAGGCAAATGCTGGGGCTGTACCTTAATTAAGGCCACGTGCGCTTCCTTCCCAATCCTAGCCCATTCCTATCCCATCGTCACCATAAGACTTTTATGTATCGGTGCGACGTAAAGCAGCTTGTTAAGAGCTTTCATATCTTCAAAGCTAAGTATGAGACTGAAACAGGTCGATGAAAGTAACACATTTACTCTAGGCTCCATAAAAAAACATAGTGCACTGTAAATACAAGATTTCACCAGCAAAGGCGTTATGTGACAATAAAACATCAAAATTAATGTTATTTGAAACACTGAACCGTCCACTAAACTACCAGAGTCGTAATCATGCTTCTTCGGTCCTGGATTAATGACGGCAGTACGAACTTTATGATCGACTGTGATACACGCGGTATTTATTTGTCGGAAATGAATTAACCTCTAGCCTACATTAGTGAACATGGTGATGGCGGCACATTACTTGAGCTGGGAATGCAGAGACACCATTTTTCCTGTAAACACAGTGCCGCAATCAGGCGGAGAAACATTTCAATATAGTTATAAGTTAGGTATTGTCTGAGTCATAATCTCTCTGACCATCCGTGTTTACATTACTGTGAAGAGGAGTTCAATTAATCAGAGACGACTTTTTTTTGCTATTTGCTTTACGTCGCACCGACACGGATAGATCCTATGGCGACGATGGGACTGGAAGGGCCTAGGAATGGAAAGGAAGCGGCCTTAGCCTTAATTAAGGTACAGCCCCAGCATCTGCCTGGTGTGAAAATGGGAAACCACGGAAAAGCATCTTCAGGGCTGCCGATAGTGGGGTTCGAACCCACTATCTCCCGGATGCGAGCTCACAGCTGCGCGCTCCTAACCGTACGGCCAACTCGCCCGGTGAGACGACTTCTAATAAAACGGATGAGACGACTTCTAATAAAACGGCGCGCGAAGTAATTACAATACGGTAAAGTGTCATTATCCGTACTCTACTCTAGTGTGAAATAAAATGTGTATTCTCTTCCAAGAACTCATCACGTTTGTGCCTTTAGTTTCACTCACACACTTTTCCGTAGACCTACCTTTTAATCTAGTCGTTTATTATTGTTTTATTTACCTTTTAACAAGCGTTCTTACTTTCCTCTTTGAATTGAGGCTTCCACAGTCTGTTGAATAAACTTGCGTTCTTCATCCGAGTTGTACGGTGTTGTTATTCTTCGTGCATTATGTACAATGGTATTTTGAATACACTGCAATGTTATCTGTTAGAGTGACGGATGTACTCTACTCGATCCAAGGTAACCAGTCTTACCAGGCGGCTACGTCGGCTGGAGGTTTTACTTAGCTGACGTCATAAATGCTCTTACCAGACACTCTGTCTGGTTGGTGTGACTTGACGATGTAGGCGTCAACCTGAATTGACTGCTCCATCAGATACTGTTACCCACTTGTGCAATGGATACCTGATACGTAACCTTTGGGGGATTGACAAGGGAGATCTACGAAGTTCCTAAAATATTGTTTCTTTTTAACAGTCAGAGTAAATGATTGATTACTAGCATAAATTATATGAAGGGGGCGGAAAAAAGTACGGTTTCCGTAGAAAACCTTTCCATGTCAGCAAGCAGGGCTATATTATATTATATTATATTATTATATTATATTATATTATATTATATTATATTATATTATATTATATTATATTATATTATATTATATTATATTATATTATATTATATTATTTATTCAGTTAGTTAGTTATTCCTTTTTCGATGGCCAGGTTTGGGCTCTAACTCGTAAGCCATTTCTTACACTTAACTACGATGTTTACAACATAAATTAATTAAAACTATTAAGATAAATAGAATTACAAATGGATTTAAATAAATATAAATTAATATTAAAACTGGCATAATTTAAATTAGACTTCAAGTAAACATCAAATAAGTAAGATCATTAAAGTTAAGTAAAACATTTTAAAAAAAACCGCTTTAAGTGGAAGTATAAACCCAATAATCTAACTAAATACTGCAATAAACGAAAGTATGCATTGCATGATCCTAAATAATTCTAAGAATGAAATAAGAAACCAAAACACATAATAAATACTATATGCAAAATAATAAGTTAACATGCTTTTCTTACATCTATAATGAAACATTCCGCATGTCCTATTACATGCTCTTAAAACTTTCTGACTAATCCTTAGGCCCACACTCATTCATAGTACAATCATTTATCGGTTGTCCTCAGCAGGTAGTCTCGGCAGGTGGCCTTAAATCTTGGTAACGAGCCATTTTCTGAGCTGGCAGGGAATTCCATAACCGGTCCATTAACTTCATTTGTGTCGTCGCCATAAGACCTATCTGTGTCGGCGCGACGTAAAGCCCATAGCAAAAAAAAAAACAAAAAAAAAACCCAAACTTCATTTGTATGGTGCACAAGAATATAAAGAAAGACGTCGTACAAAGCCGAATGAAGAAAAAATGTACAGCGGCTGTTTCTCAGCTAACAATCTAAAAACCATTGTTAAACTGTGTAGCTGTCGAGTTTTATCAGGCTTCAACCATGAGAGAACCTTGTAGTATGGGGTGATACGAGAATCGTACATGATATTGTAAATAAATACCAGGCAGGAGTTCAGTGGTCGTTATGGTTTCAGTGTTTGTTCCCTTGTAATGTAAACTAAAACATCGTCACAATAATCGGGAATAGGGAGAACCAGTGTCTGTATTTAGTCTGGCCTTTAGCTCATAGAGAAATACAACTCTATGTCGTGGAGGGTGAAGCGCTCCAAAAATCTTCTTACGGATTTCTTTTGAGTGATCCGACCAATCAAGTGTTTCATTCATAATTACTCATTAGACTACGCCGAGATTTCTGTTTTCCTTTACGGAATAATTACCGTTGAGCAGAATAGGTGGAATTCTTATAGTGTTTAAGCAGCTCAGTAATTTTCGTAATACTATTATGGTTGTGTACTGTATGTCTTCGGGCGCTCAGGATAAGAGACTTTTGTGTATGTATGCACGCACTGGAGTTCATTGTCGGAGGTCATTGTTAATATCTTCTAATATTTCACCTAAATTTGAAGAGTCGATATTTTATTTGAAGATCATCGGCTTAGAGGTGGTGCACGTTGCTTCTCCTCACAGACGATACGTCATTAATATAAATACAGTGTGAGTACGATGGTTGTGATGGGCGGATGGTCTCGCCCCCGGCTGGTGGTCATTCGTTACTGTTGAAGGGGAGGGGGATTCTGTTCATTGTCTTCATCCATTCGTATGTAGTATGTATGAACTTTTAAGAGGAGGTATTCTGAACGTTATCACATGGTTAAGGTCTAGGAAATGCCTCAGAAGGCTGAGGTTGTATAATATTTTGGGCATGTAACATATATTTCAAACATACTGTAATATTTCACTAACCGGAATATCTTTGGTATTTTGTAGTACTATCAAAACTAACTAATGTAATAATTTGGATTGCAATATTTAAAAAAAATCTACTTTGCGTCGCACCAATACAGATAGGTCTTATGGCGACTACAGGATAGGAAAAGCATAGGAGTGGGAAGGAAGCGGTCGTGGCCTTAAATAATGTACAGCCCCAGCATTTGCCTGGTATGAAAATGGGAAACCACGGAAAACCATCTTCATGGCTGCCGTCAGTGAGGCTCGAACCCACTATCACCCGGATGCAAGCTCACAGCTGCGCGACCCTAACCATGCGGCCAACTCGCCCGGTCATTACAATAAACGAATACTCTCTCCTCAGTTGGTGGCCATCCGCGTCTGGGAGAAAACAGTATTCATTCAAATAAATACAGAAATGGAAGGGGCCGAGAATACTGCCGCATGGGGCACCATTGTTTCATTTTCCATTTAGAGGCCTTGTCGTTTACTGTAAGCCGCTGTTGATGGTCACTCAGATAAGAATTTAAAAACTTCAGACCAGCTGGTTTGAAATTTAATAATTCAATTTTCTTTATCATAGTCCAAATTTCTAAACTATCAAAGACACTACTGGAGTCAAGACTAATAAGTTTAGTCAGCAGTCATTTGTGCACAAGGTTTCTGATGTCTGTAGTTACCTTCAAAATTACATTCGCGGTACTGTGATCCTTCCTAAATCTTAACTGCATAGGATCCAAAAGGACATATTTATTTAGGTATTCCAGAACTTGCCCCTATACTGAATGTTGAAAGGCTTTAGAAAGAGCGGGGAGTGTGTACCCAGGCCGATAGTCAAAGGGTGACCGTGGATCTGATTTTTTAGGTACTGGTACTATATTGGCTGTTTTACAGAAAGTAGCGAAAGCTCCGTTCAGTAAACAGTAATTTGGTATGTGCGTCTGTATGGGCAGGACAACACCCATGGAAATGAAAATCCACAGCCTGTTTCCAGTCATTCGACCGTGTCAGGAATGGAATGAATGAAGCCCCTATTTAGCGGCGAGGATAGGAATTGTGCCGGTTGCCGAAGCCTGTCGCACTCTTCTGGGGCAATGATTCATGACTGACAGATGAAATGATATTGGAGAGTGTTGCTGGAATGAAAGATGACAGGGAAAACCGGAATACCCGGTGAAAATGTGTCTTACCTCCGCTTTGTCCAGCACAAATCTCACATGGAGTGTCCGAGATTTGAACCACGGTATCCAGCGGTGAGAGGCCGACGCGCTGCCGCCTGAGCCACGGAGGCTTAGGAGAACACCCATAATGCTATGTAATTAGAAATATCTTCTACACCTGTAGCTTTTGATTTAATAGGGTACAAAAGCTTTTTAACCTGATTTTCTGTGATACGGTGAAATGTGAACGGTGGACTGGCAGGAGGGGAGGGCGGCGAGTCAGTGCAGTTATGTGGGGTAGGTTGAATATTTGCCCTACTAAAGTAATTCGTCAATTTGTGTAGGGGAATGTCGGGATTTGTCTATCGCTGTTCATGTTTACCTATTCCCAGGGATCTAAATTGTTCCCTTGATCTAAGTTATTAGCTAAGCTACGGAAATATGTATATTTCTGATCAACTGCTTTGTGTGATTTTTTTTTACGTGCGGTAAGATCGAAGTCTGTCATCTATGGCTTGTTTATAACGTCAAAATAACGAATCACACTGGACTGTCATTGTCTCCTTTATTTAACCATGGACAAGATGGGCGAGAAACCTTTATTCTTCTATTAGTGGCACGTTTGTTATATAAGTAATTTAGCGTTGGATTAAACAACTTTAGTGTCGGTGTCATGTAGATTTCCTGTATTGCCCCACCCTTGTTGATAAGTGTCATAATTCAAATAATCCAAGTTTATGTCCTTATTTCTCACGGTAATGTACTTAAACTCCTAAAGACCGAGCTCGATAGCTGCAGTCGCTCAAGTGCGGCCAGTATCCAGTATTCGGGAGATAGTGGATTCGAACCCCACTGTCGGCAGCCCTGAAAATGGTTTTCCGTGGTTTCCCATTTTCACGCCAGGCAAATGCTGGGGCTGTACCTTAATCAAGGCCACGGCCGCTTCCTTCCCACTCCTAGCCCTTCCCTGTCCCATCGTCGCCATAAGACCTATCTGTGTCGGTGCGACGTAAAGCGACTAGCAATAATAATAATAATAATAATAGTAATAATAATAATAATAATAATAATAATAATAATAATAATAATAATAATAATAATAATAATAATAATAATAATAAACCCCTAAAGGAATGAGGGAGCCATGTCTAGTTGTTCGATCCCGAACCTGAACGAATTTACTACTATTAATACCAAATATTTACTACACTGTACGATTATTTACAACACCATCGCAGAATTTTTCAAAATTTACAGGATATTAGAGCAGGTGTCTTAAAACATACTACATTTATTGGAAAATGAACTTCTCCAGATGATGCATTTCAGTGATAAATTTCCTGATTTACAAAGGAATAATTACCATAGTTTGTTTTCTGCGGTCTTCCTTTTGCTTTACGTGGGGCCCTGCTTATTCTTATGTACAGGAATTTTCTAGTCTAAGCTGGCTTATCCCTATAGGCATTGTACATGGCACATGATTGTCCTTTTTTTCTCCTTCTAGCCTCTAATATTTCTCAATGACTTGTTAGTTTATCATGTTTGTAACACTTCTTGGATCAGTGGATCCATGCCATCTGTAGTTTCTACAACACAAGAGACGTCTATCATATCGACCTTGACCGTTACTGCAGGGAATGACATAAATAATCCAAACTTGGTCCTCGGTCTACTTACCTAAGAGCACTTCAACTTCACCGTAATTTATAGGACTGTCGGACTGCTACGATTAAGACACGCCTTACATGTGCAGCGCTGCCTTTTTGCTCGCTTGGATTAACCTCAGTTAACCTGAGCGGTTACGAAAGTGTTGTAGGGCCGTAACGTGTGCTTTAAAGTGATAATCAGGAGGTCAAGACTACAGTAGTGGTTATGTAGTTTCCAGCTTTCATTTTGTACACGACTGTAGAATTCTTAGTTCTTATTGGGTTGATGTGCTGAATTTTAAGGACATCAGCTCCGTGAAGAAGGAAGGTAGTAGTGAGTAAAACTCCCCGGCACTGTGTAGCTTCAGGCCCGAGGTCCATTCCCTGTTCTTCCACAATTTAAAGACGGGTTTGAGCGACTGAAACAGAGGGCATAAATGAGTAGAAGCGTGAGATAGAATCTGTCCAGCTCCTTGCTTGAAAGGTAAGCGTCCAGGTCCCAGGTTCGATTCCCTTTTTTTTTTACAATTTGCTTTTAAGTCGCACCGCCACAGATAGGTCTTAAGGCCACGATGGGATAGGAAAGGGCTAGGAGTGGGAAGGAACGGCCGTGGCCTTAATTAAGGTTCATCCCCAGCATTTGTATGGTGTGAAAATGGGAAACCACAGTAAAACCATCTTCAGGACTTCCGGCACTATCTCCCGAATGCAAGCTCACAGCTGTGTGCCCGTAACCGCACGGCCACTTGCTCGGTGGGTTCGATTCTTGTTCGGATCGTAAATTTTAGCAGTTTCTAGTTAACTCATCTGACTCGGGGACTGGGTGTTAGTATTTATTTCATATGCAGTACACACAACACACTACGCTACGAACCACTACAGAAACACGCAGTAACGAATACGTCCCTCTACACAGGACGGGCGTCAAGAAAGGCATACGACCGTAAAACAGGGTCAAATAGATATATGTACTACATATTCGGATCTGCGACCCCACAGAGTTGGGAAAAGTGGCAACAGAAGAAGAAAGAGGCACACGCTCTCGGCCAATCTGGAAATAGTTTTCCAATTTCAGCTCTTGATAAATGTCGGGATAGTACCTAATATTTCCTTTCATTTCATCTGCTGTTTAACGTCCAGCGGACTCAGGGAAGGATCCCACCTTTACTGCATTAAGGGCAGTGTCCTGGAGCGTGAGAATGATGGTCGGGAATACAACTAGGAAGGAGGGCAAGTACATCGCCCAGGCGGCCTTACCTACTATTCAGAACAGGAGCCTTTTGGAGGATGGGAATATTGGAATTGGGAAGAGGGAAGGAAGTGTCCGTGGCCTTAAGTTATGTGTCATCCCGGCATTTGACTGGAGAAGTGGGAAACCACGGAAAACCATTTCGAGGATGGGTGAGGTGGGAATCGAACCCCCTATACTCAGTTGACTTTCCGAGGCTGAGTGGACCCCGTTCCGGGCCTCCGGGAGTGGCAGCTAATCACACTGACCGCTACACCACAGAGGCGGACAATACCTAATATGTAGGTAAATTAGCGAAAACTACTGCTGTAAATATGTCCGAAACAAAAAGTGCTGTTGATGTACTGTTTTATAGAATGAAAGTAAAGATAGGAGCTCACAAATGTAGCCATACAGAGCTCCCAACAATGATCATAAAGTGTAATAGCATGTTTAAGTCTCTCTAAATTGAAAAATGCCTATCGACTCTAAGAAAATAAAAGTAGATAAGATTAGAATCACATTGGCGTGTCGTTACTTTATCGTAGCGCATATGAAATATTGTTATTTGAATCATTGAGTGTTGACTGTTCCGCTTGGACTGTCAATTGTACATCTCGCTCCGGAAATATTCCCGATGGAAATGGTGGTTCACCTGGTATTCGGGTGTCCTTTAAAATCTACAATAATTCAAGGGATATTGAACACAGCAAACAAGCTTGTTGCCTTACATGATTGTTGATATATCTTGATCTAGCCACGGAACCTCAGTTTTACATGGAAATCGAAACCCTATGACGTGACTTTTCATTTCAAAACTCTCACTTGCGTTGGCCGGAATCCCAATTGCACTTACCTTAGCGAGAAGCCAGTGGCCGTGTCACCCTATATTCTTTCTTCTTTCGTTTCACCCTCTTTGGGGTACGTTAAATAAATCATTTTGCTGTGTGTTGTTCTTTTCTTAGTGCCCAGAATTCTTCATTCTTTCTGATCTTCGTTTCCTTTCACCTTCCGAGATAATAGGTTTGGCTTTCAATGTAGATTTGTCTGGAAACCTTATATTTTCGTGTTTAGTTCTTACTTTAGATGTTAGATCGAATAGTGATTTTTCTGTAATTTTTAATTCTACTAGGTCTTTTTCAGTTTCTTTAAACCAGTTGGGTTTTGTTTTGCGGTTACAGAAGGAGTGAAAGATTTTTTTTTTTTTGCTGGTGGTTTTACGTCGCACCGACACAGACAGGTCTTATGGCGACGAAAGTCAAAGATTTGTTTCGTTAATCTATTATAGTTCATTCTGAGAGGATGGCCGTAAAAAATACCCCTCTTTTTGGTATAGTATTTGATAGTTTTTCAACTTTCTTCTAGTGTTTTATTCTTGATGTATATTATCTTATTATCCTGACATTTTTTGGTCCTATGATCTTTCTTAAAATTGTTATTATTATTATTATTATTATTATTATTATTATTATTATTATTATTAGTAGTAGTAGTAGTAGTAGTAGTAGTAGTAGTAGTAGTTAAACTTGTTCAATGCTCAGAGAAAATTGATTAATAGGTACATTGTAACGGGAGAAAATTTGATAACACCGACATTAATAAAAAAAGGGGGATAGATATTAGTCAAATTGTTGTACATTTGAAAAACTCTACAGTTTATATTGGTAATTCTTTTAGGTAACGTGGCGACCAGTTTCACAGCCTTCTCTAATCGCGCTGAGAATAGTAACATGTACAATATTATTAAAGTCGTATTACATGCGATACTTAAAGCTTCAAATCATGGATGAACAGTACAGCCTACAACCACGCCCAGTCTTGTATGTAAATACATTTTGATATGGCACCGATTACATCCTGCTTAGGTACGACATAATTTTCCTACTTTCATTTGCGACGCGTACAAGGTTCAAAAGTACTTAGTGGTTCGAGCAAAATAATAACATTATTATTACTGTATTTAACTATTGTTCAGCTCATCTGCATACGGCGACACCTGGTTACTGAAAGGAAGACATTGGTTAGAGACAGCAAAAGTAGGGAGCAGAAGTATGGGATGCTGTGACATCCTGATGCCGATTTGGAATCTGCTTTAAAACAAGTAAATTCATCTGTAAAGCACCTTTCCAATTTTAATTCTAGATATGGTATATAATCTGTATTATAGGTTTTAAAGTCAGGGTACTTCTTAAAATCATGTTCGGAAACATTTAATTTTTACATTTTTCTTACGGTTACGCTTTCTTAATGTCAGCAACATGTTTCCGAGAGAGTACCATTATTATTATTATTATTATTATTATTATTATTATTATTATTATTATTATTATTATTATTATTAACCCTGAAATCTTTAGCAATCCTCTTATTGTTGTATAATTCATAAATGAACTGTAAGTTATGAATGGTCGGGTAAAAAAGGTCACTGATTTGGGGAAAGTCATTAAATCGTTCTCTTAAATGCTCATCTCAGTTAAAATTAGGCCTGATATTTAATAACACCGTCTCATCATATGAGTGTAGCATGTGGTGGGAGTTGGTGGTACAGTGTCGATTGTGCGTAGCCGGCAGTTGACCGCGTCACAAGCCTGGTGTAATCGATAGACGACCGCCATATCACCCACCGTACAAACGCCTCTCCTCCATAACCATAAGTTAACACTGCACCAGAAAGTGAGTTCAAGGTTGCTACTTGTCCGACTCCATGGCTAAATGGTTAGCGTGCTAGCCTTTGGCTACTGGGATTCCGAGTTCGGTTCCCGGCCGGGTCGGGGATTTTAACTTCGTCTGGTTGATATCTCCGGTTTGGGGGCTGGGTGTTTGTGTTCGTAGTAAATGTATAAGTTCAATTCATCAAGTCCATTCATAATTAATATAATCAGAAACATACAAAATTGTAACCGAAAGAAAAAAAAAGTTGCTACTCGTAGTAGTGAGACTTTTAGCTTGCCCTATATGTTTCTGTTTAATAATTTGTTAAGGAATTTATCTTACTCGAAGATTGAGACGTTGGAGTTTTTCTTTTTCTGTGGCTTAGGGTTTAACGTCACTGTACCATACCGAAGGTTGGGAAGGAAGCGCTCGTAGAATTACTCAAGGTACAACCCCAGCATTTCCTTGTGTAACTAAGACAAATCACGGAAAACCATCTTCAGGGCTGTTTACGGTGGGGTTTGAACCCACCATCTCCCGAATGCAAGCTCACAGCTACGTGTCTCGAACCACGCAACCAACTCGCTCGGTGATAAGAAAGACTACTGTCGATCCTATTATTACTACCGTTGCTAATAATAATAATAATAATATAATCTTTTGCCGCTTTTCTCACACTGTAGGGTCGTGGGTACAAAGTGTGTCGTACATTTTAATTTGGCCCTGTTTTACGACGGATGCCCTTCCTGACGTCAACCTTATATGGAGGGATGTAATCACTATCGTGTTTCTGTTGTGGTTGGAAGTGGGGAGTGCAGTAGCACAGACAGGATCATGATAGAACGCAATGAAGGTGCTTGTGCGTTTGTGGTGCGCGCATGCAAGACTTGTCATTATGAGGACACCGATACAAGTGAATTATGTTGATATTCACATTACAGTACACTACAAAATCTTACATTAAAATACAGAACAAGGACAATACCATCAAGGTCAACAGTTTTACAGCGAATAGTATGTTTAGTTTACAATCTAAAATCCAACTTTCGAGGCTTCTTAGAAAATATATACAACAGATCTGTTGGTTCTACAATTATGTCTCTGAATGTCTATTTAGTTTATTGCCAGTTTCTGTTTATTTCCTTTTTTGTAAAATTTCCTTGAAGGTAGGGGAGGGGGTTCTAACCTCCAGTAACACCCCTTAGGTACACCCCTGGGGGAGTGTTTCGATAAATACAAACTCCCAGTTGCATTGTCATGCTGATAGAAACAATCGTCTCCGAATTGGTCTTCTACAGTGCACAGTGGTTTAAAATGTGTTTATATAATTCCGCATTTAGAGTTTTCTTAAGTGCAATAAGGGGACCACGCCCGAACCATAACACCACCTCCTCCGTACTTCACTGTTGGCACTAAACATGATTGCAGGTAACGTTCTCCAAGCATTCGCAAAACTCAAACCCTTCCATCAGATTGCCACAGAGTATAGCGTGGTTCATCACTCCATATCACTCACTCGTTTCTAGTCAACCACTGTCCAGTGACGTAGCTCTTTATACCACCTCAAGCGTCGCTTGTAATTGGGTACAGATTTATTTTTTGCTAGTGGCTTTACGTCGCACCGACACAGACAGGTCTTATGGTGACGACGGGATAGGAGAGGGCTAGGAGTGGAAAGGAAGCGGCTTTGGCCTTAATTAAGGTACAGCCCCAGCATTTGCCTGGTGTGAAAATGGGAAACCACCTAAAACCACCTACAGAAATGTTTAGCTCGACCATTGTATCCTATTCTTTTTAACTATCGATGCACAGTAATTTTGCTGGCTGGGCTGCTGGTAGCCCTTTAGAACTCACGAGTGATTCCTTTCGCTGATTTCCTGCGATTTTTTTACAACCACCCTCCGCAAAGCTCGACGGTCGTTGTCCGTCATTAAATGAAGTCTGCCTGGTCTTGGTTTAGCTGCGTTTGTTCCTTCGCTTTTCCACTTCACAATCACAGCACCAGCAGTCGACTTGGGCAGCTTTAGAAGGATTAAAATGTCCCTGATGGATTTGTTACTGAAGTGACATCGAATGACTAGTCCACGTTCGAAGTCACTGAGCTCTCCTGACCGACCCATTCTGCAGTTACTGCTTCTCTGCTAATAACACAATACTCTCAGCCTCAGGGAAATACGGTGCTTTTCCCTTGGGTGATACCGATCGTAGAAACATTCGAAAAATTGACATTTCCCACACCGCGAGCATCGCGCGAAGGCAGGTTGGGCGGGAATGTCACTTGGGAAAGAAACGTCGTTAACATTAGGCCTCGGTTAAGGCGCTGGCCTTCTAACCCCAACTTGGCAGGTTCGATCCTGGCTTAGTCCGGTGGTATTTGAAGGTGCTCAAATACGACAGCGCGGTGTTGGTTGATTTACTGGCACGTAAAAGAACTCCCGCGGGACTAAATTCCGGCACCTCGGCGTCTCCGAAGACCTTAAAAAAATAGTGGGACGTAAAGCAAATAACATTATTATTATTATTATTATTATTATTATTATTATTATTATTATTATTATTATTATTATTAACATTAGACCTACTGAAGATTTCACGAGTTGGCAATAAGTTTGTGACAAAACCACGCACCATTTTTCCAATGACTGGCGCCTGCCGCTTGCAATTGATTATGAATCGATGCATGGGAATTTTATTGCATCGCGTCTAGCTGTGATATTCCTTTGCTGTGCAATGAGTGTACAACAATTGATGTTATACAATTCACTTACCAGACGGAACATTAATAGACGAAAAAGGACAACGATATTTCAAATTACGTTGAACAAAATAATTCGTCTGGTAATCGTCAATGGATAAAAATAAATAAATGAAACTGAAATAAGTAAATAAGTAATCATCAGGATTTGAACATGGGGCTCAAAAGCGCGAGGTCGCGATGAAAGCTACTACGCCATCTCGTCGGTTGAACTCAGTACGCGCTAATGGGCACGTAAACCACGTCGGAAACTTCGACCGTCATTTTCTCGGAAACGGTCGAGTGTCTAGGGATAAGCCAAAGCATTTGTTCCCTTATGTCCCTGAGCGAAGTTTCTGGCAAAACGGGGTGTCACACTTAGCGGGTTCACCTCGTCAGTTTTACGGCCGGATGTCCTTCCCGACGCCAACCCAATGTGGAGCGATGTATTCACTATTGTGTGTTTCTGTGGTGCATTGTGCTTACATGAAGGGAGGTGTATAAAGACGAATACAAACACCCGGTTTAATAACCAGAGGAAAATCCACGATCTGGCCGGGAATTGAACCCCACGCCCTCTGAACCGAAGACTAGTACGCTGACCATTCAGTCATGGAGCCGGACTTGGAAATGCAGTAGTCACTCAGTCTCGGTATTCGGCATTTAACTCATTCACCTGTTGCTTGATACCATTGCACTCTGAGGAAACCACATCTGTTCAGCGAAAGCCTTGCATATGGTGAGCCGCCGGTTTAAAAGGCAAGCCGCTCACATGAGTGAGACAGAACTGTTACACCATGTTCCTACAGACGACCTTGTCACAGTTGCCGTGCTGTCTAGCGGCTTGGGTTACATCCAGAGCGGCCTTAACACAACCGCAACTCGTAACGCAACAGCTGTCGCGAATTCCTTTTATTTTACTCCTTTCAAAAGCGAAGATGTTTCTCTATTATTTTAGGAACAGTCGGACTCCTCTTGTAGGCTCTGATACCTGTATCGCTCAAAGTGCTGCTGGTAGAACAGAGGGAAGATCTTCGATTCTGTAATCCCCTGAGTGTTTGTGGTGGCAGGTTACGCCCACCGGTCAGTTTCGTTCGGAGTGCGTAAAATACGTAGTACTTGAAGTAAGGTTCTGTATCAGTAATGCCTGAAAATTACTGTCAGCTGATGCCTCATTTGGGTGCAGCCATCTGTCAAAGTTCATGCTGTAGACAGCTTGCGAAAAATGAAATGAAATGGCGTACGGCTTTTAGTGCCGGGAGTGTCCGCGGACAAGTTCGGCTCGCCAGATGCAGGTCTTTTGATGCGACCTGCGCGTCGTGATGAGGACGAAATGATGATGAAGACGACACATACACCCAGCCTCCGTGCCAGCGAAATTAACCAATCATGGTCAACATTCCCGACACCGCCAGGAATCGAACCCGGGATCCCTGTGACCAAAGGCCAGCAGGCTAACCATTTAGCCATGGAGCACAGCTTGCGAATATTTTAGAGAATGCCAAGTATTCTCGGAAATACATCATCATCATCATCATCATCATCATCATCTGTTTACCCTCCAGGGTCGGCTTTTCCCTCGGACACAGCGAGGGATCCCACCTCTACCGTCTCAAGGGCAGTGTCCTGGAGCTTCAGACTCTTGGTCGGGGATACAACTGGGGAGAATGACCAGTACCTCGCCCAGGCGACCTCACCTGCTATGCCGAACAGGGGCCTTGTGGAGGGATGGGAAGATCGGAAGGGATAGGCAAGGAAGAGGGAAGGAAGTGGCCGTGGCCTTATGTTAGGTACCATCCCGGCATTCGCCTGGAGGAGAAGTGGGAAACCACGGAAAACCACTTCCAGGATGGCTGAGGTGGGAATCGAACCTACCTCTACTCAGTTGACCTCCCGAGGCTGAGCTGACCCCGTTCCAGCCCTCGTACCACTTTTCAAATGTCGTGGCAGAGCCGGGAATCGAACCCGGGCCTTCGGAGGTGGCAGCTAATCACGCTAACCACTACACCACAGAGGCGGACCTCGGAAATACAGGTGACGAAAAAATGGCTTATCTGCTTGGTAATAATAATAATAATAATAATAATAATAATAATAATAATAATAATTGTTCCGGGGATAGCGTGGTGGACAGAGGTGAAAGAAGGTGCGGACATGAATGGGTATGTCTAAGACAGTCAAAAGATTAATTAAGGTCTTTAAAATTAGCGTTATATTTCTTTTCTAGGTCATCTTTTGGTTTTTCAGACAAACTTTATAATTCAGGTACAAAAGTTCATAACATAGGGTAACAATTTTAGAATATGGAATAACAACTTTGAACTTGAAGCTCCTTAATTATACATTTCCCATGAGCGCTCCTTTAAAAAAATAGTCAAGAAGACGTACCTCCCAATATCTTTTAAAGAGTATTCAAAATACACAATGCTTCAAGAGCACCTTTTGCTCCACAAAATTACCTATAATATTACTCTCCAAACATTACACCACACCGGCCTTCCAAAGGCACCATTTAACCATTACAGAGAAGGAACATCTTTGCTCTATTAAAATTTTACTCTTGAAAACCTAGTTCCAGAAAGGTCCAGGCCTATCAAAGGCACAAACTACATTTTACAATTCAAACAATATTCACTGTCTTAGACACTCAACAGTCTACCCTCTTAACATAAACGAATGAAATTGAATTTTACAGGGTTTCCAATACCCATTCTATTGGGCCTTTGTGGAAAACAACAGGTTAAAGTTACTGGCCCAAAAATCAAAATGATATGGAGGCGGACACTTGCACTCCTTGAAATTTGCAATTAAAAGATTTAAACCCTATTTGGGCTTCTGGCCCGAAGTTACAGAGGCTAAGCCTAACCTACCAAGGTGACTAGATGTAGAGAATATTTAAATTACAAAGATTTCAGACTGAAACAGGTTACAAACTCATAGTCACCTCAAAATCAAGTTGATAAGGAACGCGAGAGGGTATCACACTGTCTATTCCCTGATTTTGGCTAAGTTCTATTGACTTGTTTGAAAGGTACATTTTAGAAAATTAAAGTTACGTTAGTAAAGATTGGAAACCTTCCCTTCGAGCTAGCTTTAAACGATTATCATTTAGATAACACTGCCATTACCCTTGAGCTGCTGGATTACTCTGGGATGGTCTAGGCTCCCCGCCTCCTTTATAAACACACACACACACACACACTAGACTGGAACGATGAATAAGACCCCCTGGTCGAAACATATGCCAGTTTTTATACCCGAGAGGAAGGTTCTAGAGAGTTATAGGCTAAGGCCCGACACCTCCCCTAATTCTTATTGGGTAATTAAATAGATACAAGATAGATCTAATTGATTGAAAAATAAATATAGCCTACAAAATTTTCTATTGGCCAGCATCAAAAATTGGCGGGAAGAGATAAAAGTGTTGCAAACTTTGATGCACCAAAAACAAAGAATCATCAACTCATTGTAGTAAACCTTAATATAAATTACTTAACAATTTTAATAA
This sequence comes from Anabrus simplex, assembly GCF_040414725.1. NCBI lineage: Eukaryota > Metazoa > Arthropoda > Insecta > Orthoptera > Tettigoniidae > Anabrus > Anabrus simplex. The sequence continues at coordinate 1,300,293,064 of NC_090265.1, forward strand.
TTCCAATTCACACCAGCGGGCATAGACATAGTTTGTATTAGAGACATCTGTTGACAAAAGTTTGCACTAGTTGGTGCGAGTTTTAAATTTAAGATGGCATTTCCAGGGCGCTTGATTTAAATGAACGGGGCCAGTACCTCCCGGTACAATAATAACAATTATCGTATGGCCTGACTTACCGTGTGCACTCATTGAAGCAATTTAGCTTGCCTCGATGTTAATTTTGACGTTCTGTTTTACTCTGGAAGGTAACAGAGATACCGGAGTTACGTATATCGGTTGCTCTATTGCCGCATTTTCAAATAATTTTGTCTGATAAACATCGAACGTGTCACCCAAGATCTTTCACATACAGGCAGTGAAGAATGGACTACCTTCCGCTCTTCAGAAATTCAATTTTGCCGAGTTCCAGTCCTCGTACCACTTTTCAAATTTCGTGGCAGAGCCGGGAATCGACCCCGGGCTTCCGGGGGTGGCAGCTAATCACACTAAGCACATGGAAGTTTTCGGCGACGCTAGGATAACGAAAGGCTAGGACTAGTAAGATAGCATCCGTGGGCCTGATTATGGTAGACTACAGCCCCGGCATTTGTCTGATGTGTAAAGGCGAAACGACGGAAAGCATCCTCATTTATACCGACCGTGGGTTTCGAATCCACCACCTCTCGAATAGCAACTCGCTCGGTTGACCATGTATTTCCGTGTTCACTGGCGTTCAAGTAACACGATAAAGTAAGAATATCTCGCTCGAGGAAGTAACGATGTTGATGATCGCACTACTTTATTTATTCCACAGTTTTCCCACAATAGTGGGATCGTGGTGTGAACTGGTTCTATCCCTTCCTAACTGCTCAGAAAATATCGGGATTTAAAATAATAATCACTGTTGTCTAGTTGGGATTACTTTTCTTAATCCGTAGTATCAGTACCCAGGCAGGCGAGCTCGGCCAGTCTGTATTTAGACCTAATAAGTTTCATTTTGCAATCCATCATACTTTACGACATGAGGTGTGTCCGTATTTTGACGTTAATTACTTCGTTATTTTACCGATAAACTTTCGTGATAGTGTGGCTCACTGCTGACAGCTCACAGTATGTTAAGTTCAAGGGTGACTGTAGACCTATTGAAATTTCTCACTTTGATAAGCTTTTTCTTTTTTAACACCCAGCGGAGTAGCCGCGCATGTTAACGTATGGAACCAAGCTCTACATCTGGAAGACGCGTGGGTTCGAACCTCCACCGTCGGCTGTCCTGAGAATGGTTTTCTATGGATCCCCAATTTCACTTACAGGTAAATACCGCCTCCTTATTTAATTTCATTGATAATCATTCATTTCATCTTCATTAGCTTTTCAAGTGAGCTTGAAGTCAGGAAGGGCATCCGGCCATAAGAACATGCCATATCAATTCATCCCACCTCATCCCCAACCCCGTATCAAGAAACAGTACTAAGGAGTAGATAAACAAACAAACAAACAAACAAACAAACAAACAAACAAACAAACAATATATATCTTATTTCTTAACAGAGAGACTCAGATGTGTGATGGGCAAACGCCTTATAGTGGTAATAAGCATGCTAGCACTCACGTGAGAAATTTTTCTTCACCATCATCCACAGACAATTCCTTAGAGCAGATTCAAAATCGGATATTTTGAACTTCCATCATGGTGGAAGCGATGTCTTATGGGGAGAAGAAAATGGACTGTTTCATATTGGACTAATAGCAATGAGAAAGGCAGCGTGTAGTATCTTCCTTAAATAGGAGAGGAAGACTATGAGCGAATAATAAATAATAATAATAATAATAATATCCACATACATACTGTGACCGTATCGTCACATTGAATATTTATTCGGAAATATATATGTGGTGAGTGTGTATGCTTGGAGCTTCTTTGTCAGTACGGGAGCTGAGTTGCATCATGTTGCGTAACATCTTCGCCAGCTTGGTGCCTAACTCCCGCAGATTATGGCTTATAAAATCCCCGAAGTGAGCGCGCACGACGAGGAAAGACAAAAAAAAAAAAAAAAAAACAAAAAAAAAAACCAAACAAACAGTTTCTGCTGACTCCGCCCCTAAAACAAATGCCGACTCACAGTAGAGCCAACGTGAGGAGGTGATTTTAGAAGTACCTTTGGGATAATAACGCTTAAATTAAACATGACGCACACGTCGAAGTAACAGCAAGAATATTGGGTCATTGACAAAATAATAAATCAAAATAATATAATATTATTTATGAAATTACGTCTCAAAGAAATTAGGTAACCTGCTGTAGCGTCCTAATGCTAGCTGTGAAGCAGACAGCCAACAGGGGTTCCCCGTTGGGCTCTTGATTTAGACGACCGAATTACTATTAAACCACTGATCGTTTTGCGTTTCGCATTACATCTAGTATTAGCGATTGGTGAGCTACACAATTTGCCGCATCGATGATTTCCATAGACTTAGTGGATCTGGAGATCTCAAAGTTGTAGTGGGGGCAGTTCCTCTGTCCATCCCCCACTCCATGTGAGACCATATATGCTCGCACTTCTCAGGGTAGTGAGTTAGTCAACAGGCAGTCTATGAGGTGACCAGACGGTCGTTTTGTGGTCGGGCTTTCCTGTTCTTTGTATAGAAAATGTTGATATAAACGGGAGTGCAAATATGTATAATTTCTCATACGAATTAACCGAGCGATAGTGTTGTATGAATTACAGATTGTTCGCAACGCGCCACATAATTACATGAACTACCGGTACGTCGTATGTTCGCATCGCGAAACTGTGACGCAGTGATGTGCCGAATCTCGGACGGAGATTCTAAATGTGTGTGAAGAGTTCATTGTGCCCAGGTTCGAATATCCACCCTCCAAACACTAGCTAGGCCCCTGTGTACTTTTTTGTTTGTTGTTGTTGTTTGGTATTTTAATTTTTATTAAGTTAATTTATTTTGTTGGATATTAAATGCCGATTTACTGAACTTAGTTTCAATTTATATCAGGTACACATTCTCATCTCTTTGGCCTGAGATAATAGTAAATTTTAGCTTGTGAGCTAGTGGAAATTGTGGTTAACTCTGCGGTGAAGGGAACGATGTCTGAACTCCGGCCTTCTGTAAAGTTGAGAACATATCAAGTGATATAGCGGCATGATTTTGAGAGATTTTTATAGGATGTGATGAACGCCCGAGCTGATTTTAGCATGTTTATAAGCGCATCAGTATTACTGCGTTAATATAAGGAGCCGCTGGCCATGCATTGAGAGTGCGTTAATGTGTGGAGAAGTTTGTTTCAAGTAGGTTATTGTCCCGTCGGGAGGGCTGTCCGAAGAGATTCATGGCAGGCGACTCGAGGGTTGCTGCTTTTGAGAGAAAGACCGGCGAGTCGACATCTCTATGCCGGGTGGCAAGGAAATGAAAGTTTTTCAGACACTGTATTCTTCTGTTAGTAGGAGATGTATTTTTACTTGGTTACCACATTCGCAACAAGGTATGTCGAAATTAATGTAGGAACATTTAATTGTTACCCTTAATGATGCGGTAGATAGGGTTTTGTTTTTCAGGAGACCTGATATGGAAGGAACCGAGGTCACTACTTCGAACTTTGGGGCACGATGAGAATTGTTAGTCACACAGCAGCGGATAATAATAAAACAAAATGCAGCCATTATTTGTGTTGTATGCGTTTTCTTTCCAGGTTGTAGAAGTGTGTGAACATGATGTTTAGATAATTATTGATTCATTGAAGGTAGATTTCGTGAGAGTCTATTGATAGTTTGTTTAAGTGAAGGGCTTAGACACTTATGACGTGTACAGTTGGTTCATTAAATGAGGTGGTTCGTAATCACGAGAATTCCGTTCGCTTTTTATTATTTGTGGGATTATGTTGTAAATTCGTAGAATTTGCTTATTGTTTTTTCTAATTTCATATATTTTTTACATATAATTTATCGTGCTGTATTTAAATTAGGCGGCCACTCTAAGACTAATCTCAGAGTAAATCAGTGTTAGAATATGTAAATTGGGAGTCAAACTTGGGTAATATTTCGCATTCGCAAGGTCGTTGCTTATTACTGTAAATACTCAAGTGTTTTATTATGATATTCTTTGTCGTATTCAACAGCCGAAATAAAACATAGGGCCGATTAACAACAAAACCAGTTATACAAACTGAAACTTTAGAAAGGTAATTCAACCTTCTCCGATTTGTTTGGATGGAAATGAATTAACACTCAAGTGCTTAATTAATAAATGTGTGATTTGTTTTATCATTAAATTCGACACCGTAACTTCAACAGTCCACATAGAGACACTTGTGAAGATGTGGACTGTGAGTGTACTAAAATCATAACGTGGAATTTGTTTCCCGTTGCTTTATTGGGTGTCAAATATATTTGTATAAATTCATGAATTTAATAATCAAGGTTGTAAAGTGTCCATGATATGTTTGCAACGAGAGTTCATTAAACCTTTAGAAAACTTTATTTTTGCTTATCTGTGCCGATAAATTCATCCTTATCTCTTCCGTTCATTTTAAGCCTGTAAGTTAGATTTTAAGTTGGTTCTAGTTCGTATCCGCGGATGCACCATGCCCTTGAGAGGCTTGTGCTCATATCTCGGAACGGAAGGGTAGCGGTAGACCTCGCTATGCTATACGGGCATTTGTCATCTCATGTGTTAGGATTAGTCATTAAAATCCAAATGAGGCGGCATTTGTCACTAGGCAGAAAAGGTCCCTTGACTGTTGATTTCTGTAGCGCATGGTCCCATGTGTTCAAACCCGGTCGGGGTAAATTTGCGTTGTTACATGGTCCCATGAGCTATGGGAGTTGATGGGAAAGGCCCCAATACAACATCATTATAAACTGTCATGCCTTTCGGCGTTCAGTCCGCATGCCTCCGTTAATTAACAAGAGCCTCCACAGTCCTATATTAACAACTACTTCTGTGGCCTCGATTAGTTCCACACCGCCTATCGTCAATTCGCTAAGAACTGAATCTAAACATCGTCTCATTTATCTCCCTCTATTTCTCTTACCCTCCTTGGCCGAGTCCATTGTTCTCCTAGGTAACCTATGTTCATACATTCGCCTCACATGATCCTACCGTCGAAGCCGGTTTATGCGTACGGTTCGTGGTGTGGGTTAGTGTAGTCAAGTCCTAATTAACGAACCATGAACAACGGTTGAGTAGCCTAGTACATGATCCTGAGAGTCGGGATACCAGTTACTATGAAACAAGGGTGAGCATCTCTGACGTATTCTGAGTCGTGGCCCTCCTTTTGCTCAAGCGGCAAGGACTATATAATCCACCAAAGGACCCTAAACCATTAGAGTAGAAATTCTCATTTCGACCCTATGTAAGTAGAGTAGCATCCTACTTTACAGACATTTTCTCAGCTCAGAATGTTTTAGTAATAATAATAATAATAATAATAATAATAATAATAATAATAATAATAATAATAATAATGATGATGATGATAATAACAATAATGACAATAATACCTAGTTTCGGATCACGAAAAGCTGAGGAGCGAGTGTTATTTTCTTGCAATCAAGTATGTTTGATATATGCATTTTATAATAATCATTATTGCACTTGTTTGTATCTGGTTGGCCACATTTTCTTTGCACTAAATATCTCTTTAGCATGACTTACATGTAGCGGAGACTGGTATGTACCTGGAAAATTTCTTACATTTTGAGACGGCACTAGCAGAAAATCCATAGGAGGGAAATACCCAGAGGAATATACGGAGGTGGATCGAAAAAGGAACGATCATAAAGCTATTTGCTCTGTATAATTTCATTTACAATATCGCAATTACAAACTTCTCAGCAAACGTTATACCAAACATTTTTAAGTTAAATTGCTGAAGCACATAACAGCAAAGTAAATACAAATGAAACTTCTCCGAGTAGCGCATAAATATTAGAAAAAAATATGGTCTTAAGGAACATTCACTGACTGGAGCATACAAAAAAACCAAACCCCATGGCGCAATAGACCCGAATAATCATGGCCTACCAAGCGACCGCTGCTCAGCCCGAAGGCCTGCAGATTACGAGGTGTCGTGTGGTCAGCATGACGAATCCCCTCGGCCGTTATTCTTGGCTTTCTAGACCGGGGCCGCCATCTCACCGTCAGATAGCTCCTCAAGTGTAATCACGTAGGCTGAGTGGACCACCACGAACCAGCTCTCAGATACATGTAAAAGTCCCTGACCTGGGTGGGAATCGATCCCGGGGACTCCAGGTAAAAGGCAGGCACGCTATCCCTACACTACGAGACCGGTTAACAGGAGTATACTGCCCCAATAATATTCCCAAAGATATGTTAATGTTCTATCGAAGATAATTTCAAATAAAGCCATATTGTCAATTAAGACATACCGCCAATAAGGGCGTACTAGGCTACGAACCACGCACAGAACGCATATTAACACTTACCTTAATCATATGGCCAAGTACTGCCACAAGCACCAAGCTTTCATGCAACGCACACTCCACTGCTCGCAGCCCAGCAGTCATGGTTTTCGGAAGAACTCCCAACTAAACAACTCAATGAAATGGAAAGTGGTTGTAAGTAAATATTTCAAATAAATTTTAAATTTGGAAACCACTTTTCTTTGTTCCCAGGAGTCAATGCTTTCCCCATAACTTCCCCCACTTCGCACATATCATTGGTTTGAACTGGATGATTGACAAGCCACGAATATACTAACTGATTGTAGGGAGACTTCAGAGACCAACAGACAGTTCAATCAATACGCTGTAGTTTATGGGAGGTATTTGGAGGAAAGGTGTGCGAATCAGAAGCCATATCGAGAGTTTCCACACTGAGTCCAGTCTTTGTCCATCACTAACAGAAAACGTTCTGCTTTGGAGGGCTTTACAAATTTAAGAACATTTCTCAAAATCTCTGCGAAAGTTTCTTCATTTGACCACTCGGAGAGAGTAGCAGTACAAATTGACCCAGACGTTGCGCCGTGCAGCATTCTGGACTTGCATAGATATGAATATGAATCCCAGTTGCACTGATTGCCCCAATAATTGTGACAAGGCTGGCACGTTCGACGGATGCCGCACTCCCAATCTGTATTATTCCTATTGGAGTCGCTCTTTCCTAGTGTTTAGACTATAGACATTCTGTTCTCGTCCCAGTTCCAAATTCATTCAGGTCGGATGGCTGCAAAGCGACGATGAACTCTTTCAACATTGTCAAAGAGCTATAGTATATTTATTTTGTTAAAACTGGCCGCCCTGCTTAAAGTCTTTGTAACTCTTGGAGTTCTTATAGATGGGTCAGAATGATGTTTCATGAACCTCCTAATTCATTGCTCTCCGGTTATTTCTTAGTTAATTCCTCTGGCTCGGAACAGGGTATTTGTGTTTGTGAGTACAAGCAAAAAGCCCATGCTGTTGTACGCCGTTGATTATTTCAATAATTACATGGGGAAGTACAGAACGTTCCAGGACCCAAGCTGAAGTTAGATGCCTCTCGTAGACGAATACCTACAACAAGATTACTGGTGTGCAAAGATTCGGGATGTTTAATTTTTCAGGATCTTGAGGTTAACATAAATGACGACGAGTATCAATCAAACTCGCTTCGAGAGTGCTCCAAAGCACTTCCATATCGTTTCCCACATAGCTGATTATCTTATCAAATAATTCTGAATCAGCGTCAGCGCTACCCTTTTTCGGTTTGTACACTTCAAAGACATCAAGTTGCCTATTATCATTAGAGACTAGCCTTACACCTAGAATTTCATGTTGTCATTACAAATTCTTCTTTCATTAGAATGAATACTTCCCCTCCTACCATTCCTATCCTATCTCTACGATACACACTCCTGTTCCGTGAGAAAATTTCTGCATCCATTATATCATTTCTCAGCCATGATTCGAATCCTAAGTAAAAGTAAACTCGTGTCCTCATCGCGAGGTGGTGCAGCTCCTTTTAGGCATACCTCGAATGAAGGTGAGTTCCATGTACCATTTCATCCAAATACCATCCTTCCTGCCATACTTAAATTTATGGCAGTACCGAAAATCGATCCCGGGCCTCCGAGGAGGAATCAAATAACACTGACCGTTACGCTAAGGAGGCAGCCATTCAACTCCTATTACAATATCTGGTAAGTATATATCTATTAAATTAATTCTATTCCTTTCTTTACAGTACTTCTACAGTCCAACACTAACAGTTTTACGTCACCCCTACTCGACTTCCAGATCCCTGTACCCTTACCACCGCTCTCTAGATCACCCCGTTTCCCTGAATGAACCCCCCAATTACTCTTCTAAACAAATTTCCTATTTTTACCACTGCAGTTTAAGCGAAGGCTATCAGCGCGCAGATCCCAAACTTCTACTCACCCATTTGGATCCAGAAATTTCACTCCCAGTTTCCCCACATACCCAATTACTTAAATCCCCAATCACCTTCCAGTCAGTATCCATCACACACAGTATTCCAATGATAACAATTTCCGCTTCCTTAAACTTCACCCGTGTTGCATTTTCCAAATCCCACTGCTGAAAGTTTGTGTTCGGATGTCCCCGTTAATGATGGTTTCATTCCATACATGGAAGAGTTTGATCGTTGTGATCAGCTGTTCGTGAATAGTGCCGCTAGCTTCGAAATGAAAGATCACGCCCGTGTCGTTTGGATTCCATGTAAAACTGGAAGCCCGTTGCTTTGGTCACTACAAAACACTCATGTAAACCTTTAAGATGCATATTTTACGTCATATCGCCAGTGTTCAGAACGACCGACATGCTCCGCAGAAAACGGCCTCAGCATCGTGACTAAGCCAAGAGCTGAAGAAACTAATTACTCATGTAAAGTACGAAGTTTAAACGACAACCTGCACAAGGCATTTTGACGGCTACGAAATAAGACATCACAAGTGGTACGCAATGCTAGACACACCAGGTAAATGCTGGGCTTGTACCTTAACCAAAGCCACGGCCGCTTCCTTCCCACTCCTAGGTATTTCCTATCCCATCGTCCCCGTAAGACTTATTTGTGTCGGTGCGACGCAAAGCAAATTTTTAAAAAAGCTAGAGTTGAAGTGAATTATTAAAAAATCCTGGCATTATCATAGATAACGGAAGCAACACATTATCTGCATTTACTAGAAAAGTATTTGTGACAGCCACCTTACTGACGTACCCCTCGACTCAATAAATACACATTTCACCAATGCTGAACATATAACTGACAGAAAAAACAGAAGGGCTGGCAGGCTCATATTTTCAGTATGCGCCAGGTAATTGAAAAGTGCTATAAGAGGAATAGACAGCTATATCTTTGTTTCGTATATCCAGAGAAGGCATATGACAGGGTCCCGAGGGAAAAAATGTTCGCCATACTGCGGGATTATATGATCAAGGGCAGATAATTAAAAGCAATCAAAGGATTTTATGTTGACAATTGGGCTGCAGTGCGAATTGATGGTAGAATGAGTTCTTGGTTCAAGTTACTTACAGGGTTAGACTAGGCTGTAATCTTTCACTTTTGTTGTTCATAGTTTACATGGACCATCTACTGAAAGTTGCAGGGAGGGATTCAGTTAGGTGAAAATGTAGCTAATAGTTATGCCTATGCGGACGACTTGATTTTAATGGCAGATTGTGCTCAAAGCCTGCAGTCTAATATCTTGGAACTTAATAGGTGCATTGAGTATGATATGGAAATTAGCCTTTCAAAGACTAAAGTGATGTCAGTAGGTAAGAAATCTGATAGAACTGAATGTCAGGTTTCGGAATACGAAGCTGGAACAGGTTGATCATTTCAAGTATTTGGGATGTGTGTACTCCCAGGATGCTAGTATAGTAAGTGATATTAAATGAAGGTGCAGTAAAGCTAATGCATTAAGTTCACCCTTTACATCAACATTATTCTGTAGGAAAGAAGTCAGCTCCAGGAAGAAACTTACATAGGTCTGTTTTCAGACCAACTTTTCAGTACGAGAGGGAAAGCTGGGTGGACTCAGGATATCTTAATCATAAGTTAGAAGTAACAGATATGAAAGTAGCGAGAATGATTGCTGGTACAAACATGTGGAAAAAATTACAGGAGGGTGCTCGAAATGAGGAGATAAAGTCTAGTTAGGAATGAACTCGATCGATGAGGCTGTACGCATAAACCGGCTTCGGTCGTGGGGTCATGTGGGGTCATCCAGGAGGTTAGGTGACCTAGGAGAGTAATGGACCTTGTCATGGAGGGAAAAAGAAGTAGAGGGAGACCAAGCTGATGATGTTTGGAGTCGTTTCTAAATATTTAAAGATAAAAGGCATATATCTAAACAAGGCCACAGAGTTAGCTACAAATAGATAATCGTGGCGAAGTTTAGTAAAATCACAGTGGCATACAGACTAAATGCTTAAAGGCATAACAGTCAATAGCGCTGATGTATGTATGCAACTTCCGTCACTTTAAGCTTTCATCTCCTTCGTAATAAATATCCCTGCTCCATCTTTTCCACCCTTTCCACCTGAGTAATATAATGTACATCCTCCACTATCCAGCTTTCCACTCCCACCCCAACTCGCTTCACTCATTCCTTGAGTGTCAAGTTCGTTTTTTACCATTTCTTATTTAGCATTTTCCAATTTTCCTTGCTGCGATAGAGTTAATACGTTCCATGTACCTAATCTCAAAATCTGTTTTCTTTTTCCAAGGCTTTTATGCGTCCTCCCTTCATCCATACAGAGAAGCCTCGATGTTCTTCCTTCCCGAAGATCCGATCGAGGGGAGGCTTTACCTCCGGGTATTTTATATAGAGTGTAACGATTCAAATCCCGTTACAAGATGATATATGTATTATTATTTCATCTGTGATGTTATTACTATTATTGTAACTATTATTATTGTTCAATTCAATTCTGCAATGCTTGTCGCTTGCGTGATTGTAGTCAAATTATTACGTATATATGTGTGTGCAATATCTTCTGACATTGTAATATTGCGAAATACTGCTGGAGTAACTGTCGAGTCATTGCTACGTTATCGTGAGCATTTAGCGGTGAGCTCACTTTCTTGGAGATACCTAGGGTGCCATCGGCGGTTTCACCATAGGGTGTACCATTTGTCGCGAGGTGGGAGTAGATCATAGTTATTTCTGGAGATTGCGTAGGTGTGTCAACTAACGTCTATAAAGGGTGGCTGCATATTGTAGCGTCAGTCATTGAGTGAACGAGATGGAGAGGCCTCAGCCCGTCATTAGTTATTAGTCAAGTGGATGGTGAACAGTAATGGAGTCAAGTGGAAGGTGAGACCTCAGTCGGTCAGTTCAGTTAGAGGGATAGACTTGCCATGAAGTCATATAGGACAGACTTACCAAGAATTCATCTGGATGCAGAAGAAGCAGTCACATGGATACTTAGTCGTCAGTGAAACAAAAAGGATACATCACCAAATTAGGCTTGAAACACCTACAGCAAAACACCAACTCAAAGGAATGCGTCGTAATTACACTCAGTGTTGAAGGTACAGTTAAGTGAACCAGTGAGGGATAAATTTCGTGTATAATTAAATCTCCGGTCAAGAAGAATTCAAATTCATGCCTAGTTTCTTTCAGTTGCAATGTCATAATTTCATATTTTCATCTGTTTTATCGCAGTAAGAATTACTAATTTTTCTATACAATTTCAAGAATATATTTCGTTCTATCAAATTAATTTATCGTTTCATTTCATAGAGTAGAATTACTTAACCTCAATTTTAATGGGGAAACCTAACGCCAATCTCCTTTTCCCAGAACTTATATGGTATGTTGTCAAAAGTAAGCTTATTACCCCACGCCCTAGAGATATTCAAGCATCTCATTCTTATTGCTGCACTGAATTGTAGCTGGCGCCCTTCAAATAACGTATGTGTAAGTAAGCAGGTAAGATCTAAGTATGAGTACAAGGTCCGACGATTGTGTATTTTATCTAATGAATATTAATTTTCATATTTGTCATTGTAATTCAGATTAGTATGTTTGTAAATTTAGTCAGTGGGTCATGAACAATTACAAGAGGACCATTGTCATGAATTTTCGGGGATAATTTCAGTGGTGGTTTCCCTTTGCCTTCTTCTGACCCCAAAATCTGTCTGCTCACCCACCTACATTCCCGCTAGGCTTGAATACCCAACCTTCTACTGAGTTGCTCGGTTTATCAGGCCACCACTTGTAGATAGAAATTTGGAGAATTCAGAGAATTGTCTTGTGGAGTTCTTATGTTCCCATCACAACCCCGTTTACCTTTTGCCAGGGTCTGAAGCTGATCTTACTCTCCGGATCATTTCTCTTACAACAAGTCATAAATTAAATTAAATTACATATAAAAAGTAAGGTATGTGTGTAAACAATTTGAAAGAAGACGACAAGGTCCAAAAGTTGGAGAAGAGAAGTGGCTGTGCATTTTCGGTCACGTAGCTATCAGATTGCATTCGGGAGGTAATAGGTTCGAAGCCCACTGTCGGTAGAACAAGCTGTGATGATGTTGTTGTTGATGATGATGATGATGATGATGATGATGATGATGATGATGATGATGATGATGATACAGTTTTGTGCACTTATTCATAATATCACCCATTCATTTAATCATGGACAATTTTATGCAACGCAAACAATGTTGTATATTTATACGTGTTATAAAAGTGACTTCATAGACTCTGACGATGATCTTGTAGACAAAACATGGCATTCCGTTTTTAATATAATGTTTTCTTTTACTGGTATGTTGTATCGTCTTCTTACATTTTGTCTTTTGTATTCGTCAGACTACTACGTTACTTTGACCATATTGCACCTGGCTGCAATGAACTTGATAGGTTAAAATTCAAACAGCACCTTAATTTTCATACCTGATGCCATCTTCACCGGATATCCTCCTCGTGTTCACCTCCCTACTTGCAATCTAAATGTCATCACATCTCATCCACTCACAGTTTGTTACTTCTAACCATGACAGTGTCCACACCACACATTTGTATTAATACAATTGTGTTAATTAATCAACTAAATCAGTCAAGGTAATTACAAAATAAAGAAATAATATGACCTACTATTCATAATTATACATACTCTATCCGGTTCATAGATTTCTTTTCCATTTTGCGTGCTCTGTTCTAAATGATAATTTTTCCATTTTCCTTTATGCACTCTATTGGTAGTTCACATAATCTGTGGACCGATATTTCTCCTGCTAGTTTATTCCAAAAGTCATCATCTTTAATTTTATTAAAATGTTCGTTATGTTTCGGATTCCAGATACTTTTCACGCTCGTATATAGTTTTATCAGTTTAACCGTTAATTCTGTTGACCACTGCATTGCACTATGAACTGAAGAATTGAATAAAAATACCACTCGCAGATAACGATTATAATCATGACTGCCCTGTCCCACACTCAAAAGCATATCGACAGCACGAAGCCCGTTCACACTAGTTGAAAGTAGGAAAGATCGCAGTCTGAATATAAAGTTGAAATACAAAAGGACAAATTGAGGCAGATATTCGTTTATAGGAAGAGGAGTTAGGGATTGGAAAAATTTATGACGGGGGATGTTGAGTAAATTTCCATATTCTTTGATACTGTATAAGAAAATACTAGGCAACAACAGATAGGGAATCCGCCATCTGGGCGACTGTCCTACAGCAATGCAGATCAATGGTGAGTGATTGACAGAACACTTCGCCGAATTTCACGCCGTACCACTTGGTTTGGCTTTTTGTACGCTAGTGTGTACGCGGTTTGTAACACGCATTTCTTAAATGCCGCAGACGCCGACGCCTCCTTTTCCCTCCCCAGGTGCATTAAGACTACAATGGCCACACGAAATTTATTAATTATGATAATATTCCACGCCGGCCCCTCAATATAGGGGTCGCGTGCCCGTCTCTTACCCGAAGGTCCTGGGTTCGATTCCCGACCAGGTCAGGGATTTTTTGCCTGGACGCGAGGATTGGTTCGAGGTTGACTTTAGCCTACGTGATTACAACTGGAGAGCTATCGGGACGGTGAGATGGTGACTCCGGTATAGAAAACTAAGAAAAACGGCCTAGAGGATTAGTCGCACTGGCCATATGTCACCTCGTAATCTGTAGGCCTTCGGGCTGGGTATCAGTCTCTTGGTAGGCCAAGGACCAACAGGTCAACGGGGTCTATTGGTATGGTAATAGTTCGCATCCTCCTCCTCCTCCTTATTATTATTATTATTATTATTATTATTATTATTATTATTACGTACTCAAACGACCATCAACCCTGTCGTAGCCACCTTCGGTATTTTTCTGGAAGGGATTTGTGAGTCAGTGGGCCTTCTGGAGCGGGACACGTAAACCTTCCCTCTCTACCCGCATCGAAAAGATTCCAGTACTTCATCGCCCGAGAGATAAATAAAAGGTAGCCGCGAGCGAGGTGGTGTTGTTATGTTGGAGTGTCGAGTGTGTGGTCGCGGAACGGAGTACTGTGTGTGTACTACCGTGGATTGTAGACAGCCGTGAAGTCAGTGTTATTGTCGTTGTTGTGAGGAATATTGCAGTGCTGGCTAGCACTGTTGTTGCTGTTGTGTGAACGCTGTTTTTAGTTGTCACTGTTGAGTAACTCACTGTATGGAGCGGTCACGTGGATTCACTGTGTTCAATGTGTGAGTGCCAAACTTTCTCTGAAGTCGAGCCAAGGAACAGTCGTTGTGCGTTGTGGTGGTCAGAAACCCTGTGTTCGTATCTGCCTGCGTGCAGTTGCTGTGCGAGGTACTGGACTTGCTAGACGAAGAAAAAGTAAGGCGTGCCGTCATTCGAGATTTACGGAAGGTCGCTCGCCCAGTTAAAGAGTGCCCAACAGGAGTCTTGGTGTGAGAGACTTGTGAATGTACAGCAATTAGTGGAGTGTGGTCGTTCATAGTTGATGATGATTTAAAAAAATTGTGTTACGTAATATAAATTCGAAATCATCATTATCAGCTCAGAATGTATTCAAATCCTAAAGTTTGTAATAAGAATTAATTACCTTACTGAATAATCAGCCATTCAAAAGTTCAGACACTTCCACTCAGACACTTGCACAAAAGGAATGTAAGAAGCTTATTTTCCAGTCCTGGACGATTGGCTATAACTTCAGGTCGAATATAAAGTTTTCTTCTCAACTACAATCTTGTGCATGCTTTTGAAATCTTTTCAATTTCGCTGGGTCGCTCGTTTCCAACTTGGTTCAATAGGAGAATGGAGGCTATATCTGCATCCTTAAAATAGGTAGGCCTTGCGTTTGGTTGGGGAACTCTTTCAACATTCACAACAGTCTGGAAACTTTTTATTATATTGAAGGAACATTGCCTTTAGGTCGTATGACGTAATCTACATGTTTCCATTCTTCTTTTGTAAGTTGAAGATGACAAAAAGGGATTTAAAACCAATTAAGGCATTATACATTGATTTGACATTAATTCCTATAACATAAGGTTTCCAGATCTTAACTTTATGCCTTTTCAGACAACTGTAAGGACGTCCAATCTACTACTGATTTTATATTCAAATTCCAAACATCAATGTGCCCGCATCATGCGTTTATCTTCGTTCTGGAACCACCTATCATAAATTACTTTCAAACTTATCTTGGCTGCTCGATCTACTGACCGACGGCCTTTCCTTGGAACTGTATCAGTTGTAGTGTAGACCTCACCGTTGTTAATGTCTGTTTTCTACATTGGGATTACTAACTTTAAGGATCAGGATCAGTATATCCATGAGGGTAAGTGATCCTCGAGTCAGGTCTTCAGATCAATTTTATTTTAAACCGGAACGTAAACCTGTGTTCAACAGTCGAAATTACTTTCTAAGAAGTAACTGAAAATTGTAAATTGAATTTTAATATACGGTATATTATGACTAAAATTTACACTTTCCAGGTTTGATGATGATGGTTATTGTTTAAAGGGGCGTAATACCTAGGTCATCAGCCCCTATTTTCTAGCATTTGAATGGAATCAGAACAGGTATTATCGCATCTCTTTATAAACCATATTGAGTATAGCTGTAGACTGGAACTACATTTTGACGTCTGTGGATCTGCGTACTCTTCAGAAAGTTGCATACAGCTGCCCAAAACACTGGAGAGATTTATCCCAATTTGAAAGTTTATCCTGGTGACTTATTCATTGTGACAGAGAAGGCTAAATATAAAGGAAATTGCCTCCATTTGATAGGGAATCGTAAATCGGGATTGATGTTTCCCAACCCTTGTCCCGTTTCTCTTCGGGGTCAGGTATGAAGTGAGAATGAATCTCCGTAGCGAGTTTTTTACGACAAGATGCCCTTCCTGCTCTCAACCCGTCAAAGGAATTAAATAGCATTACTATAAATGAATGACATGACATACACCTATGATAGTACGAAGGGAGAGAGTGAAACCCGGTTACGACACAGCCTTCTCTTGTCGAGTAGCAGAAAGGAGTCTGCTCAAGGCTTAACGTCCTCATCCCGGCGGACAAATCACCAATGTAGTAAATGAGAGTGGCGTAGAAGAATAGTGACGTAGTAAGCAAATACGCAGAGAGAAGTTGATGGGCCCCAGAGGATAAAAAGAAAGGTTAGAATAGAGAGAACTAGAATATTAACAGTACAAATAGATGAAAAAAAATGAAATGGCGTATGACTTTTAGTGCCGGGAGTTTCGGAGGAGAAGTTCGGCTCGCCAAATGCAGGTCTCTTCATTTAACGTCCGTAGGCGACCTGCGCGTCGTGATGAGGATGAAATGATGATGAAGACGACACATACACTCAGCCATGTCAGCGAAATTAACCAATTATGGTTAAAATTCCCGACCCTGCCGGGAATCGAATCCGGGACCCCTGTGGCTAAAGACTAGCACGCTAACCATTTAGCCATGGGGCCGGACGGTACAAATAGATAGTTTTAATGATCAACAAGAAATATAACTTTCTACTGATAAGATTAGAACACCAATATGAATAAGCGAACAATAAAAATCGTAGGAACAGCTCTGAATCCAAGTGAAAATTGCCATATTTACAATGTCACATAGATAGTGGAAGTACATCCAATTAGTAAATATAAATTTAGGCGTGACATAGATATAATTAAAGTAATTAAGGAACTCCAAATTAAAAAGAAGCGAAATGATACGATAGAAATGCAAGGAAAGGGGAGGGAAACTAGGATGATGATGATGATGATGATGATGATGATGATGATGATGATGATGATGTTTGTTTGTTGTTTAAAGGGGCCTAACATCTCTAGGAGGAAGAGATTCTTCGCAGGTAGCTGTATTTTCTGGAGAAATGCGAGTGTTGATGAACCAGTAGGTACTGCATCCACGTAAAATAGGTAATTCCAATTAATGTTATTCTGAATGGTCGGCTCATTTGCTATTTGTTGATTTAACACAGGACATTCGTGTAGCCTTTGACGACTAAAAATTATTTTCAATTGAGACCTCATGCCTTCATGGACATAGAGTTCTCCCGACCGGTTTCCGCCGAAAATGAAAGATGCGGCAAAACCGATGACATAACCTCCACAATCGATCATGTTAGATGATCTGCACAGTGATGAAAATTGGAACAGGAATCTGTCGTGGCAACAAAGTATTAGTGTTTAAACTATTGTAAATATTAGGTAATGTTGAAGCCATCATAATAAGCATATATACAGTGCGTGACATAATCAATGTTTTTGACATATCCTCTAATTATCTGTATGTGTAAACATATAGCAGGTTAAACTAAGTCCAGGGCTCCAAGTTACAATGAAACGAACCACAAAAATCTCTAAAATGGAAAATCCTACTGTAAGTGCTTCCAGCTTTTCAAATTTAGAGCACAGCTCTGCATTCGATCTCAAGTGATATTCACCTATTAACCCTCAAAATGTTGACGTAGGCCGAGATTATTTTGTAGAAATTTACTCTCTTTCATTTGGATTATATCTATCTTACCGCGGTGAGTAGTAGTAGTCTTGTCCAACAGGAATTTCTGACCACTTACACAACAAGGACACTGAAAGAAGTCTTGATTACATACACAGAATAAATGTAATTCGTTAGGCGCTCACCTTAAGAGCCACTGTGGATCATAGGGCTTAAAATACAGTATGATAATAATATGGTTTCTATTTTTCAAAGTGAAAATTTCGTATGTCTAGACGAAAATTCAAATTACGGTTTCTTTGGTGTCAAGTGGTCTTGCGTGTTCAAAAGCTATGAATATAGGCGAACTTTATGAACCATAGTTGAGGAGTGTCTGTTCAAAAGGTGCTATTTTCAGTCCATTCTTTTAGTTTTAATATTTCATCCGCACGTGTTGCAGTAGTTGAATACTATCGAATGTCATGAGTAAATCCCGGATTTTTATGCAGTAACAGGTTAGATTGCAAACTAATTAGGTTAGTAGGAAGTGTCGGCCACCCGCTCTTCCATAATGTAGCAAGAGTAACATAAATTACAGGGGTTCTGATGGGCCGTACCCCTAATGTTCATGCAAACCGCATAGCATAGTCATTGTGAAGGTAGACTATACTTGCTACTTGCTTCAGTTTGCATTCTAACCTATTAATGCATAAAAATCCGGGCTCTAGTCATGAGCAATCGAGGCCAGAAAAATGTAATTCTTTAAAGGTAGTACCATACCCGACCATGGGTACGTTCCATGTGCCTTTTATAATATGTTTTCTTGCGTTTTCCTACGACTATCTTAGGTTGGAAATAGCACCTTTTGAACAGACACTCTTCAATTGTATGTACAGTCGTTGAATTCTACTATGCTGACATGTTATTTTATTATGAATCATTTCCCGTTTTTCCTGCTTGGTTGACTTCTGAATATACCGAGCTCGATAGCTACAGTCGCTTAAGTGCGGTCAGTATCCAGTATTCGGGAGATAGTGGTTTCGAACCCTACTGTTGGCAGTGAGACATTTGCTCGGTTATGGTTGCAGTGGATAATAATTCTTTCTGCAGATATTACCCTGTCACAAACTTTACATTTCATGACTAGAGAAAATTATCAGACTGTAGCGTAAGTGATTTTGAACTGTAGGTTTGGGAATCAAATAGATTTAAGCAGAGCTAGGCTGAGAGCCTCATGCAGTAGGAGCGATGGCCTTCTGATCCCAACTTGGCCAGTTCGATCCTGGCTCAGTCCGGTGATATTTGGAGACACTCAAATACACCAGGCTTGTGTCGGCGGATTGTGCAACACGTAGAAGAATTACTATTAGCAGTAAAACACTGAAGTGTTTTAAAATATATTATGGGGTATTTTCATTTTTACTACGACGTGAACTTTCCGGTTGCAATTATACGACCTGACTGGTATGAGCTCTTGTTGAATTACTGGGTGATACATTTACATTTTCTGTATGAAATATCATAGAAATATAACTTTTCTACTCAAAACGCATTTTTTTACCTTTGTAATGTGTTTTACTGTGTAAGTTATTCTCGTATTGCCAATTGGTATCGTGCTGAGGAACGGAGGGATAGCCTGACATCTAGCGGCACTATTTGAACTGCTGCTTCTCTGTCAATTTAGTACTTGAAAAGACCGGGCATGTAGAGGCCTTATTTCGTGGATATTACATTAAAGAAATAAGAAACCGACATCTACTCTATTTTCTGCCATACACAATAGTTTTCATCCTCTGTAATTCATATGACAGGACATTCTTGGTTCCTAAATCAGTTTACTAATTTTCATTTAAGAATGCTTTACTTCGGGTAATAGAATAGAATTTTATTCAATCATTAAGTGTGTTGCATACAATAGACATTGTCAAAAAATGAAATCATAATATAGAGTACATGCACAAATTAATAGCAAATTATTGTAATTTCAATATATATATCTAATTCATTAATTTCATGGTATTCTTGCACTGAGTAACAGAGATGCATGAGTAACCACTTCTTAAGCTTATTTCTGAATATGTTCGATGATAGTTCTTTTAGAGTCCGCCTCTGTGGTGTAGTGGTTAGTGTGATTAGCTGCCGACCCCGGAGGCTCGGGTTCGATTCCCGGCTCTACCACAAAATTTGAAAAGTTGTGTGAGGGCTGGAACGGGGTCCACTCAGCATCGGGAGGTCAAATGAGTAGAGGTGGGTTCGATTCCCACCTCAGCCATCTTGGAAGTGGTTTTCCGTGGTTTCCCACTTCTCCTCCAGGCAAATGCCGGGATGGTACTTAAGCTAAGGCCACGGCCGCTTCCTTCCGTCTTCTTTGTCTATCCCTTCCAATCTTCCCATCTCCCTACAAGTCCCCTGTTCAGCATATCAGGTGAGGCCGCCTGGGCGAGGTACTGGTCATCCTACCCAGTTGTATTCCCCGATCCGAAGTCTCACGCTCCAAGAGACTGCCCTTGAGGCGGTAGAGGTGGGATTCCTCGCTGAGTCCGAGGAAAAAACCAACCCTGGAGGGTAAACCGATTAAGAAAGACAGTTCTTTTAGATATGAATACAGTTTATTAAACATCTTCAATTGAGCAATCAAATGGCATCCAGAATTATAAATATGTGTACACAACAGTCATAATGCTATCCAGACATATATTTCGATAAGCAATATGTGGAAATAATATTTGTCTCTCACTAGTAGAATCGACTTAAAGTTCTGTGTTAGCGCATGAATTTTCGTATAAAACCCATTAACACCCAACTCGTTGGTCAGTAAATGCTTACTGTAAGAGACAGTATATCAGTTGATAACTTGTCATCTAATTTAACAAAGAAAATATAATCTTCATTCACAAGAAAATGCTTTAATCACTTCTTATAACCCCCAAAGGTATAGTAGTTGGGAAATGGATAGGCACCAACTCAGAGCTTTGGCGTTATCCGGTAAAATCAAGTACATTGAAAATATTCTCTCTAATGAAAAATTTACTCTGGAATGTTTTAATGCACCCTAATTAATTGCGGGTAACTACGAAATCATCACGTTGAGCACACTTGATTTGAATGTGAGTGCATCTGCTTTAATATGATTTGCATCCAGGTACACAACACGAAAGTCACGGTCCTAATATATCATGCTATTTGTTCGGAGCGTCGACCCATGTGGGTCTTTTGCCCTTACTGACACCATATTATATGAACCTGTGTGTAATTGGAATGGCGGTAGTGTGGGATGTTGTGTGTGAGGAAAGGAAGATTAAGGACGTCACAAACACCCAATCCCCAGGCCACGGATATTAATCATTACAATTAAACCGAACTCGATAGGTGCAGTCGCTTAAGTGCGGCCAGTATCCAGTAATCGGGAGATAGTGGGTTCGAGCCCCACTGTCGGCAGCCCTGAAGATGGTTTTCCGTGGTTTCCCATTTTCACACCAGGCAAACGCCGGGGCTGTACCTTAATTAAGGCCACGGCCGCTTCCTTTCAATTCCTGGGCCTATCCTATCCCATCGTCGCCATAAGACCTATCTGTGTCGGTGCGACGTAAAACAGCAAAAAATAGCATTACAATAAAAAACCCTAACCCGGCCGGGAATCGAACCTGGGGCCGCCGGGTGACAGGCGGATGCGTTGCCTCCTACACCAAATTTCAATGAAAACATCACTACACTACACTAAGGTTCCTAATCAAACCTAACCAACAGAAGAAACTAAACTGATGCTTAGCACATGCTCATGTTTACATTTGAACAAACTGAATACGGCGCCATTTTAGCTCATATCGATAGCTGCATTAAGGTCTGATATACTGTAGTTGGTCTTGGTCGAGCCTATTCCTTAAGAGCTTTGGTGTAGAAAATGGCGTCAACACGTACAACCTGCCTCTGCGATCCGTCCGAGTGCCTATGAGCCTTGGCGCAAATTTTTGTTCTGATCAGTGGAGGCGTGCAGATTTGTATAGCGGACAAACAAACTTACCTTTGATTTGATAGATATAGACCTAGATTACAGAAACGGCCTAGCATAGAGGGAAAAAATAAGGAAAAAGACACTTGGAACAAGCCCCCTTGTTTCTTTAAATATTTTTACCACTTTTTCGTCAAGTCTTTTGCTATTGGACTGTTCACACGTAGATCGCCGGTTGCCAGTAACAGCTGGATATGTGATGAAAAGGGAACCCGAAGATGCACAAGGGTATCGAAAAATCCTGTAGGATATGATATAGTTCTACTGCACTCGAAGATGAGGTGGTTCTCATCTACTGTATTTCTTACACTACAAGGGCATTGTGCTGATTGGAGGAATGCAATCCTGTTGAGGTGAGCGGGGATTGAAGCATGGTTGAATCTCATTCGGATGATGGTGGTCACTTGGCCTCTGGCTCATCTGACGTCTTGATGGAGGCCTTTTGCACAGAGCTGTCTATTTAACGTAAGTTTTCCTTCTGCTATTTACGTAAATATCAGTGCAGGGGAGGCTTAATGGAAGAAATAATCCAGTACGTGTGCCTAATTTGACAAGACCGTCGACCAGATCATTGTATCGAAGTGCTGAGTGTCCATTCACCCATAAAAATGACACACTCTTTCCGAGCGATTTCATAACGGCCTATAATAACTGTGTAGTTGGTATAGTAGTAAAAGCCGGTATAGTAAAGTGTAACATTGCCTCATTATAGCCTACAAGATGAAGGTAGTTTATTAATGTCGAGAATCTGAACCCTCTAAGGTCATCTATTAAGTCAGAGCAGACATTAATACTTGTAAATTATTACGTACATAAAGATGTCGTCCTACTTGTACAAAAGAGCTCTCACCATACGGCTCAGCTTACGTCCAGTATCCCGGGGCACACCAGCGAGGCATGCGTTCTCGCAGTCTCTTGTTACTGATCCGATTACGCGCTGCGTTGCGTGACGATCGATTTAACCGTCGGATCTCGTCGGCTTGTTAGTAGAGACCAACGCGATTTGCGTAAGTTGTTTTAACCGGAGAAATGTGACCTTTATGTCATGTCAATTATCGAACATGTCTACTTTTCTTAACTAGGTAGTTACGAGGCCTGTCCCCATTCTGATTGGGGATACGAAAGCACTTGCAAATCAGATTACCGAGCTCGATAGCTGCAGTCGCTTAAGTGCTGCCGGTATCCAGTATTCGGGAGATAGTGGGTTCGAACCCCACTGTCGGCAGCCCTGAAGATGGTTTCCCGTGGTTTCCCATTTTCACACCAGGCAAATACTGGGGCTGTACCTTAATTAAGGCCACGGCCGCTTCCTTCCCAGTCCTAGCCCTTTCCTGTCCCATCGCCGCCATAAGACATATGTGTCGGTGCGACGTAAAGCCAATAGTAAAAAAAAATAAATCAGATTGTCTTTGACAGATTTGTGTCCGACTCGTTGGCTGAATCGTCAGCGTACTGGCCTTCGGTTCAGAGGGTCCCGGGTTCGATTCCCAGCCGGGTTGGGGATTTTAACCTTCATTGGCTAATTCCAATGGCCCGGGGGGCTGGCTGTTTGTGCTGTCCCCAACATCCCTGCATCTCACACACCACACAAAACACTATCCTCAACCACAATAACACGCAGTTACCTACACATGGCAGATGCCGCCCACCCTAATCGGAGGGTCTGCCTTACAAGGGCTGCACTCGACTAGAAATAGCCACACGAAATTATATATTCACAGATTTGTGATAAGATGCTAAGTTGTAACTCGTTAAGAAAGCATTATCCTATAATAAATGAATAAATAAATAAATAAATAAATAAATAAATAAATAAATAAATAAATAAATAAATAAATAAATCAGCCACCACTGATATGCATTTATAGCTGTTACCCTCGTTGCACATTCCACGTCATATTGTTTTCCTAATTTTTCTTGAATGATTTCAGAGAAGTTGGAAATTTATGGAACATTTCCTTGGTAAATTATTAAAATCACTAATTTTTCTTCTTACCGAGCGAGTTGGCCGTGTTGTTAGGGTCACGCAGCTGTGAGCTTGCATTCAGTAGACCGTGGAATCGAATCCCATCGTTGGCATCCGTGGTTTGCCATTTTCACACTAGGCAAATGTTGGGGCTGTACCTTAATGCCAATACTTCAAAAGCACACAGCACTTTATGAATATTCTGAAATACCAGAGGGTGTGGTCTGTGGAATGAGTACAGAAGAGAAAAAGATGAATGACAATTGTGGGAATGTCAGGGAAATATTTAACCATTACTTGCATGTTAAAAATTAATCCCAAACTTTAAGCTGAGGTTAAAGCTGGTAGGAACTCACACAGTGAACACATTTATACACAGTTGATATTAAAATACAGTATTAGTGATGCTATACTGTAGTTTCAGTTTTAAGTTCACTAAAGCCAAGTAAATATGAAAATATTAACACACACTTCAAATTTATGTGAACAGGGTGGGGTGCTTTAGTTCGCTGTACCGTGTTGCTCCCTAAAAGCAAGTTAATTTGTATATATATCGTTGAATGTACGTAGAAAGTTATTGTGTAAGTTACTTCCTTTAAAATTAAACTAGCCATTCTGAGAGCGAATCAGTTGCGACGTATCTTCTCCGAGCTTAACATAACATGCACCCGATATGTGCTCTTTTCTCATTTAGTTTGAGACTCAAATCTTTACATCGAAATTATAATTTCAGGAAATTCACATACATTTTTGTGATCGCTTTCCTTCGAGAAACATTCCATCAAATAAATTCGCTCTTCTTTTGTATTCTTTACTAGACTACTTCCTATTGAATTTAGATACATAATCGCTGGTTATTGGACTTTCTTGGCTTACAGCATAAGGGGGCTATAGCCATCCCAGCCGAGTGGTTCATTCTGACGAGTAAACAAGCCAAAGCTTCTAGAAGTAGCTCTAGGAAGGGTACAAGTGTTAAGAGGTAAAGAAACACATGTCTAAAAATGGAGAAGTCGTCATAGAAAGTTGTGGTTCATTAATAATTCATATCTGTCACAAGACCACCCTGTTCTGTCATTAAATCATTACCCTTCTCGTCACACATACTATCCTTCTTTCTTACAAACCTGCCTGGAACAAGCGGGACAAAAACAGGGTTCGTCTTTAATTTGCTAAAAGGTGGAGGAGGATTTTCGAATGTATTTCTAAGAAAATTGCTCTCACACAAAGTTCCTATCCTATGGTGATGATTTCTGTTAAAAACGGTGTTGTTGCGAATATGTTTTATGTATGTTCCTGACAGCCGCGTGTTTTATAATGGTGAAAAACAGTTTAAGTATCTTTCGGGAAACTAACTTTTCTAGACTTCAGGTACTTAGAGAAAAGCACTTGAAGCGAATTTCTGGTACGGCCACTTCCAATTATGAATATTACTCATATTGTAAAATTAAATCGTTTATAGAGCATTAAAGCCTCAAATTGACTTTCGTTCAAACTTTCAGCATCAACACCATACAATTGCACATTTTTGCTTTAGTTGAGTTCTTATTTTATCCTTATGATCTGGTTTTATGTTTAATTTATCTCTCTTCATGTAATATCTGAAACCATCTCCTTTCAGTTACGACTCACGAGGGAACACATACATGTGTTACACTCGGATTCGATTAAAATTTGGTAGGCATATTCGTGGGAGGCAGTAGAATGCTAAGGTGAAAACTGCATGTGCCCAGCGCAAGTTTAAACGCCAAAATTGAACAAATAAATAGTCGTAATATTACAAGTGCCGCGGCAGTATCGGGATGTGGCGGAGTGGTAGGGAGGAGCGAAGCAGCGGTCGTGAATCATCCGGGCTGCGTCGAGCTGCGTCGAGCTGCGCCAGCAGCTAGACAGCGTATAGTTAGGGTACGTTTATGCTGCAGCTTTGCTGCTGGCTCATGGATGCTCGCCCTAGCACTTCGCTGCTGGCTATAGCCTGGCTGCTCGCCATGGAGCTTTTACCCTGCAGCATCCCCGCGCGCACGCTGCTGGCAGCTCTCAGCTGTAGTCGAAAATTCAAAACAGAGGAATTGATAGTTAAGGCGGTTTGTATTTTGCATAATTTTATTATAGATATAGAGGGCATGAACACTTAGACTACCGAGCTCGATATCTGCAGTCGCTTAAGTGCGGCCAGTATCCAGTAATCGGGAGATAGTGGGTTCGAGCCCCACTGTTGGCGGCCCTGAAGATGGTTTTCCGTGGTTTCCCATCTTCCCACCAGGCAAATGCCGGGGCTGTACCTTAATTAAGGCCACGGCCGCTTCCTTCCAATTCCTAGGCCTTTCCTATCCCACCGTCGCCGTAAGCCATATCTGTGTCGGTGCGACGTAAAGCAAAAAAAAAAAAAACACCTCTTAGACTAGGAAGACGTACTTCCAAGAGCTACCCCGTCGAGGAGAAACAACACAGCTCCAGCTGAAGCTTCTGAAGTACGGGATAAATTCAGAGATTTTTTTAACGAGTGGGTCGCAGTTCTGTTGGCGAGTGTATCTTACAATAATTTGGTGTACTGAATGTGAAATAAAAAGTGTAAAATGCTTCGCCTGGATTTTTCAGTGCATTTCTACTGCGGGAGTTGATTGAAGAATGAAGCTACAAATGCTTCATTTCGTAATGTAATAGTGTACTTTTAAATAATGTAAAATAGGGGGTTATGGAGTATGTCATTTTGACTTTAGTTAGGTCTCCTTAACAAAATGTGTTTACAGTTTGAAAAAATAACTGTCGAACTTTCCATGAAAAACGAGGTACTTCATATAAATCACCTGCTTGTAAAAATAGAGGTCCCCAAAATGGCAAGATTAAAAGAACAAAGTTGATGTAATCGTACCGCATTCTTTTGCCACGTCATTCGATAGTTTGATGATGATGATGATGATGCTTGTTGTTTAAAGTGGGCTAACATGTGGGCCCCTGATGGTACGAGATGAGACGAAATGGATTAAAAGTTATAATTAACCCACTGACTAGGATTAGGAAAATGCTATTTGCTTTACGTCGCACCGACACAGATATGTCTTACGGCGACGATGGGAGAGGAAAGGCCTAGGAATTGGAAGGAAGCGGCCGTGGCCTTTATTAAGGTACAGCCCCGGCATTTGCCTTGGTGTGAAAATGGGAAACCACGAAAAACCATCTTCAGGGCTGCCGACAGTGGGGCTCGAACCTACTATCTCCCCATTACTGGATACTGGCAGCACTTAAGCGACTGCAGCTATCGAACTCGGTAGATTAGAAAAATGATAATGAGGAAAATTATTATGAATTTAAAATAAGCAGTGGATCTAATTCGCAATGCACTGATATTGAAGTAATATAATATATTTAATTCCAATTAAAAATACACAAAGATAAACACATAGTCAATAGAGAAAGTTCTTTTTTTGCTATTTGTTTTACGTCGCGCCGACACAGATAGGTCTTATGGCGACGATGGGATAGAAGAGGCCTCTGAATAGGAAGGAAGCAATCGTGGTCTTAATTAAGGTACAACCCCAGCATTTTCCTGGTGTGAAAATGGGAAACCACGGGAAACCATCTTCAGGGCCGCCGACAGTAGGGTTCGAACCCACTGTCTCCAGGATGCAAGCTCACAGCTGCACACCCCTAATCGCACGGCCAACTCGCCCGGTAGGGTAAAATAGTAGTTAACAATAAACCAATTAAAACACATAGTTACTTTACTTTTAAACACGACAAAACAAGCCACTCTCCCTCATAAAACGTAGGAAAAGGTCTATTGGCCGCTCGTCATCTCGTCACTCCTTTTATCTCATATGAAACTCGTGTGATGATCCGCATGCCGCTGGCTCCAAATCGCATTGCGTTCGAAGACAGGTTCAGATAGCAAGTGCAGGGTTGCCACCGGACAAAAAATGTTCGTACTAAATTTTCCCGTGAAAAGGTACTAGATTATGGAAAAAAGTACTAAATCACTTTGTTTTACAATGGAGTAGGATTATTCATGATGGCACTATAGAAAAAAAGTATACTTATCAAAAATATAACTTTATTAAATGAGAAAATCGTAATTATCAGAAGATATCGGTTTTGATATCTGTGATGGGAAGCAGCAATGTTGCAGTTTCAATACGCACCATCCTAACACTTTCAGTTCCAAGCTGACTACCAGATGAGAGTCATTTATTTATGTTTAGAACATGACACTTATGAATAACAAGCGCGCGCGCGCACACACACACACACACACACACACACACACACACACACATTTTGTCTTCATACACTACCCAAAATTTGGCTGTCTTTTAGAATATATTAACATGCATTTCACATTTTGCTCTTCTCTTAATCCTTGGAAAATATTGCCAAAGCAATAAACTGTTTTGAAATGTGAACATTTTGGGCAGACAAGAGTGCTTTAGAAGGAGCCCATTCACATTCGCTACAGAATAGTAGTTTGTTTCTCAATCTGGTCTTATTAACAGAAAGAGCAGGAAAAGAAACTGTTCTGTTTCAGCAGGAGAATGTGGTAAACAGAGCAGTGCCTTCAAATTTTTTTTCAAATTTGAAAAGATGTAGTCGCCTACAGGATTTTTCAGTTCGATTAAAGAGTTCCAAAATTCCATAAATTCTTAGTACTCTTTCTGCGATTCTGTGGACTTGTTTGTTAAGAAGGAAACCACACTTTCCAGTGTCGACTCGGTTAAATGTAACTTAAAAGCCATTCCAGTCTGTCGAACACACAAGTTCAATATAAATAGAGCCTATTGCTTAATAGTGTGTTGTTTTGCAGGTATGTTATAGTGTACCATAATTTTTATATTGAACCTGTATGTTCGGCAGACTGAAAAGCTTTTTAAGTTCCTGTGGACTTTGCTACCCACCATTTCCTATCTAACTTCATAAGCACTTTCTGTAATTACATTAGGGAAATATATAGCTAATGGGATTATACTGATGAAACTGCCATCTCTTTTTCAGTTTTCTAATTCGACACGAAGAGATTTCTTAAAATAGGATCACTAAAAACTACCCTCTAAAAACTTGTTCACACAATTCAACATGAAAAGATAGACACTTGGCTCTGAAACTTCTTATCGATTTCTTTCTTGTTCTTCTGCTGCAGTGGAAGAACGTCTACTCTACCTCCGTAAAAAGTACTAGATTTCCATAAAAAGAACTAACGTACTAAAAATGTCCACGAAGTACTAGATCTAGTACTAAAGTACTAACGGTGGCAACCCTGAGCAAGTGAGCAAGTGATCAGTGAACGTGTGTATAGAGTGCGAAGAGAGGAAGAGTGGGAGAGCGGGTGACCTTGAAAGAACCAATCACAGTCCAAGTTACAGGATTGCCAGCGATGGGCCAGGCTCGAAAATCAAACGTGTTTGAGACCATGGATGTGGCAAGGATAGCAGCCAGCAGCGCAGCTATGAGTCGGGCTCCAGGGTAAATGCAGTGATTGAGATTCATTGGTTTGTTTCATCATCGCCTAACATCGAGCAGCGAGGCTTAACGATGTGCCAGCAGCCAGGCTGCAGCATAAACGTACCCTTAGAGCGTTCCCCTTAATTTACCGATCAGATGAGCAAAACGTAAATATGAAAACAGCACATGAAACAAGTGTACAAAGGACGATGTTTGAACAACGATGCCAATAAGGTTTGAAAAATTACAAGTAACAAGAACATGGGCGTATACTTGTTTCATGTGCTGTTTTCATATTTACGCATTGCACACCTGATCGGGAAGTTACGGGTAACGCGCTAACTATACGCTGCCTGGCTGCTGGCGCAGCTCGTTACAGCCTGGTTGGTTCACGTCCGCTGCTTCGCTCCTCCTTACCTCTCCGCCACACCCCGATACTCCCGCTGCACTTCTAATTTTACGACTATTTATTTGTTCAATTTTGGCGTTTAAACTTGCGCCGGGCACATGCAGTTTTCACCTTAGCATTCTACTGCCTCCCACGAATATTCCTACCGAATTTCAATCGAATCCGAGTGTAACACATGTATGTGTTCCCTCGTCAGTTAATTTCCAACTGTTAGGTTCTTCAGTCTGCCAAAACTCATTCTGAATAATAAATTTATAAACTACCTGAAAAAAGAAAATATACGGTAACAGTATTATACACGAAGATGAAACAACTTAATTCAAATAGTGACATGAACATCATCAGATTCTATCAAATCACACTCAAATATTTAGAATATTTGTTTATACATACATACATACATACATATATACATACATAACCATTATAGACTGTTGTGCCTTTCAGCGTTCAGTCTGCAAGCCTCTGTGAATTTACTAAACGTCGCCACAATCCTCGATTTGCAACTAGTGTTGTGGCCTCATTTAGTTTTATACCTCTTATCTTTAAATCGTTAGAAACCGAGTCTAATCATCGTTGTCTTGGTCTACCTCTACTTCTCTTACCCTCCATAACAGAGTCCATTATTCTAGGTAACCTATCCTCATCCATTCGCCTCACATGACCCCACCACCGAAGCCGGTTTATGCGTACAGCTTCATCCACAGAGTTCATTCCTAAATTAGCCTCTATCTCCTCATTCCGAGTACCCTCCTGCCATTGTTTCCACCTGTTTGTACCAACAATCATTCTTGCTACTTTCATATATGTTACTTCTAACGTATGAATAAGATATCCCGAGTCCACCCAGCTTTCGCTCCCGCAAAGCAAAGTTGATCTGAAAACAGACCGATGTAAAGATAGTTTCGTCTGGGAGCTCACTTCCTTCTTACAGAATACTACTGATCGCAACTGCGAGCTCACTGCATTAGCTTTACGACATCTTGATTCAATCTCACTATATTACCATCCTGGGAGAACACACAACCTAAGTACCGGTACTTGAAATTATCGACCTGTTCTAACTTTGTATCACCAATCTGACATTCAATTCTGTTGAATTTCTTACCTACTGACATCAATTTAGTCTTCGAAAGGCTTTCATACCATACTCATTGTACCTATTTTCAAGTTCCAAGATATTAGTCTGCAGGCTTTCGGCACAATCTGCCATTAAGACCAAGTCGTCAGCATAGGCCAGACAGCTTACTACAAATTCCATCTAACTGAATCCCTCCCTGCCATTTTATACCTTTCAGCAGATGATCCATGTAAACTACGAACAGCAAAGGTGAAGTATTACAGCCTTGTCTAACCCCTGTAAGTACCCTGAACCTTGAACTCATTCTACCATCAATTCTCACTGAAGCCCAATTGTCAACAGAAATGCCTTTGATTGATTTTAATAATCTACCTTTAATTCCAGAGTCCCCCAGTATGGCGAACATATTTTCCCTCGGTACCCTGTCATATGCTTTCTCTAGATCTACAAAACATAAACACAACTGCCTAGTCCTCTCGTAGCATTTTTCAATTATCTGGCGCATACTGAAAATCTGATCCTGACAGCCTCTCTGTGGTCTGAAACCACACTGGTTTTCATCCAACTTCCTCTCAACTACTGATAGCACCCTCCCTTCCAAGATGCCAGTGAATACTTTGCCTGGTACACTAATCAATGAGATACCTCGA
Source organism: Anabrus simplex (assembly GCF_040414725.1). Classification (NCBI taxonomy): domain Eukaryota; kingdom Metazoa; phylum Arthropoda; class Insecta; order Orthoptera; family Tettigoniidae; genus Anabrus; species Anabrus simplex. Next base: position 1,300,324,471 of record NC_090265.1, read on the forward strand.
TAGTTGTTGCAATCCTTCCTGTTCCCATGCTTATAGATAGGTGCAATTACTGCTTTTGTCCAATCTGAAGGCACCTTACCAACACTCCATGCTAATTTTATTACTCTATGAAGCCATTTCATCCATGCCTTCCCACTATACTTCACCATTTCAGGTCTAATTTCATCTATTCCTGCTGCTTTATGACAATGGAGTTTATTTACCATCCTTTCCACTTCCTCAAGCGTAATTTCACCAACACCATTTTCCTCCTCCCCATGAGCTTGGCTGTTCGCAACACCACCAGGAAGGTTTCCTTTTACGTTGAGAAGCTGTTCAAAATATTCCTTCCACCTCTCCAGTGATTCCCTGGGATCTGTTATGAGTTCACCTGAATTACTCAAAACACTGTTCATTTCCTTTTTCTCTCCCTTCCTAAGATTCTTTATTACTGTCCAGAAAGGTTTCCCTGCTGCTTGACCTAGCCTTTCGAGGTTATTACCAAAATCTTCCCACGACTTCTTTTTGGATTCAACAACTATTTGTTTCGCTCTGTTTCTTTCATCTAGGTACAAATCCCTGTCTGCCTCGGCCCTTGTTTGGAGCCATTTCTGATAAGCCTTCTTTTTACGTTTACAAGCTGCTCTCACTTCATCATTCCACCAAGATGTTCGCCTTTTCCCATCTTTACACACAGTTGTTCCTAGGCATTCCCTTGCTGTTTCTACTACAGCATCTCTGTATGCCACCCATTCACTTTCTGGACCTGCTTACTGTCCACTGTTCGAAACTTCTCACTAATAATATCTAGGTACTTCTGTCTAATTTCCTCGTCCTGGAGATTTTCTACCCTTATTCGCTTGCAGACAGATTTCACTTTACCCTAGGTCTAGAGATACTTAGTTCACTACAGATCCGATAGTGGTCTGTATAATCGAAAAATCCCCGGAAAACTCCTGCATTCCTAACAGATTTCCTGAATTCGAAGTCGGTTAAGATATAGTCTATTATGGATCTGGTACCCCTAGCCTCCCATGTGTAGCGGTGAATAGCCTTATGTTTGAAGAATGTATTCGTAACAGCTAAACCGATACTAGCACAGAAGTCCAGCAAACGCTGCCATTCCCATTAGCTTCCATATCTTCCCCACATTTACCAATCACCCTTTCGTATCCTTCAGTTCTATTCCCAACTGTCGCATTGAAATCGCCCATTAGCACTATTCTGTCCTTGCTGTTGACCCTGACCACGATGTCACTCAATGCTTCATAAAACTTGTCAACTTCATCCTCATCTGCACCCTCGCATGGTGAATACACGAACACAATTCTTGTCCTAATTCCTCCAACTGACAAATCTACCCACATCATTCGCTCATTTACGTGCCTAACAGAAACTATGTTGCGTGCAATGGTATTCCTGATAAAGAGCCCTATCCCAGACTCTGCCCTTCTCTTTTTAACACCCGTCAAGTACACTTTATAATCTCCTATCTCTTCCTCATTATCTCCCCTTAGCCGAATATCAGTTAGTCCTAGCACGTCCAGATGCATCCTCTTTGCTGACTCAGCCAGTTCTACTTTCTTTCTTCCATAAGCCCCATTAATATTGATAGCTCCCCATCGAATTCCATTTCATTTGCCAAGTTGTTTCCAAGGAGTCCCTCGCCTGTCAAATAGGTCCGAGGCTTGTTTAAAATGTTCTGAGCTCGGTAAATTCATGAAGCAGGATGCTACTCTACTTGCACATAGTTCAAGTGAGGATCTCTCCTCTAACGGGTTATGGACCACCGGTGGATTGTATAGTCCTGGCCGCCTGAGCACAAGGAGGGCCATGACTCAGAATATGTCCGAGATGCCCACTCCCATTCCATAACAACTGGTATTCCGACTCTCAGGACCACTTACTAGACCACTCAGCCGTTGCTCATGGTTCACGAACTAGGACGTGACTACAGTTTATACCTGTTTAACTACTTACGAATTTGAAATCTGGAACTCATCTAAATGAAGCCCTCTTTTCTCTCCACTCTAACATAGAATGCGGGGTGTTGAAAAAATGTTGCTCTGTCATTGGTGCGAGTCCACCTGGCTAGTCAGTGCATTGACCTTCCGCTACGCCACGCCTCTCGCGCTGGCTATGTTAATGACACGCTGTATTTTACTTATAGGCGTTTTACTTCTAGTGCTCCCCTTATTCTGATATCATTATCCTCGTATTACAATTACGATTAAGATGAGTTCCAGATTTCAAGCTCGTAAGTATTTAAACAGATATAAAATAAATGTTTACACTTTTCTAGATATTTGAGTATGATTTGATAGAATCTGATGTTCTTTCAAGAATGAAATTAAGTTGTTTCTTCTTCATGTATAACACTGTTACCGTATGTTTCCTTCTTTTAGGTAGTTTATAAATTTATTACTCAAAATTATTTTCGGCAGACTGAAGAATCTATCAGTTGTAAATTAATTTCTCTGCCCGTGTTAATATGCACGGGGGAAAAGTTAAATTAATGGTGTAATTTAAAAAATTACATAAGTGAAATCCTATCACCAAACTTCACGAGCCACCACTGCAGTGGGCTGAAACCAGTACGATTACAAAGATGGGCTGAACACTGAAAATCGACGGAAAGAGATCTAAGGGGCAACTTAAGCAACGAAAGTGGACAGAGTAAACTTACACTCCGATGTGGCCCGCGACCAGATGAAGTAGAGGCAGTGGAACGTAGCGGCTAGTGACGGGACAAACGTTGAATAATAATAATATAATAATAATAATAATAATAATAATAATAATAATAATAAAACAAAATCTAGCTTGTTTGATGATGACGTAGATCGTACAACTCAAGTGGAGATTGCATTCGACTTCTTTTTAACCTAGTAGGTTTGAAGTCACTCGTAGTCGGTGGATGCAAAGTGCGTCTCGGCCCACAAATGGCCAACCGAGCAGAGGAGGGGTGGACACGGCTCCACCGTGGCTCTGCGCCTCGGTATTCGGGAGACGGAGAGGGGCTGGTCCCTACCGTCGGCTGTCCTGAGAATGATTTTCCGTGGTTTTACATTGTCCTGCACCAAAGCGAATGACGGGACAGTTCCTAGTATAGACCACGGCCGCCAACCCCCTCACCTTCTCCGATACCAATCTCCTGGCCTGAGAGACGGCTTCACCGTCTAGGAGGCCGATTTCCTCTTCAGGGGAGTAGTAGTAGTAGTAGTAGTAGTAGTAGTAGTCGTAGTAGCAGAAACAGGAACTCATGCTGTTTGCACATCGTGTTCTTGCCGACTCACTATTGTAAATTACTATATAGTACAGTACTGTATTTATTATTGCGCTGCTGCAATAACCACAAATATAAAAGGTACATTGCTGCCAGAGCAACCTTGGAAACGCGAACATAAATACACAAGCATACGAGGATATACATTCATTTATTTTGTGTCCACTGAGAATTAATGTCTCTGAAGTCATTCCTTTTAACAAGATGTATAGTACAAAATGGAAAGAAGTTTAAGACGACAAGGTCATACAGTGCTGCCAAGTTCTTGTCACGTATCTTAGAAAGATCATTCTGACGTTTACAGATGTGGTGTCAGATGAAAGAATAGAAAATAGGAAGAAATGTCATCTCCATAACTTATGGTTCTACGTAACTTCTCTTCAACATCAAAGTTTTTTTTTTTTTCAACGTCGCACTGACACACCGAAGGTTTTCGGGACAGAAGGATGGGGAAGTGTTAGAATTGGGAAGGTAGCCACCGTGGCATTAATTAAGGTACAGCCCCATCATTTGCCTGGTGTGAAAATGGGAAACCATGGAAAACATCTTCACGGCTACTGACGGTGGAATTCGAACCCACCGTCTCCCGAACGCAAGCTCACAATCAAACTTTTACTATTCTAGCTAATTGTCTTGCAGACTTTGTCAACTAGGCAACCTTCGATTGGAGGAAGCAGAATATGTTTCCATTCTTTAAGAAACGTGATAACTCAAAATAGTGCAATCGCTTTTGAAAGAGTATTGAGTCCTTTTCTTTATCACTTCCATTAATGGCCTTGCAAGAATGTCAAAGCTTAAATAATCTGGAGTTTTAGTGGCTGAAGATGCGTATTGAGGAACGTTGTAGTGAATATTTTCCCTCTGTTTTCCTCATCGAGTCATGTGATAGGTAATAGATAACCATGATCACGATATCCAGCGTCGTGTAAAGCTACAACGTTTTCAGGTGTGCTGTTACATATTAGTTGGCTACCTAGTCATTGCCTCGGAGTCACTGATGTGATGAGGCATCGTGAGCCGGGACTTTTAAGTTTAATTATTATCTGGATCAACCGAATTCCTACCTTCACATAGTATTTCTATCGAGAAACCCATCCAAAGATGGAGGGATTTCAAACTTGAGGTAAACATTACGACCCATCGGTTTCCTGTACTCCATTGTACCAAGTCCTCTATATCAACAATGAGAACACGTTTATAAAAAATGGAGCCCTTCCCTGCGTTTGGTTTCCTGATCGTACTTGCACTCCACGTTGTTATTCGGAAGTATTCAGTGTAGTGTCCATGACCTTCGTTCTCTTTTAGTTAAAAATCGTGATTATAATGTGGCCCGTTTTCTGCTACATCTGCTCGTTACTCGATGGAGTCCTTAACTCTATTCAAAGGCTCTTACATTGAAGTGGTAACTAGATAAAGCTTCTTTTGCAAGAACATGTCATCTTTTGTAACCGAAGACAAAAGATGATAAAGTAGGAAGGAGTGGAGTTCTGGTCTTGAGAGGCTGCTGTGGGAAACAATGCCAATGACCTTCCTTAAGCCGGGCTGAGTGGCTCAGACGGTTAAGGCGCTGGCCTTCTAACCCCAACTTGGCAGGTTCGATCCTGGCTCAGTCCGGTGGTATTTGAAGGTGCCCAAATACAACGGCCTCGTATCGGTAAATTTACTGGCACGTAAAAGAACTCCTGCGGGACTAAATTCCGGCACCTCGGCGTCTCCGAAGACCGTAAAAGTAGTTAGTGGGACGTAAAGCAAATAACATTATTGATCTTCCTTAACAATTATGATGAAATACTACTACTACTACTACTACTACTACTACTTCTTGAAAAAGTAACTTCCCGGAAGGAAATCATAATTTAGTTACAGATTGCGAATTTAAAACATTCAACATTAGTATTCTCAATCCATAAAATAAAGTAATGATGTCCTTCCGGGAACACAATATTTTGATATAAAAGCCGAAGGCAGACATTTGTACAAATCTCCCCTAGTGCACCGTGACTGCATTGTCTTCCAAAGGAGTCTTACGGTGATGTTTCAACGGCACATCAGCTGCTAGCGTCTTGGGAAGGTGTGGCAATCCAAATGACGAGCCCGCTGCCACAGTGGGGGAAACACCGTTAATTTCGCGATAGAAAAAGCCTAAATAATGTTAACGTTTTAATAATAATAATAATAATAATAATAATAATAATCTATAATAATAAGGTTTTACGCTACACTAATCACGTTTCCGGAGATGACGAAGAGGCGAAATTTTATCCAAGCGGAGTTCCTTCACGTGTCCATAAATTCGCCGACAGGAGGCTAGTGCGGACTGAGCAGGAATTGAACTCACGAGCTTGGGCTCAGAAGGACAGCACTGCACAGTGTGAGCCAATAAATAATAATGGCGTGTGGCCTCCGGAGAGGAGTGGTGCAGGTTGACGCCTTGTAGTCGACCTGCGTGTCTGTGAGGATGGGGCCGTATCTAAGATGAAATCTAATGCTGAAGACGTGCGCGTAGAGGCGCGCGGCTGTGAGCTTGCATCCGGGAGATAGTAGGGTCGAATCCCACTATCGGCAGCCCTGAAAATGGTTTTCCGTGGTTTTCCGTTTTCACACCAGGCAAATGCTGGGGCTGTACCTTAATTAAGGCCACGGCCGCTTCCTTCCAACTCCTAGGCCTTTCCTATCCCATCGTCGCCATAAGACCTATCTGTGTCGGTGCGACGTAAAGCCCCTAGCAAAAAAAATGCTGAAGACGCCATAAACACCCAGCCCCCAAGCCATAGGAATTAACTAATGAAAGAAAAATCCCCGCCCCAATCGGGAATCGAATCGGGGACCCCTCGGACCATAGGCCAGCATGCTAACCATTTTACCATGGAGCTGAACGTGAGCCAAATTGACTGGCATAATAATAATAATAATAATAATAATAATAATAATAATAATAATAATAAAGTAATCTCTTCTCCTCGTCGCGAGGTGGTGCAGCTCTCTTCAGGCACACCCGCAATGGAAGTGAGCTGCATGTACCATTTTAACCACTTCCCAGCTCTCCTGCCATTCTTAAGTTTCTGACAGTACCGGAAATGGAACCCAGGCGGAGGTCGAAATAATAATAATAATAATAATAATAATAATAATAATAATAATACTCTTTCAGTTCATTACATCGAACAAGTTGGTTGAGCGGTAGGGATCGTGTAGCTATTAGCTTGCATTCGGAAGATAGTGGGTTCGAAATCCACTATCGGTTGCCCTGAAAATTGTTTTCCAGGAAGATAAATATTCTTCCCTTAAATGTCGATGATAGTGTTTCAAGGTGAGTTGAACAATGCTATCCTATTATTTGAACAGATCCCTTTCTGGCAAGACAGTGTTAACGGTGCATGGTGTCTTGTGGTATGGTATAGAACAAATTTGTTACTTTAATCGAACTCTCTCTGCCTCGTCCTTGACGGACTGTGTGAATGTGACTGAGGTATGTGCGATATTAGTAATGCCTTAAGCAGCCAGTCCTTGTTATGGATGGTGAGGGAGTACTGCTCGTAGAGTCGGTTTGTGTGTGTATTTCAGTGGGATTGGCAGATTGATATGTGATATCACCTTCTGGCTCAGCGAGGAAAGCAACTGGAAACTACCTCACTCTTCATTTCTCTAGCATGTGTCTTCAGTGACGCCTGGGCTATCTATGACAGCTGATGGTGGAGCTGTTAGGGACCCAACCAGCCTTCAAGCTGACGGCTCAACAATACAGCATTATATGCAAGCGTATAACTAGGTAACCAATCTCAAACAGAACATATAAAGTACTGTATATTAATAAGTTTTATTGACTCGAAAATAATGCTAACAATAAATACAAACTAGCAATTGTATCTTAGCAACTAAAAGGCAAATGAATAGTATGCTTAGAGAAAGATGCTTGCCAGTCAACTTAGCATTTTTATTAAAACATGAATTTCATAGTTCGTTCCGTATTCGCATTAACAATACGCAAAGGTCGATTTTAAGTATTGGATAGGGGAAACCTTTATAACACATTCTATTGAATATATTTTTACATATATCCTAGCATTTTTAGTCACTTCCATTTTCTAATAAGTATTATTACTCACATTATGTTTCCTTTCGGAATTAGTCGTATCGAATCATATGTTTCTTCGAACTGTACGAAGAATAATACAATGGGCTATTGGTTACCGAAGTAAAATATCAGCCGCTTATTGACTGGTTCGCTTGGGATGCAATTTCCTCAACAATACGCTTATGTAGGATGTACGCTGTAAGTGTTCGACGGTCTGGCGTCACCTGCTAATTACTAGATTGATATCCTTGCGTCATGGACTCAAACTGCTTGTATTCAAATATCTCCTACAGACGTGACCTACAAGATGTAACGTTTTAACTTGAAGAGCAGCTTGAAATAAAAAAGAATGTTTCAAAAATTATTTTAGAGATTGAAAGCATAAAAACTAGCTGATGTTTTGGCCATTGAAAAATGTAAATATTTGCCATTTCTTAAACTCAATAATGTTTGACCCCAGAATACTATTAAATCATACCGAGTGAGTCGGCCGCGCGGTTAGGGTTGCGCAGCTGTGAGCTTGCATACGGGAGATAGTGGATTCGAACTGCACTGTCGGCAGCCCTGAAGATGGTTTTCCGTGGTTTTCCATTTTCACACCAGGCAAACGCTGGGACTGTACCTTAAGTCCACGGCCGCTTCCTTCCCACTCTTAGTCCTTTCCTATCGCGTCGTCGCCACAAGACCTATCTGTGTCGGTGCGACGTAAGAAACCAATTGTAAAACAAAATTATTAAGTCATATGTTTGCTCAGTCTCCTCATTAGTCTGATTTACTGGCAGTTTTCTGACGATTGAAGGGACCAGTGGAAAAGAGGCCCATACCACTTGGTCGGTGATTGTGAGATATCTGTATCTTCACGCAGCCCGTGCTATCGTCTATTATAGGTATAGTTATGAATTACGCCATTGTTTTAGTAGTTTAATAAAAACACTAGTCTTGCAAACCAATATTAATCTATCTCTTCTAAAACTAGAAGCTCGTACCATTTTCCTGCAATCAAACTGAACAAAATATCTTGGTAATTAACTTCGGAAAAGAGGCCCATACCACATGCGCCGTTAGCCTTATGAGTCAGCATTTCTCATTGGCCAATATAATTGAAATAAAGACGGTACATTTGTAAAGTCTATTGCAGTTTTTACTACCTGTTTATGCTTCCGTTTTTTTCTTAATGGTTTTAAAGATGAACTGACAGAACTTTATCGACGATGTGAGGGTGTAAAGGGGCCGTGGCGTGAATTAATATGTAGTTCCAGCATTTGCCTGGAAAACGGGTTGTTTCATTCCATCAGTCACAGAGAGATATGGTAACATTTCTGGAAGTCTTATTTGAAACCATGGATGAGGGACTGGATATACCGCAGTGCCCTGATAACTGGCTCTTATAATGATAGTCTATAAGCCTTGATTTGTTAGTAAAATCTGAACGGATTCCCATTTCAAAACCCATCTTATTTAATGATACTGTATTTCTCAAATCTTTCTTTTTACGAAGTATTATGTACTTAATGGGCACATCCCGAAGATCCATTGATTTTCTTTTCACTAAAATTGAAAGTGAATTCGTAGTATATGACTATATTTTAACCAATAATTAATAGTTTGTGTGCAATGTTGCCTCTTGTAAGAACAATTTTCAATAATGCCAGTTCCATTCGTCATGATTACATAACAGAGAATTATGCAACTCCTATCTCTTGTAAACTTATGGTTTTTGTGGCACGAGCCTCTTTTCTATGAGCCCTTGAATGGTGTTTCTCTTAGACTATTTTTACCTATGCGCTTTCACTCACACCGTACGTTATACATTATGGTTCTCTTCTAAAAGAAACAAAACTTTAAAAAGATAAAGACTAGTATTAGAATGTGACAATTTTCTGATATAATAAGGGACGATTTAGAAAATTAATATCCGAGATTAAGATAAAAGAGTACAGCAATATATTCGAAATGTAGAGCAGGGTACAGGTAGGAATGCAAGTAAATTGTGGATATTAATTAAAAATAAGACCATTATGGTAAATGTGACACATTCACCTTTGCCAACTAGAAGTTAGACAGTGCAGAGACGACTGTTGAAGTTTCTGCGCAATATTTTGAGTCCGTGCACAGCCGAAATGAAGCATGTTACAGTATACCAACTTGCCTTTCCGTTACTTCAAATACATGTAACATAAATTCTGTATCAGAAGGTAAAGTACAAGAGGAATTAAAGCGAAGTCTTCGGCAGGACCTGATCAGATTCTTCCTTACATATAGGCCATATGTTCCGATATTCTCAAAGACCCCTTACATTTCCACATTCAACCTGGCAATAAAATCACTTATATTCATTTCAGTTTGGAAAATAATACGAGTATTTCCAATTCCAATGTCCAGAAGGTCGTTTATAATCAATGACTATTTGCCCGTGGGTTTAGTATCAGCTGTAGCTGAAGTATTAGAGTAAATCTCTATATCCTTCAGACGACTTGTTACAGTAAACCAGCAGGAATTTATTTTTCGACGATCTACGGTTACCATATTTAGCTTAGACATTTCCAAAGAGCTAGACAGTGGGGTCAGATGGACATAGTATTCATCGATTTTCAAAAGGCCGTTTAAAAAATTGATCACGATATACATATAAACTAAGCGTTTTAAGACTTTCCACCCCGTTGCTTCATTTGTCAGCATATACTTGGAAGGCAGGAAACACTACGTAACTTATCAACAATAATTTCTCTCTCGTGATTACATTGTTAATTCTCTAATTCCACAGGGTTCAAATGTGGGACCATTGCTATTTTTAATTATTTATAAATGGCCAACCTGGAAATATTACGCGCTCCCATAACCTACTTTGTCCCAATGATTTCAAAATGTATAATCCCATTCACTCGATTACAGACTGTTCTCAACTACAACATGGTCTAGATCGAGGACGCCCATAGGATAGTTTGCAGGGGGGCCTAGACCTTGGGGGTATGTAGTATTTTTAATATTTTGAAAGATGAATGGCGACTTGTATTCCACGGTAGGAATACCACCCACGGTATCCCCTACCATTTCTATGTAATACCTACTTTTAAATCATTTTCTTGAAAAAAAACCTGACTATATTAGATTGTTTCCTTTTCCTAAGAGCTAGGGGAGGGAGGGGGGTCGTCCCCCTTTGCCCCCGGGCATGCGTGCCCTTGGTCTAGATAAAGAAATGCAAGGCACCTTAAAAATAAGCTTCATTTTAACATACTCAAGTGCGTGTCGATGACTTTTACACATAACAAAAATCCTGTCAGATATGCATGCAAATTCGAAGTGGAATCACTGCAGGTAGTAACGGAAAAGAGACCTTGGAGTAATGTTTGACCATGAATTAACTCTCATCCCCCAGATAAACAAGATCATTGGGAAAAGTTACCGAAACCTTGGATTACCGAATTGGTCAATGGAGCCAGAAGCCAAACAGACTTTGTTGTTGTACAACCCTTGTCCCGTTTCTCTACGGGGTCGTGTATGAAGTGAGTAGTGAGCTTTTACGACCGGATGTCCTTTCAGCCTCATCAGAGGAGTTAATGACATGAAATGTCTGGCTCCATGGCTGATTTTTGTTAGCGTGCCTAGTATATATGTTGCTCAAATTTTCATTCAGAGACTACGTACCTGATCCAGTAAAGACGTGCTCAGTTCACCCAATTCGGGTTCGATTCCTTGTCGGGAAGTCGTAAATAAATACAAACAATATTATTTTTTTACAATTCGCTTTACGTCGCACCGACACAGGTAGGTATAATGGCGACAATGGGATAAGACAGGCCCAGGAATGGGAAGGAAGCAGCCGTGACGTTAATTAAGGTACAGCCTCAGCATTTGACCGGTGTGAAATGGGAAACCACGGAAAATCTTCAGGGTGCTGACAGTGGCAAACAAGATGTCACTTCGCCCTGAGGCTTACCCAGCCTCACTAAAATTCAGTACCAGGTTAAGGACATAGAGCTAACCACTGTATCCCACTTAGTGCCGCGATTGCCTGGTAGTCGACTCCTCCAAGGGCCTTCACGAGCTGTATGAAGATGGTTTTTACTGTTACCCATTTACACTTATATTATGCAGAGATTTCGATGTGTGTTTCTACGTATATATAATATTTTGGAGCACATTTCACTCTTTTTACTGCATTGATACAGGGCCTACTACAGTGGGTCGCCTTAGTATTCGGACAGCACAGATAATGGAATGTTTCCTAACATAATGCGTTCGCAAACAAATGTATATACAACAAACACACGTCCAACAATTCATGAGTATATACCCCACGTATCACAACAAAATTAAATGTCAGGCGAATTGGTGAAGTGTTCTGATAGCGATAGAAAAGGAAATCATGAGATACTACCCATCACTTTATTATTCGGACACGTCGTCGTTACTCCATTTGCACGTGACTACCTAACCAAATTGCGGCAAGGGAGAAACTTAAGGAGTAGGATACGTTTCTCTGAACTTCACAGCAGAAACACGTTTGAACAGCGCCAGCTGGTTATTTTCTACGAAGCAAAGGGGCGTAGTTGCAGAGATATTGCGCAAATGTTGTGTATGAGTAAAAGTACTGCCAATGGCATTGTACGGTGATTTCAAGAAGAGAACAGGATTGGGTCTATACCTCAAAACGGGCCAACTGAGAAAGCTAACTGATCGTGGAGAGAGACTTCTCTTAAGAAAAATAGGGAACGATCCTAAACTGAATGGGCCACAACTTGCACGGGAATTAGAAGAGGAAGCTGGTAAATCAGTGCACCCTGAAATTGTGCGCAGGACTCTTCGAAAGGCCACATTTAACGGGAGGGTGTCGAGGGAAAAGCTATTTATCAGTGAAGTTAACCGAAGGAAAAAACTGAAGTTTGCCTTGCTGTATGTACACAAGGGCACAGAATGGTGGAAACATGTGTTATTTTGTGATGAGAGCAAATTTAATATTTATGGAACGGATGGCAGGAGAATGGCTTGGTGAAAACCAAATGGCGAATTTAAACCGAAACCTTTGCAACGAACTGTCAAACATGGAGGCGGGAATGCAATGTCATGGGCGTGCTTTTCGTCTGCTGGAGTAGGTGAAATGGCGTTTATTGAACATACAATGGACCATAAATAGTATCTAGCCATCCTGAAGCAGAATTTATACCAAAGTGAAACAAAGCTTGGGATAAGGGACATTTTTCATTTCTATCAAGATTATGATCCCAAGCATAAAGCGTGGAATGTCCGAATATGGCTGTTGTTGAATTGCCTAAAGGTGCTTGAAACTCCACCCGAGATCCCGGATCTCAATCCCATTGAGAATTTATGGAGCGAACTTGACAGGATTGGGAAGAAGAAATTAGAGGAGGTAAAAGAGTAGAAGACTCACGCACAAGAGTCGCCGTCTGGGGTTATTAACATGATAAATGTCGTTCATGACGGCGGCTGCGGTAACGTGGGCGAAATTCATTTCTGACGGCGTTCGCGTAGAGTGTTACGCTATATGTTGGTATGACACAGACAGTATCAGTTTAAAAAAAGAAAATGGTGAAACGGACTAAATTGCAATAATTTGGTGCAATTTGAATATAAAATAAAACAGGCTAATATATGTTCCCTTGAATGAACCATTATCGATAAAATAATAGTAATACAGAACAAGGAATGTTCTTTATTTTTATTATAGTGATTTCCTTATCATGATGAAGCCAGGACGAGAGCTGCTCTATTAGAATTTTGTGGTGAAAAAATTTACCGAACATGTCATTAATCATAGCGGAAATAATTTAGAAGAAGGCACTTATTGACTAAGATTCCAATAAGGCGGGTGGGAAGAACTCGGCTTGCTCAGCAGCTTATGTTGCTCGACGTGGCCAAAAAAAGCCATCAAAGGAGCCAAATAACCTACCATTAGCGACTGAACAAAAATTAGAGTGATGTCAAAGCAGTCAGCGTTTCTTCATTTGCAAAACTTTTAAACACATTCTCATATGCTCAGTGGAGTTTAAATCCCGCCTGTCGCTTTATCCTAATGTTTGCACTACTTTTTCACATATAGTTTCCCATTTCCACACAGACAAATGCTGGGACTGTACCTTAATTAAGGCCACGGCCGCTTCCTTCCCGTCCTGCCCATCATCGCCATAAGACTTGTCCGTGTCGGTGCGACTTCAAGCAAATTGTAAGACAATCAATAATTCACTTACCACTCGAGAGACACATGAAATTTGGAATTGTGTCCTTTCTTGCTATTCACACCCCTTCTTCATGAAGATATTTTTTGTAGGTTTTACAGATACTGTGTCAGATACTGTGTCTCCAAAATAGGTGCGGTAAAACCAGCTTAATAATTTATGCTTCACCCCATTCCTAGACTGACTAAACTCGCCTTGATGGGTGTTAGGTGCAGCCTTACCAAGTTCTCCCTCGTGCTGAGTTTTCTTCAGAACTTTCTCTTTTTTAGAATTGGTCGACGTTTTCTTGGAACTGATGTTCTTAGGATTTATCTCAAAATCTCTTTCACCAGAATTATGTCTAGTTTTATCACCGGTATTTGCATTGCGCTTTGGGATTTTGTCACCAAACAATGCCTTTGTGACAACTTGAGCCTTGTAACTGTGAGTTTTCCTCTTGAATTCAGGTGTTTCCAAAATATCTTGGGAAGAAGATTCGACTCCTCCTCCTCCTCCTCCTCCTCCTCCTCCTCATCATCATCATCATCATCATCATCATCATCGGAATCTAAATCATTTTAACTGTCATGAACTGAAAACTGTTCACTCACGCTTGAGCTGAAATCGTTTCACTTGTCAGTAGGACGTCTCCTTTTGCTGGATGGTTCTTGATTTTGCAAGTTTTTTTCCGGCTGAGGTTCACTTGGCGTACCTTCTGGTGGAACATGCTCCTGTGTAGGATGCGATGGAGCGAAGGCACTTTCAGGAATTGTGTTTGCGTCACCTGTTGCACGGAACCCGGAGATAACGTTTGTTGAGGACGTTGCTTTCGGCCACACTTTACTGAATATCTTGCTGAACACTCGCCTGCTGATTGCTTTATTTTCATCTGCTTTGCTATTTCTTGGACCAGTAGGGATGAATTTCGTCATACCAGTGTGATGCAAGAGGTTTGAACATTGATTTGTCCATAGGTGAGTAGTGTTTCTGGATAAGCAATAGAGTCTGATGTCACATTCAATACCAGCATCGCAAATATCTGGATCCAAATTCGATGAAGTTCAATCGAAAATCAATAGCAATTTACCTGCAAGCTTTTACTTTGCAAAATGACTCAACAATTTTATAAAGGTTGCAGTGTTCGTTCATCTAATCCTTATCCGTTATTCCTACCTGAGTTTCGGGAGGGAGATATACACTTCTCGTTCTGGTTTACGGCGTTGGAAGTTGACGACGGACGGACTTTGGCTGTAACTGGATAACCTACTTCCGCAAGACGAAAAATCCTCTGGCAAAGTTACTTTTCCTGTGCGTCATTGAAACAAGCTTTCTGTCCTAGTTTCTTAACAGCACCTCCAGATTGCGAAATTGTTCACCTGGGGATATCAAAATTCTTTGATGCCGTCCGCACAGCCATCATAGCCCACTTCAAATCATCTTCACTCAAACATGCACGTATTTTCTTGAGTGAATTAACCTAAAATAAGAAGGAACGTGCACATTTACAAACGGTAACGGTTATTTAACAAACGTTACGATAAAAAGTTATGCAAAATTACACTTTTTCAAATTTTGTTTAATCACCTTTACACCCTCCCCCACCTAAACTACTCCCCCACCAGAAAATTAATTGAAATGTCCTTTTACCGTAAAACCGTGGGTTAAAAACACCAGAATATTGTTTAATGCGGGAAAAGACTATATATGCCTAATAAGGCCCACCAGGGCCTTACTTGGGGCGCCACCAAGTTTGAGTGTAGTTGTAACACGTATACCGTTGGCAAATTTGAAATAAAAACTTATTTCAGTAGCTAAACCCACAGTCTTAAAGCGCATAATTTACTCTACTGCTAGACATACTCGCAAGGGCACAACTTAACTGAAAGCGTGTTATGAAGTATATAAACATACCTTGCAAATAAGAACAGCGCTCGCCTTTGTTAAGGGTTGTTACAAAACTGCCGAGGAAGTGACCGGCGCACGAGTTGTCTCGGAAGTAGTTCCTGCCCTTCTCTCAAGGTGCCATGAGCTAACGGAATCGCGGGGAAATTTCGTTATAGTTCCATTTATGACGCCAGAGTGGTGGGGTGGGCCTTATATGGAGCCGGGCCTTATTTGGTACAGATACCTTAGTAATTATTAAAAATGTAAATCTCTTATAAAACAAAATATCAACAAAAACAAAGCAAAAATCGTATTCACATTACTTTAGTGCGATCCTTAGCCTTTTACTACCACCAAAAGTTCTTCAAGCCATGTTGTATCTTTGAAAGGCAGCATCTCAAGCCCGCCTCTAACTGGCGCTATTAGGTGCCATTCTCGGAGGACCGGATTCGATTCCCGTTACTGCCAGAAATTTAAGATTAGCAGGGTGGCTGGTATGTGGTTAAAACTGTACACACAGTTCACCTCTGTTCGGGGGTGTGCCTAAAACAGAGCTAATCCACCTCGGAATGAGGGCAAGAATTCATATTTTTAGTTCATGCTCTACTTGTAATCGGCTTCTAAGCTTAGTTTTCATTGGAGAAAGTGTAAAAAAGTCAAAGGTAGTCGAAAACGGAAACACTTTCATAACTTCTTTACCTAAAATTGACTTTATCTTTCCTCACTGCTACTCGAAATGAACATAGTGACTGAGTTTATTTTTGGAAAGACTGAAAGTGTCATCACTTTGAATGAGTTCTTTCTGGAGACCAACAATGTCTGAAAAATGTTCAGACAATTCTTCAACGTTAAACTCAAATGGATTGTCGACCCAGCTGTATTTGGCCATATCTTCTGGACTGTAACGATCTAACTCAAGATTTAATTTTTGCAGATGCCCTATTGTCAAATTTTTAATATCTGTTAGCTCAATGATTTCATTTTCCAGAAGCAGGCTTTGAAGTAGGGAAACAAGCCATCCTTTTGTCTTCTGTTTCCTTTTTCCATACAGTAGTTTCAACTTTCCTTTTAAAGCTGTCAACTTCTTTGTTATGCCAGTCACAGCGTGAACGCGGCTCCGCATTAAGGTGTTCAACTTTCTTTCTTTCTTTCTTTCTTTCTTTCTTTCTTTCTTTCTTTCTTTCTTTCTTTCTTTATCCGTTTACCGTCAAGGGTAGATTTTCCCTGGGACTCAGCGAGGGATTCTACCTCTACTAACTAAAGGGCAGTGTCCTGGAGCGTGAGAATTTGGGTCGGGGATACAAATGGGGAGGATAACCAGTACCTCTTCCACGCTGCCTCACCCGCTATGCTGAACAGTGGCCTTGTTGGGGATAGGAGGATTGAAAGGGATAATACAAGGAAGAGGGAAGGAAGCGGCCGTGACCTTAGGTTAGGTACCATCCCATCATTTGCGTGGAGAAGAAGTGGGAAATCACGGAAAACCCTTTCTACTCGTTAGACCTTCCGAGGCTGAGTGGAGCCCGTTCCTGTCCTCGTACCACTTTTCAAATTTCGTGGCAGAGGCAGGAATCGAACCTGGGCTTCGAGGGGTAGGAGCTAATCACACTAAACACTGCACCATAGAGGCGGACAGGTGTTCAACTTAAGTTCCAAAAATATACCTTTCTTTAAATTTGTTTTAAGACGCACCAACACAAATAGGTCTTACGGCGACGATGAAATAGGAGAGGGTTAGGAGTGGGAAGGAAGTGGCCGTTGCCTTAATTAAGGTATAACCTGGTGTGAAAATGGGAAATCACTGGAAACCATATTCAGGGCTGCCGACAGTGGGGTTCGAACCCAGTATCTCCCGGATGCAAGCTCACAGCTGCGCGCCCCTAACCGCACGGCTAACTCGCCCGGTCGAAAATATATCTGACAGGTAAGCTAATTTGAATATGCACTTTAGGTTAGAGAATCGGGAAGTCAAAGGATCATTTTTTTCATACGGAAATATTTCAGTCTCCTTCCTTAAGATTACAGTTCTTTGAAGGACATTTCTGCGGGACAACGAACTGACTATAGAATAATACAACAAATGGGCGTACTTAGAGCTCATTTCGAAACTCATCTGGCTAAAGATTCTGTTATTCAGTGACCTTGATTTTATATGATGACCTGAACAGCCTCTTGAAAATCTCAAAATCCTCTCAGTTCTCTTACAAGCAAATTTTTTCCGTATGGAGTAGGCAATTAAACACTTTTACCTGTGGATTAATTAACTTCCTTTTTTCTTTTTTTTTTTTTTTGTTTGTTAAAAAGCCCTAGAATGTCCCAAGCTTTGATGGCGCACAGTCAGTTGATTTCAGGACAAACCTTCTTTAAGAAACGAGTGTATTAAGTGAAAATTGTCTTTTCCTTTGGTAGTGATGGTAAGAGGATGGAAAAACAAATATTCTTCAATTTCGACAAGCAGCATATCGTATGAAGCCACGAGATGAGCGGCGTCACTTTTCTTTTGTTTCGTCCAGTTGTAGACTAATCTGCCCTCTAGTTTTTATGATTAATATCACTTGTTTCTCAATATCAATCAATCAATCAATCAATCAATCAATCAATCAATCAATCAATTCAATTCAATAATGTTTCTTCGATTCTATTACATATTCATCCCCACAGGTCATTTGCTCTGTCTTTGGAGTGACTGCCAGTGGTGTAGCTAAGGATGTTGAGAAACTAGTCGTGTCAGTTCATATCGTGATGCAATCATTAAAGAGCTGCTAATCCAGCAATCGGACACGCAACAATAGTGAGTTATAGCTAAGATTTGTGAGTCACGATGCTTTATTTTTTTGAAGGCCGTCTTCTTTGATGGCTGCGGGCAGGACAGGCACCTTACTCACAATCTCGGTCAAGAATCCGTGCTGACCTACTTGTTTTACTCCCCAAACATGCGCTCCTCGGTGATATGTTCAGTTCTGACGAGCCCCACTACACAGCGACGCTCTCATACAACATAACTAACTCAAAGAGCAAGCAAAATAGCGTCAGGTAAAGGAAATGCATAGTAATCTTCTCCGTACAGCTCGCAAAGGCCTTCGGAGGAGTGGAAAGTAATGGCTTCCTCTATTCGTAACCGCGGCACTAAATGAACAAAATGGTTAGCTCTAAGCCCATTCGCCTTTGTCCCCAGGAATTAACCTAGTACTAATTTTTCTTGTATGCTGTATATCCCTTTGAAGTGAAAATCTCGTTTCTGAATTCTTTGACTTGCTGACAAGGAATTGAACCTACAGTATATTCTTCGGGTGAACTGACTGCGTCGGTATTGCCTGGCCATTGTTTCGCCCAGTGCCGGTCCCAAGCCTGGAGGTGGTGCTGATGTGGTGATTATTGTTTTAAGAGGAAGTACAACTAGGCAATCATCCTCTATATAACACTAACATACCTATATACAACGTCATTATAGACCATTATGCCTTTCAGCGTTCAGTCTGCAAGCCTCTGTCCATTTACTAAACGTCACCACAATCGTCTATTTGCAACTAGTTCTGTGGACTCGTTTAGTTCTAAGCCTCTTATCTTTAAATCGTTACAAACTGAGTCTAACCATCGTCGTCTTGGTCTACCTCTACTTCTCTCACCCTCCATAACAGAGTCCATTATTCTCCTAGGTAACCTATCCTCTCCATTCGCCTCACATGACACCAACACCGAAGCCGGTTAATGCGTACAGCTTCATCCATACAGTTCATTCCTAACTTATCGTTTATATCCTCATTCCGGGTTACCATTCTGCCATTGTTCCCACACGTTTGTACCAGCCATCATTCTCGCTTTCATGTCTGTTACTTCTAACTTATGAATAAGATATCCTGAGTCCACCCAGCTTTCATTCCCGTAAAGCAAAGTTGGTCTGAAAACAGACCGATGTAGAGATAGTTTCTTTCGGGAACTGACTTCCTTCTTACAGAACACTGTTGATCTCAACTGCGAGCTCACTGCATTAGCTTTACTGCACCTTGATTGAATCTCACTTACTATACTACCATTCTGAGAGAACACGCATCATCCTAAATTATCTACCTGTACCAACTATGTATCACCAATCTGACATTCAGTTCTCTTGGATTTCTTACCTACTGACATCAGTCTAGTCTTCGAAAGGCTACTTTTGGTACCATAGCCTATTCATTCCACCTATTTTCAAGTTCTAAGATATCAGACTGCAGGCTTTTGGCACAGTCTGCCATTAAGACCAAGTCGTTAGCATAGGCCAGACTGCTTACTACATTTCCACCCAACTCAATTCCCCCCCACCATTCGGCCACTTTATACCTTTCAGCAGATGATCCATGTAAACTACGAACAACAAGGGTGAAATATTACAGCCTTGTCTAACCCCTGTAAATACCTGAACCAAATACTCATTCTACCATCAATTCTCACTGCAGCCCAATTGTCAACATAAATCCCTTTGATTGATTTTAATAATCTACCCTTAATCCCATAGTCCACCAGTATGGCGAACATCATTTCCCTCGGTACCCTGTTACAGTATATGCTTCCTCTAGATCTACGAAACATAAACACAACTGTCTATTCCTCTCATAGCATTCTGGCGCATACTGAAAATCTGATCCTGACAGCCCCTACGTGGTCTGAAACCACACTGGTTTTCATCCAACTTCCTCTCAACGACTGATCGCACCCTCCCTTCCAAGATGTCAGTGAATACTTTGCCTGGTACACTAATGAGATACCTCGATAGTTGTTGCAATCCTTCCTGTTCCCTTGCTTACAGATAGGCGCAATTATTGTTTTTGTTCACCTTACCAACACTTCATGCTAATCTTACTACTCTATGAAGCCATTTCATCCCTTCCTTCCCACTATACTTCACCATTTCAGGTTTAATTTCACCTGTTCCTGCTGCTTTATGACAATGGAGTTTAGTTACTATCCTTTCCACTTCCTCAAGCGTAATTTCACCAACATCATTTTACTCTTCCCCATGAGCTCAGTTGTTCGTGACACCACCAGGAATATTTATTTTTACGTTGAGAAGATTTTCAAAATATTCCCTTCACCTGTCCAGTGATTCTCTTGGAGAGCAGAAAAAATAGAAGTGATCCGACACTTCGAAAAATGAAGGTATCGGCCAAAAAAGGCAAGGGCTACGAAGGGCGTGAAAATGAAAGACTCCCTAGTATAGCAACCTAATACGGTCGGGGTTGAAAAGAACAAGAGTTGACCACGGGAGGTCGGATAGGATAGATGGCACAAGTAAGTGGAGCAATGCTAGGACTCAGCTAAGGGCCCCGTGGTCGCCAACCCACGTTACGTGACACTGGAGCCCTTTCCAGTCGCCTCTTACGAAAAGCAGGGGATACCGTGGGTGATATTCTACCGTCCCCACCCACAGGGGGTCAAACCTGGAGAGATGGGCAGTGTGAATGGCTGGTTATTGAGCTTCTGTGAAGACTCCGATTTCGAGTAGGTACACCTCGTAAATACCGAGATATGTTCTAGTTAGTAGGGTCACCTGCTTACGCAACCAGCAACCACCTCAGCGGAGGTGTGAGGGTGAATTTCTGGCACCTTACAGCTGGATACTTCAGCTAACTAGGCTACGTTAACCCTGACAGAAAAGAACCCGGTCCTCCAGATTGGCGGTTGGTGTGTGGAGCTGACATCTCCATCTTTCTGTCAAGTTATCTGCACGGAGACTAAGTGGATCCTCAAATAGTGCCACCAAAGGTTATACAGTTATAAGAAAACCACTAAAACTGACGGCAGCATAATAGTTAGGCATAAAGGACACGAAGAGAAATGAGGTACTTTGCCATTTCTTTCCTCTTCGGCTCCTATGAATAGCACCTTTCGTAACATGCAGACTCAAGCGAATGTCTTTCCTCACACCTTTGACAGCTTCCGTAGTCACAGTCATAAATGAGAATGAAAGCCACATTTTGCTGTGGCCTGTGCCAAAATAATGCATGCATCAAGAAAAGGCCACAGCCAGACGACTCTACCTCTGGAAACATTTCCAATTGTTGAAAAGCCACATCAGAAGGCTAAAATCAAACCATGAGGACTGTGATGATAAGGTAATGTTTTACGCCCCACTAACTACTGTACTTTTACGGTTTTCGAAGATGTCGAGCTGCCGAAATGTTGTCCCGTAGTTCTTTTACGTGCCAGGAAATCTAATACGAGGCTGGCATCTTAGACTACCTTCAAAGACCAACGAACGGAACTGGGGTAGAACCCACAAACTTATGGTCGAAAGACCAGCGCTCTGTCGTTAGACCAACTCAGACCTATTATTATTATTATTATTATTATTATTATTATTATTATTATTATTATTATTATTATTATTATTATTATTATTGTAAGTCTAATAGCAAATGGTCCATTGATACAGCGACCTAGACACTAGTCTGCCAACGCGAGTTTCTCGGTTTCGAACACCGGCGACTTTGCGTGGCATTTCCGATAGGACCAACGTGTGCTACTAGGAAGGACATCAAACCTCAAAACCACAGTCCAGCTCCAAACTGAGCCCGTATGCTGCATAACCCCCATAGAAACACTGGAAATGTTGTGCAGAAGAGAAATGACATATTAAAAATAGAGATAGACACAATATGTAATTCCATATCCTAAATTATGGCTGCTAGTTCTTAGGGCACAAGAATTTTTACGGTGTGCATTGTGTAGAATTCACTTTGCACGATTTGATCATATTCATAATATTTTGGTAAAAGTTTTTTTGTCTATCCCTTAGTCCTGTTTCCTATACGGGGTCGGGGGTGAGGTGGAATGAAATTATACGGCATATTTTTACGGCCGGATGTCCTTCCTGGCGCCAACTTCACCTGAGGAGATAATGAAGATGAAATGATTGATGGTCAATGAAACTGGGTAAGGAGGTATCGGCTGTGGCCTATGAATGGGAACTGTCACGGTATTTACGTATAAGTGAAAATGGAAAATTTGGTTAAAGTTTCATATTTCATGAAAATCATGGTACCGAGGTCGATAGCTGCAGTCACTTAAGTGCGGCCGGTATCCAGTATTCGGGAGATACTAGGTTCGAACCCCACTGTTGCCAGCCCTGAATATGGTTTTCCGTGGTTTCCCATTTTCACACCAGGTAAATACTGGGGCTGTACCTTAATTAAGGCCACGGCCGCTTCCTTCAGATTCCTAGGACTTTCCTGTTCCATCGTCGCCATAAGACCTATCTGTGTCGGTGCGACGTAAAGCATAGTAGCAAAAAATATTACTGTACTTCTTTAACTAATACTGTACTTTTTGTAATGTGTATCGAAATGTTTCACACGTCATCCGAACATAACAAAAGTACTGTCGTCCTTTTCCAGATCAGCCCAGATATGTGAAAATTCACCAAACATTTGCCTTTTCTGTAACATCATTTACCCACTCCCGTTTCCTTTTCTGAACTCTTTTTCTCGCAAGCGGAGGTGCATCTAATGCATAGAGATCACATAAATCTTCAGGAGACGCCATCATCTCACACATACGCCTACTAAATACACTGACTGACAGAGCAAATGCAACACCAAGAAGGAGTGGTTAGAAAGGGATGAAAGTTGGGGAAAAAACAGAGACGGCACGGACGAATAATTGATGTTTATTTCAAACCGATATGCAGGTTACACAATGCGCACGGCATCGACTCAGTAGGATGTAGGACCACCGCGAGCGGCGATGCACGCAGAAACACGTCGAGGTACAGAGTCAATAAGAGTGCGGATGGTGTCCTGAGGGATGGTTCTCCATTCTCTGTCAACCATTTGCCACAGTTGGTCGTCCGTACGAGGCTGGGGCAGAGTTTGCAAACGGCGTCCAATGAGATCCCACACGTGTTCGATTGGTGAGAGATCCGGAGAGTACGCTGGCCACGGAAGCATCTGTACACCTCGTAGAGCCTGTTGGGAGATGCGAGCAGTGTGTGGGCGGGCATTATCCTGCTGAAACAGAGCATTGGGCAGCCCCTGAAGGTACGGGAGTGCCACCCGCCGCAGCACATGCTGCACGTAGCGGTGGGCATTTAACGTGCCTTGAATACGCACTAGAGGTGACGTGGAATCATACGCAATAGCGCCCCAAACCATGATGCCGCGTTGTCTAGCGGTAGGGCGCTCCACAGTTACTGCCGGATTTGACCTTTCTCCACGCCGACGCCACACTCGTCTGCGGTGACTATCACTGACAGAACAGAAGCGTGACTCATCGGAGAACACGACGTTCCGCCATTCCCTCATCCAAGTCGCTCTAGCCCGGCACCATGCCAGGCGTGCGCGTCTATGCTGTGGAGTCAATGGTAGTCTTCTGAGCGGACGCCGGGAGTGCAGACCTCCTTCAACCAATCGACGGGAAATTGTTCTGGTCGATAATGGAACAGCCAGGGTGTCTTGCACATGCTGAAGAATGGCGGTTGACGTGGCGTGCGGGGCTGCCACCGCTTGGCGGCGGATGCGCCGATCCTCGCGTGCTGACGTCACTCGGGCTGCGCCTGGACCCCTCGCACGTGCCACATGTCCCTGCGCCAACCATCTTCGCCACTGGCGCTGCACCGTGGACATATCCCTATGGGTATCAGCTGCGATTTGACGAAGCGACCAACCTGCCCTTCTCAGCCCGATCACCATACCCCTCGTAAAGTCGTCTGTCTGCTGGAAATGCCTCCGTTGACGGCGGCCTGGCATTCTTAGCTATACACGTGTCCTGTGGCACACGACAACACGTTCTACAATGACTGTCGGCTGAGAAATCACGGTACGAAGTGGGCCATTCACCAACGCCGTGTCCCATTTATCGTTCGCTACGTGCGCAGCACAGCGGCGCATTTCACATCATGAGCATACCTCAGTGACGTCAGTCTACCCTGCAATTGGCATAAAGTTCTGACCACTCCTTCTTGGTGTTGCATTTGCTCTGTCAGTCAGTGTAATTCGACCTAATAGGCAGCCAAAGGACAATAGCGCACGCACGATTTCGGAAGAACAGACGTCGCACAGATTCGTCTGAACTCACAGTTCGCAGGTTTCCTCTTCCAGAGGACGAGAAGCCTAAGTGGCATTATACCTCCGTTGGGGAGCACATATTTTGGTAATGGAGAATCACTTCTCCTCTAGCAGGTCAGCAATCCTAATTTGCTAACTGAACCGAGTATAGCAGGCTCCGGCTTAACAGCCACTAGTTTTACTAGCCTTGCAATTCTATATTCGGGAGGCGGAGGGAATGATTCTCGCCGTCGGCTGGCCTAATAATCGTTTTCCATAGTTTTCCATTCTCCTGCACTACGGCAAATGCCCTCCCAGATCGTTTTCTAGGTTGCGGCTGCTACCCCCTCACCTTCTCCGCATTTCAGATCACCGATACAAATGTCCAGTTCCATGGCTAAATGGTTATCGTGCTGGCCTTTGGTCACAGGGGTCCCGGGTTCGATTGCCGGCAGGGTCGGGAATTTTAACCATAATTGGTTAATTTCGTTGGCACGGGGGCTGGGTGTATGTGTCGTCTTCATCATCATTTCATCCTCATCACGACGCGCAGGTCCCCTACGGGAGTAAAATCAAAAGGCCTGTATCTGGCGAGCCGAACTTGTCCTCGGACACTCCCGGCACTAAAAGCCGTACGCCATTTCATTTTTTACCGATACAAATATCCCTGGCCCGTGAGAGGGCGTTACTTTCTAGAAGGCCCGCCGTACCCCATCAGGGAACAGAATGAAAACATTTAAGTAGTGGTAGTAGACTATCTTTCACTGCTGGGTAGTATCTTAGAAAGCCGTACCAGTCCAACTGACTAGTCCAGTGGCACACACACACACGAATTAATAATCCGAATCTTTCTTTCTTCGTTGTGATTTTTTTATTTGCGGCCGTGAAATCCTTAAGTGCTTCAATCGGTTTAGGAACAAATATATTTTAGCATAAAAAATGTATTCCATGTCTAACTCCTTGGCTCAATGGTCAATGTACTGACCTTCGGTTCAGGGAGTTTCGATTGCCGAGTTGAGGATTGTAACTGCATATAGCTAATTCCTCTAGCTTGGGGACTGGGTATTTGTGTTCGTCTCAAGACACTTCTGTTCATCTACATATAACACACCGCACTACCAACCACCTCAAAAACAATAATCAGTACATCTCTCCACATAGGGTTGACCTCAGGAAGGCACCAGGTCGTAACACTGGGGATACAGAATCAAACTTTGAGCCCTAGAAATTGGAGAAATGGCCAAGAAGAATAAGAAGAAGAAGATACGTATTTCATACTTTGATTTAATCTTTTCGTATTTTGGCCAACTAAATGCGAGACTTTCTTAATAAGGTGCTTCTCTCTACATATTAACTGAAGGGCAACTACCTTTGCCGCTGTAAGGCGATCCTCGTTTGAGATATCGATCAGCTGACAGACTGCCGGTAGTTATGCGAAGGACGCCGTGTACTACAGGTCCGCCCCCACACTCCGGTCCTCAATGGAGCAGAATGTATGTGAAGGGCGCACGATGCCACAACCTTGAGGAGACCAGTCACGAGAACAAATAGGTTACATGTCATTCCGCGTACAGGACTTGATTACTTCTCAATGGAACACCTGTCTTCATTTCCCAGATTCTTTGCTGTCGAAGTTGGACAAATTATGAACAAAATCTAAGCGACCTCAGCCAGTTTCGTCGCAAACAAATATTGAATGGTGTGTAGAGTGAGCGCTACATCGTTGGCCTGCAGTTGAAGAGGTCTATGTTGCAAATGACCCTCACCGCTCGCGCTCGTTACGAGTCACGATCGAACCACTATCTTGGTTTCCTATTTTGTCTCAGTAAACATGTCTTATAACTGTGTTATCAACTCAAGCTAGATCCAAAAAACTATAAAGTGAAGCTGGATCCATGAATTATCCTTTTTCTTCTTCCGCTTTTCCTACACTGGTGGGGTCGCGGGTGTTAACTTATCGTCATATGGATCTGTCCGGTTGTCCTGCCGGATGCCCTTCCTCGTGCAACGCTATACTATTGAGTGTTTCCGTGGTGGTTGGTAGTGTAATGTGTTGATACGAACACAAACACCCAGTCCCCAAGCCGTAGGAATTAACCATACACAATTAAAATCTCCGATCCAGCCGGGAATCGAACCTGGGGCGCACTGAATTGAAGGCAAGTACGTTGACCATTCAGCCAAGTGGCTGAACCTAGATCGTTGCTCGATTTTTAACTGGAAATCATCTCGTGGAAGCGCTATTCTCAGTGCCAAACTTGGTAGAATATATCGGAGGGAAAGTCTAGAACAATAACAACATGAGTAAATTTTCTCCATTTTATTACTTTTCTTGATTCCTTTCTTTCTTAATCCTTTTACCCTCCAGGATTGGCTTTTCTCCCGGACTCAGCGAGGAATCCCACATCTACCGCCTCAAGGACAGCGTTCTGGAGCGTGATACTTTGTGTTGGGGGATACAACTGGAGAAGAGGACTAGTACCTCTCCCAGGTGGCCTCATCTGTTATGTTGAACAGAGGCCTTGTGAGGGGGTGGGAAGATTGGAAGGGATAGATGAGGAAGCGGCCGTGGCATTGATTGAGATACCATCCCGGCATTTACCTGGAGGAGAAGTGGGAAACTACGGAAAACCACTTCGAGGATGGCTGAGGTGGGAATCGAATCCCCTCTATTTAGTTGTCCTCCCGAGGTTGAGTGGAGCCCGTTCCAGCCCTCATACCACTTTCCAAATTTTGTGACAGATGCGGGAATCGAACCTGGGCCTCCCGGGATGACGGCTATCAATTTCACTACAAATTAAAACGTTTCATGACCTATTTCGCATAAAAATGCAACATATATTTACAAAAAAAACACTATTGCTTCAAATAATATTTAATACATTTACTTTTGTGAAAATTTAATAAGTCCCAAATTGT
This sequence comes from Anabrus simplex, assembly GCF_040414725.1. Classification (NCBI taxonomy): domain Eukaryota; kingdom Metazoa; phylum Arthropoda; class Insecta; order Orthoptera; family Tettigoniidae; genus Anabrus; species Anabrus simplex. Next base: position 1,300,351,807 of record NC_090265.1, read on the forward strand.
ATGTTACTTACATTATCGAAAACATTCCCTTGTGTAGCATTTTAGTTTCATCCTCAAAACTTTCCCCTGAATGTGATCTAACTATACGTGTGGCAGTATACGAGTATAAAACTGAAACTTCGTCGAAAACAGTTTAATATAAACAGAAATGAGAGAAGTGCAAAATGGCACACTGCTTGTTTACAGAGCATAATCGAACTATTACTTATGCGTATTTTATCAAATGTATTCGATTATTGCGGTGATACCTTCGCGTATTTATACCGGAACTGTGGAGAGTACCTCCTAATTTTGGTGAAACACCACTCCAGCCCACTATACACTGGCTGAACTGTGAAACCGATGGATCACAGGTTCAGTCTGACCTTGTTTGAACGTCTTTCCTGGCGCCACACGCAGCTCCTATTGAAAATATCATCCGAAGTCGCTGGAATTCGAACCCGGAACGATAATTTTGAAAGCAGAGTGCTTTTCATATCAACAGGTACCGAGCGAATTGGCCGTGCAGTCATGGACGCGCAGCTGTGAGCTTGCATTCGGGAGATAGTGGCTTCGAACCCCGATGTCGGCAACCCTGAAAATGATTTTCCACAGTTTCCCATTTTTACACCAGGCACATGCCAGGGCTGGACCTTAATTGAGGCCACGGCTACTTCCTTCCCATTCCTATTCCTTTCATATCCCATCGTCGCCATAAGACCTATATGTGTCCGTGCGAGTAAAGCAACTTGTAGAATATCAACAGGGAGTACACACGCTCTGACTTTCCTGTCTCCCAACCCACTGTAATGTATTTCTTCACTCTCCATAACTATGATGCTTACTGAGTCACTCTTCTAGAGGAATAGTCTCTCTACTCTTCTCGCTGTCACACACGCGCTGCATTTGCTTTGCAACAATAGTCTGCAGTAAATGGAGGGGTACCTATTCAGACAATAAACAATGCTTTTGTAATAGACATACTGTGATTCTATGATTGTCTCGCTTCTTGGCTGAATGATTACCGCAGTGGTCTTCGGATCAGAGGGCCTCGGGTTCAATTCCTTGCCGGGTCGGAGATTTTGACTTTGTCCGGTTAAATCCTTTAGCTCGAAGTCTGGGTGTTTGTTTTCATCTTAATACACACCTTCATTTTCATCCAACACACCACACTACAAACCACAACAGAGACACGTAGTAGTGAATATATCCCTCCACATATGGTTGGCGCCATGAAAGGCATCCTGCCGTAAATCTAGGCTAAATCTCAACAAAGTGCCGATCTCAGCTAATTGAGAAAGGGTAGGAAGAAGAAGATTCTGATTATTTGATTACTGAAGTACATACTGCTTCATCAGATTCCTTTTTTTTTAAATCAGTTTTCTGATCATACTTATAATAGAATACAACCTGTCTGGTGGAGAGAACCTGTATGGTGAGTGTATAGAAAAAGACTATAATAGACGTCGTTGGTTGAAATGTTCGGCGTTGGTAGGTTTCAAAAATCAAAATCTAGTGCTTCCAGATGAGGAATTCTCATCGCATTCAATCCGATTGATAACTTCCATAGATGTAATTTCCTTCTCCAATATATTTCTCTGTCCTCCTTCGAATGCGGCCACGAGACATGCTTGAAGCGAAGACAGCTTAGCAGTATGTGCATCGCACTGTACGTGTCGCTTCTCGGATATCCGAATGCAATATTAAATTTGCTCACAGTGTGAGATGGATAGAACTTAGGCCTATAGCTTTGTATATTTCGTGCAATTTTCTTATTGAAAGTTCCTCGGGTAAGCATATTTTCCTCGTGTCGTGTAAGCTGTAATGTGATTGTCTGCCTTAAGGGAACCAATGTCAGTCATTATTACATTATTTACCGTGTCTTTTGATACAGTAGTTGTGTATTTTTCTGTCATGGCGGTTACAGCACATATTATCCATTGGAGCTTTGCTTTTCTCAGCTAATGGCTTCCTTATCGTCTGTACTCTCCGACTAGTTATTCCATGCAGCGAAATAAATGCTAGCAGACGGATTTTAAATTCAGGCATATTCTCTCTTCCTAACCTCCCCTTATATTCATAGAAATGTCCACGAACTTTACCGGCAACTTCATCGTTTCTAAGCCTACGCCTCGTTATTGGATTAATGCTTATTAATCCCCTAAATGTCTGTCTTGGTCATTTTTTAATACAAGGAGGTTGAAATCGTTAATAGACAAAAGAGTGACTGAATGGGTGGCTATATTTATAGAAAATAAAACTCAGCGAATTAGAGTGGGTGAAACATTATCTGATCCTGTAATCAGTAAGAGGGGAATTCCTCAAGGCACTTTTCTTATATCTATGAATGATACGAGTAAAGAACTAGAATCAGAGATAAGGACCTTTTTTTTTTTTTTTTGCTAGGGGCTTTACGTCGCACCGACACAGATAGGTCTTATGGCGACGATGGGATAGGAAAGGCCTAGGAGTTGGAAGGAAGCGGCCGTGGCCTTAATTAAGGTACAGCCCCAGCATTTGCCTGGTGTGAAAATGGGAAACCACGGAAAACCATCTTCAGGGCTGCCGATAGTGGGATTCGAACCTACTATTTCCCGAATGCAAGCTCACAGCCACGCGCCTCTACGCGCACAGCCAACTCGCCCGGTATAAGGACTTTTGCGGATGATGTTATTCTCTATAGAGTAACAAATAAGTTACAGTATTGTGAGGAACTCCAAAAAGACCTTGAAAATGTTGTGAGATGGACAGCAGGCAATGGTATGATGATAAACGGGCTTAAGTCAGATTGTGAGTTTCACTAATAGGAACAGTCTTCTCAGTTTTTTTTCTTGTCGTGTAAGCGTTGGTGTGAAAGTTCCTTATGGGGATCAGTATAAGTACGTAGGTGTTAAAGTGAGGAAAGATCTACGTCGAACCGACACAGATAGGTCTTACGGCGCCGATGGGATGGAAAAGGGCTAGGAGTGGAAAGGAAGCGGCCGTGGCCTCGGACTGTCCCCCTGTCAGTCTCAAAAAACAAGTCTCTCGAAAAGCGAAAGATCTATCTCCCCGTACATGTCAAACGAATTGCTGCGATTTAGCAACGGGCGAACCACAGAGAGATCGTCGGACTAACCTTTCTTCCCGGAATCGTCTCAACATAATACAAATTACATGTTTCGTGGTACATAACCTCTGATTGTGATTCACTCCTCTCATTTGAGGTTAAACAGTGCTCTCGGCAGTGTTTAAACATGACTGGTTGAATATCGGTTTTAGACAATGTCTAAGTGGTAAATAACGTTTCTGCAATGCGGCAGCCATACTTGGACATTGTTTAACCGTAGACATCGTCTAAATACCGTTTCTGCAATCGGCCCATAGTGTATACTCGATATGACCTGTTAGCTGCCGCCGTTATAGCAAAGATACATTTTCAGTTTATAATTCTCTTCCACGTAACCATTTTTCAGAGTTCATGGAGACTGATATTAACGCGTGCCAGGTCAGGACAGGATGGTCTAGCACAAGGGTGGTGAACCTATAACACGCGTGCCAATAGATGGTACGTAGAACAACATACGAGTTTTAATGTTTTTAACGTAAAATAAATGGATCGAAAATCTACCAACATAGCATATTTTAACATTACGCTTTACTAAAGAAGTGTGTCACGTATGTCACGTGGCCTGATGCTCTCGTGCAGTGTTATGACGTCTGTTAACATAAAATGAAGTCTTTTTCTATGACTATTCCAGTGCCGATGTGTCTTTTTTGATGGTCTAGCATCTCCCAATTATAGTGCCGTGACAACTCACGTGTGTAGCTGTCTGAGTGTGGCCTGTTGCTCTCTTGTAGTTTTATCACGTCTGTTAACATCAATTGAAGTATTTTTTCTATGATTATTCCAGTGTCGATATGTTCTTTTGATGTAGAAAAAACATCTCACTGCTCACTTCAGAGTTTGACTATTTATCTACCGGCTCCTCTATCTTACAACTGATGTTGAGACAGTATGGCTGATACGAGGTGCAGTCGTTGGTGTTCTTGTTTTCTTTTGGCGGGAAGTGATATGAAATGGAGAGTAATATACTTGTTTAAGGTTTTGTGCCTCTTTACATATTGAATCACCTTCGAATATCTGCTCCACAGTAATTACTAATTACACTCCAGTGAGAGATTGCAGTCTAGACACTTCCGGGATTAGGAGGCGAAATATAGTGTGAGGAAAGGCGCTGAATGTCTGTCTGCTCACCTGCCTGCCAAGTCTGTCTCCTACAATCCTTGATATTAGCGGCTGCAAACTGTCTACATACTGCATGTACTATAGGTGCTCAATGTTTTGTTTGTTACTTCATTAGTCAGTTTTCTCCTGATTGATATAACATTGATTTTCTGTTAAGTGAGTCCATACTTAATTATTTTGTAATTTCTTTTCGAAATCACTGTACGCAGTATTCAATACAGACGCTACATGAAAAGGCTCAGTAGCCTTAGGAGGAAATCATTTTTAGTAAATTTAAATCCATTTTAATTCTATTTGAGTGAGCGGCAAGCATGAGCGCGCCGAGGAAGCTTAATATTCCAAATTTCCGACGTCCCCACGTTCCTTATGGTATTCCGTTTGTTACTGTTGTGTGTAGATACTCGGAAGATCCTGTAGATAGTTGGCATTTTCTCATCCAGCCACCCCACGAGGAAAACCGAGAGCAATATCTGTTTGTTCTCACCTATCTAAATTAGTGTATGACTGTCTGTGCTATTAGTGTTCTTGTCTTAAGCACTTTGTTGTTGTCTTTTCAGGTATGTACGATGCAGTCTTCTGGTGAGGTAAAACAACACACACACTTCGTTAAATATCGCCCGGATCCTTCTCACGTCTTATTATAAAACTACAGTGCCGAGCTTGACTGCGCCATGATGTAAGTTTGAATCCGGCACTGAATCAGTGTGTGGTGGTGTCATTAGAACATACTAACGAAATACGGACAAATACTCCGCGCTCTACGTTAGAGTCGCCTCACGTCATAGTTTTAAGGTCGTGAATCCGACTTGGACATCCCTGATCTACATTATCAGGCTGGGATTTCTATGTAAGTAAATATTTGTTTTTTCATTATATACAGTTTAAAAAATGCATATGTTTACGAAGTGGCATATTTGGAGTTGTTAAAGACATATTTTATTTTCCATATTTGTAGTAGGCCGAAAAATGTTTTACATATTTGAGGAAAACACGTATATTTACATAACATCTTGTTTTAAATGTGTTCCGTATTTTATGGGTTTAAAGTTATTTTCGTCAGAAAAATCACTTAAAATTAATGTTACTAGCATCAATATTATTCAAAGCTGGGTTACAGTATTTCTGTGAAATGTGGAGAGCAAGTTCCACTTTATGCACACTCTTTTCTTTGGAGATTTTGGCATTGTCAGTAAGCCCACTGTGACCATATCCAAAAGGTTAAACCTTGTCCTGTGGCATTCATTGAAATTCTTGTGGCATTGATATTTAAACAGTAAATCTTGAACAGTGTTCATAAGCAGGGCGCGGATTTTGTAGACCTAAAAATGATAAAAATGGCCTTAAAATGACGTCAAAATTCACTAATGATGTCCCAAAATGAACAAAAATGACCTGAAAACATAAACTGTTAATTGTTAAGAACTAAATGATATGGATTTCTAAGTATGCACAATATTCTTAATTCGTACATTTTGTAGTTTTTACATTACAATATTTCATTTCTTTGTTTTTGTAATATCGGTTTTCCTTGGAGACAAAATGTGCGAATATCTGTATGTCTTAATTGTTTAGCTACCATACAGTATAGTAACTAAAAAGAAATTATATAAAAAGGAAAATAACTTTCCTATAAATCCATATATATATAAAATAAGAGATTTGTGTGTACATTGCTCAGAATCTAAAAAAATAATGGTATTTCTGTATCGGCCGTGTCCACAATAACAAGGAAATGTATTTTTTCATTTTCCGTCATGTCTGTCTGTCTGTCTGTCTGTCTGTCTGTCTGTCTGTCTGTCTGTCTGTCTGTCTGTCTGTCTGTCTGTCTGTCTGTCTGTCTGTCTGTCTGTCTGTCTGTCTGTCTGTCTGTCTGTCTGTCTGTCTGTCTGCCTGCCTGTCTGTCTGTCTGCCTGTCTGTATGTATGAATGTACGCGCATCACGAGAAAATGGCCAAAGATAATTTAATGAAAATCGATATGTAAAGTCGGGGAATGAAGCACTATAATCTAGGCTATAAATAATTGTATTTATGCTGAGTGAAACGGTAGTCTAGGGAAGGCCTTCAATTTAATCTTAAAACTAAATTTATATAGAATTACATTTCCGATCATTTATGTCTTATTATACCGTTTTACCGTACCGTCTATGATAAGAGTTATTCATGAATTTCGATTTTTTTTTGACACGTCCATATCAAAGCTGAACCACGAGAAAACGGTGAACATAATTTAATGAAAATCGATATGTGAAGTCGGGGAATAAAGCGCTACAGTCTAGGCTATAAATGTGTTTATTCAATCTGGATGAAATGGTAGCTCAGGGGAAGGCGCCTAAAATTTAATTTTTAAGTGAGCATACCTATGTTATTATGCTTTTGCTGGCAAGATGTAATGTTTACAGTGCACTATGTCTTCTGGTACGGGGTAAAATAAATTTTTGAACTATCTCAGTCTCATCCTTGGCTTTCACAATATGAAAGTGACCGAGGTATGAGCGATTCTAGTAATACCGTTCCTTATGCAGCCAGTCCCTGTTATGAATGGTGTGAAAATATCGCTCATAGGGTCGGTTGGTGCATGCATTTCAGTGGGCTGGGCAGAATGATATAGCAACTTCTAGCTCAGAGAGGAAAGCAACGGGAAACTACCTCACTCCTCCTTTCCCTAGAATGCCTCTTCAGTGACACCTAGGGTATCTATGACAGCTGTTGATGGAGCTTTAGAGGATCAAACCAGCCTTCAGGCTGAATACCCACCATGTATACTGTACCTTACTGGGTCGGCAAAAAAATAAATCACTAAAAACAAAATGGGACATCACGTTATAAGCCACAATTTACCATATTTCCTGTCCTCTTTTGACCTGGCTAGTTCTGCGGCATCGCCCGTGGAACATCCGTAATTTTGGTCTCCAAGAATCACTAAATAAGATCTCTTAAAGATGTAAGTAGGACAGTAATTGCATTTGTGTGAGTAAATGAGGACTAAAATGTGTATGAAATATTTTAATATGCTAAAACATAAGAAATGGATAAGAAAAATAAATTCCCTTAGATAACTCGATACAGTTTCTATTACAATTGGTGTTGTTATCCATCAAGTGGCAACAGAACCTAGACTGTATAAACAAGTCAAAAATAATTAATCTTGGAATCCGTGGGGCGGTCACATAAACACTGCACTGTAAAATTAGATAAGTGTGAACAGACTAGACTATCTGCGTCGTCTTAAACGTCCTGGTATATGAGATAAGCAATAGAAAGCTTCGCATGTATAATAAAACTAAGATTAAAATTATTCCCATTTAATTTGGGACACATAATCCACAAGAATGCTTATTTTAGGACTTTCTGATACCCCCAAAAAGAAACTGAAGCTAATATGAGCCCGATCTCATAATCAAAGATGAGGACTGAACCTCTCAACACCTAAATTGCATACGAGCTTTCCCCTTTAGCAATTTACAAAAAACTGACAAATACGAACATTGAGATGCAACAAACCACAGCAATAAACAAATCACAAATACTCCACTAGATCTGAAATAAACACACAAAGTACACACTGATCTTGTGACATCGGTGATGTAATTGCATTTCTGGGTCGTCTTCTGGAGCGATGTTCATTGATCTTACTATCTTACCTTTACTGGGGGACTGGCAAGGCCGTCTTACCCTAGCTGTTTCAAACAATAACATACATCTGTGTGCAGATACATACATACATACATACATACATACATACATACATACATACATATCTTTATTGCCCACCCTAGTGTACACCATCGGCTTACAGGCAATAAAGACAGACAGAGCGAAACAAAGGAAAACAAGCAATAATAACAACATCTCTTAAAACTACTTAACTACATTTACTACCTCTACATCTACTCAGTATCATCCCACACGTACGCGGATAGCCAGCACACATGCAGGACGATACCGCACTACTAACTACCCAAAGCCCAACCCCTGACTACCACCTAAAAAAAAATAATTAGACTGGTCGCTGCAACAGCCCTGGCATGGAACACACGCCCACCAACCCGTCTACAGCAGCCACCAGCCTTGCCACGTGAGAACTGGTATCGTATCTCACCGACCCTCGCTGACAAACACTGTGTTCCTTTCCTTATCATGTGTTACAAGCCACCCTGGCTGAAACCAGACCCAACAGGTGGCCTGCAACACACTTCCGCTATGTACGTCACACATACTCTTGTCCCTTGTCAGCACACTACCTTCCCTATCCTTTTCATTTCCGTGCGGACATGCTCAAGTCTATCTTCTTTGGAGTGGGGTCAAGTCCCCCACCCCTCCCTCTTCCCTTGATACGTCACCCTCACCTCTCACGCACTACTCCCGCTATTTACACATCACCTTATAAAAACTTAAGACTTAAACATCAGCTAACAACCATTTAAAATCCCTCTTCAACGCACCTAAAACAATTAACACTTTTTTTTTTTACACAGACAAACTTTTTTCATTCGAAGTCCATTAGTTCACTCAGTCTTCTCCACCTACCGCACCACACTTCATATATCAAACCGACTCACCTTATTAAGCTTCAGACTTAAACATCAACTAACAATCATTTTATATCGCACTTAAAACAATTTGACTTTTTTTTTAAACATTTCACTTACACACAAACAAACAGTTTCCATTCCAAATCCATTAGTTCACTCCGTCTTCTCAGTCTACAACACCTCAATTACATCAAACTGTTAGATCCCATTTCTTCCATCCTATTAAACTTAATACATAAACATCAAGAATCCCTCAATTTTTACACCCCTCATCAAGGCATCTACACCATTTAAATTCTTTTTAAAAGATTTTTTTGACCTACTTTCATAATTTCCATACTGCCAACATTTTCTCCTTAACTACATTCCCACTTAATCTATCACAATTCTATCACATATACCTTCTTTATACTCCCTCCTCTCACAAATACACTTAAACAATCCATTTTTTTTCACTCCTCATTTACACACCAACAGACAGTACTCCATTCCAAGTCCATTAGTTCACTCAGTCAACTCGCTTTTTTTTTTTTTCCACCTAAGCTTTACACTACCCTCAAACCTACTCAACCTCCCTTTTTGTCAACGCTTACCTAATTTTCTCAGGCTTTCCCTTTGCCCCAGGCGGATCACCTTTCCACAGGGCAAGGTGTTCTCCCCCTTTCCCCTAACACTACAGCCCCCTCTTCTGATATCATGATTACCATGATACCCTTCCCGCATTTGCTCAGGGCGGATATCCATTCCTCTGAGCAGAATGCCTTCCCCCTTTCTCCCTCAGCACGAACCACATTATCTGCACAACCCCTGTTACTCCCTCAATTTCTTTATAAATATAGCTCTGGCCACATTTAAGAATTTCGCTATATTCGTTCCTTTCTCCCACTCTCTACATAACCAAGATGTTATCTTATAGCTTTCCCCTACCATATGCAGCTCCTTCTTACTTAGTAGTTTGATCTTTATCTCCGCCAAAGGTCGGCATTGATTAAAAATATGCAGGTCCTCCCACTTCTCTCCACATAACACACATCTATCCCTATTCTCACTACCAACCCACCCCCTATTCCTCGGAAGACCCAATACCCACCAATACAAACCTCTCTTATCCCTTCTACCCTCAAACTCCGTTTTCGGGTTTATTACTTCCACCAATTTATTTAATACTGATAAAGAGACTCTCTCTCTACATTCCTCTATTAAGCTCTGTCTTTCAATATCTAGTAGTCTTCCCTTTATCCTTTCCCATACCCATTTATTCCTACCATCCCCCCAGACCTCTCCATATACCCCCAATCCAATCTTTTGTAACCATTTTTTGCACTTATTCACCCAGTAACCTTCATTCGTCATACCTTTCTGAAAATTAAACGTTTCTTGTACTAACGCCCCACCCTTCCCTTCCTCCAATCTCATCCAGTACTTGAACACCCTCTTAGCAATTTCAACCTCTATCGATTCTTTACAGACTAATCTGGCCCCGGCATTGGCTGTACAATTCGGTAGGTCCATCATGATCTTGCTAAATTTCGCCACCACCTGGTTTAGTTCACTCCTGCCTTCCTCCATTCCCCATACTTCAACCCCAAATAGCATTTTGCCCATTACCAGTGATTTAAACACCGTTTTCTGAATTTTGTATTTAACGTCTGGAAATTTCTTTTCTAATACTCCTACTACAGCAAGCGCTCCTCTTCCTTTAAGTTTTGCCTTCTTACACTGATTTTTCCAAGAAGCATTCTTACTAATTATTACACCTAGGTACTCAATTTTCCCCCCTGGTTTAATTTCTTTCTGCTCAAGCCTCCAGACTTCCTTATTCTTTCTCCCACCCCTTTTCCTACACACCATTATCTGAGTCTTTCTTACATTTACTCTGAGAGACCATTTCCTAGTATATTCAACTACCTTGTCCAACCCTTTTTGCAAGCCATTTGCCGTCAAAGCCAAAATCAATAGGTCATCCGCGAATAGCAACCCCGGAACCTCCATTTTCCCTATCCAAGGGCATTGCCATGCGTCTCCACCATGACCCTCTAAAATATTATTTATAAATAATATAAATAATATCGGGGATAGCTTACAACCCTGTCTCACCCCGATTTTTGACTCAAAACACTTACTCAACCTTCCATCCTGCAATTTAATCATCACAAACACTTCCTCATAAATAGTTTCAATTGCCACCCTCATTTTTTTCGACATTCCAACCTCCCCTAATCTCAAAAATAGCGCCTCCCTACTGACCGTATCAAAGGCTTTTTCTAAATCAATCGCTGCTATAAATAATTTACGCCCTGCTATCCTCACATACTTTGTAATCAAAGTGTCCAGAATCCAAACATTATCAACTGTATTACATCCTTTCCTAAATCCATTTTGGAACTCAGATATCCTACCGTACTGTTCCGCCCAATTTGTTATCCTATTCGCCAAAACCCCTGTGTACACCTTTGATAGCGAGTCTAGGAGTGTAATTCCTCTATAGTTGTTTGGATCACTACTAGCTCCTTTATTTTTATAAATAGGGCATAATACCCCCTTCCTCCATTCTCTAGGAAATTTCCCCGTTTCCAGCAACCTATTAAAGAATTTCACAATCCCTCTCAACATCGGTTCATTTGCCCCTACCTCTTTCCATACACTATTGGAAATACCATTCACACCTCCTGCAGCCTTGGGTCTAGCATTTTTTAATACTGTAATTACCTCCTGCCTTGTTATCTCCCCATCCAATATTGTAATGCCTACTTCCAGTTCCCTTCCAATTTGTGACTTGTCTATTTCTCTACCCAATTTCCTCTCCCCTTCTAAAAGCCTTTTAAAATGCCTAACCCACTCGTTTTCTCCTATTTTATCCCCCTTCCCCTCCGGTTTCGTTCTTCTAATCTTGTTTATTGACTCCCAAATTCTCTCAAATTTCTTCTCTCTACAATATATATTTATTTTTTCAGCTTCCGCCTCCTTCCATCCTCTTTTCTTCTCATTCAATACCTCCTTATATTCCCTTCTCAATTTACAATATTCCTTCCTTTTTTCTTGCACACCCTCCTTCCTAAACTCCGCTAGGGCTCTCATTACAACCTCACGTTTTCTCGTACAGTCTTCATCAAACCATCCATTCATTTTATTCTTTTTTCCCTCTACCCTTCTCCTCACTTTCTTCCCCACCCTCCATACAGGGAGTTCAATTAATTTTAGCACGTTATCCATATCATTCGCTTCTACCGCCCTTTCAATTCCTACCCTTAATATATCTCCCTCCTCTTTCAAATGCCGTCTTAATTTTTCTTTAGTATTATCATCCCATACATACTTCCATCCTCCATTCCTATACCTCTCCTTACTTTCCTCCATCTTTCCCTTCTCATCAGCGACCAACGTTCTCAATTTTATTTTGATAGGCATATGTTCTGTCAACCCATATTCTAACACCTCAAAACTTATTATTCTCCTTAACGCTATCTCTGAGCTTATTCCTATGTCCACCACACTCCCTCCATTTGTTGTAATATACGTCAAATCTCCCACACTATCCCCCTTCATCCACCCATTTAAAATAAATAAATGTTCTAGAGCACATAACTCTAATAACCTTTCTCCATAACTATTTACAACATTATCCTTACTCTTCCTTTGCAGTACCCCGTCTACTTTTACTTCTTTCTCGTATACCGGTACTCTATTGCTCACTCTCGCATTCCAATCCCCCAATAAAATCATCCCATCTTCTACATACATTCCTTTAATTGTGTTTATTTCTTCAATCAGTTCGTCAAAAAAATGTTTATTTGCATACACTGAATCGCTCGGATGGTTATAAAGCAGTGCCAGACAAATTGCTTCCGCTGCCCCCTTCCCCATTTTTACTCTCAACCACACTACCCCTTCTACCCTAGTCTGTAACGTCTCCACCCATTCAGCTATCTCATTTCTTATTAAAACTACTATGCCCCCTGGGTTTCGGCCCCTCTTCCCTATTTTTTTCCTTAACACGTTAACTACTCTATAACCGTCCCATGTAATTTCAACCCCCTTCCCTAACCACGTCTCTACTAGAGCAATAATCTCAAAATCTTTCACTAAATCCACAATTTCCTTATTCCCTAACTTCCCCATCAACCCCTCAATATTCAGCATCCCTATCACCATATCTAGTTATTTATTTCCTCCCCCTCCCTCCCTATACTTCTGCATTTCACCACTTCCCCCCTTACTTCTCGTAATTCTTCCTTTTGGCTCCACCCCACCCCTCTCTTTCTTCTCACCCCCATCCTTCCCCTTTTCCGTGCCAGAGCCTTTTTTCCCACCCCATAGATCTTTTAAGCTTAAGGATCTCGCCTTATTTAACGCCTGCTTTCTCTCCAGGTTTATTTCTGCATTATTCCTATTCGGGGAGGTTGAGTCACTACCCTGACTCCTTTCCCTTCCCGTCACCTCTTCACTACCTGTATCCACTTCACTTCGGTCTAGTGTCCTACTTGTTGATTCACCCCTTCCTGGGCTGTTCTGACTCACCAAGGACTCTGCTGTCTTCGCTACCTGCCAGCTGACACCGCAGTCCCCTCTTCTCTCTTCCTTCTCCGTACTGATGTCGCCCTGCTCTCGATTTCTGCAACTCATTTCCTCCTCACAATTTTCCATCCTCAGCAGTTCCTCCTGTGTCCACGATCGCGACCAATTTCTGCCTGAAGTAACCAGACACCTCCCCACTATCTTGACTCGCAATCCCTGCGCTCTAGCACGCCACATATGCCGCTTATAGACATCCGACCGCATCCTGTCTTCTTTCTCTATCTCAGCCTTCAAATAAATGTTCGATCCTTTCAAATTTCCAGCATTCCTCAGAAGTATATCAGCCATCAGGGTTGATATTAATCTTAACTTCACCGGCCTATGTCCCTTGTTCCTTCCCACTCTATATATATCATCTATATCAACTTCAGAAAAGTTTATCTTCATTTTGTTCGAAACTATGTCCACCACTTTCAATACTAATTCCACTTTTGATTCTGTTCCTTCCTCAGGTACACCATACACAAACACATTTTTTCTTGCTGATTCGTTCCTCGCTAACCTCACTTCTCTCTTCATTGCTGTTAATTCCTCTTCCAGTTCCACCACCTTCTTTTTCAAGCTCCCTACCTCATCTTCTATCTCCGCTAACTTGTCATTTACACCTCCAATTTCTTCTTTTATAAAACTTTTTAAGTCCTTCATCTCCTTCATTTGGGTTGCCTGGTGTTCCTGCATCATTTCCTTAATTTCTTCTCCTTTGCTTGCTTCCTTCACCACTCTCTTGATCTCTTCAAGCTCCTTCCAGCCGAACGGTCCCTGGTTTGGACCCGGATTTTTTTCTATACCTCCTACCACCAGCAGCGTCGCAATAACCGTCGCACACAACATAATCTCCAACAGTCCTTTATAACCACTATTTTCTCTTCCTCTCTCAACTCCACCTTCCTCCCAACACTGCCTTGCACCATGCCATCTTCCAATTCTTAGCCTGTATTGCTGTATCGTTATTCCCATATTGCACACCTCAGCTCATTCACACGTCCGCACTTCCCGATGTCTCGCTCGTGACTGTGTGTGCAGATACACATAGCTACACGGCAAAGCATCTTTCACATCTGCTTATCGTCACATGGCTAATGGGCCCCCTTTTCGCCTGACAATACCAGGCACCACTCAGCTGAGCTAAATCTCATCCCTTTACTAGGGACAGGCTGCGGGCGCGTATGGCCTCTCAACAACACATGATAGCATATCTCTCTGGTCTGGAATAATTTTCCTCAGACTCGTAATTCACAGGTCTATATGCTTGACCTCGCTTCAGGCCATCCAGAATATCCGGAATATACTCGGTAAATCCCTTTTCTTCATGCAACGGACCCCGGATCATGCCACGTGCATAGCCATGTGTTAACTTGCCGGAATTATTTCGAAAGCCCTTTCTAGTGCATCGTTGTCCGGCACCATGTATAAATGGTTAGCGTGCTGGCCTTTTGTCACAGGGGTTCCGGGTTCGATTCCCGGCAGGGTCGGGAATTTTAACCATCATTGGTTAATTTCACTGGCACGGAGCCTGGGTGTATATGTTGTCTTCATCATCATTTCATCCTCATCACGACGTTCAGGTCACCTACGGGTGTCAAATCGAAAGACCTGCACCGGCCAGCCGAACATGTCCTCGGACACTCCCGGCACTAAAAGCTATACGCCATTTCATTTCAGTGCAATGTTGGGATTTCTTCTGCAAATCTGAGAAACTCATGCACATTAATATAACATGCAATTCCTATTCTTTTTTTCTAGTGGTTTTACGTCACACCGACACAGATAGGTCTTATGGCGACGATGGGATACCTAGGAGTTGGAAGGAAGCGGCCGTGGCCTTAATTAAGGTACATCCCCAGCATTTGCCTGGTGTGTAAATGGGAAACCACGGAAAACCATATTCAGAGCTGCCGACAGTGGGATTCGAACCCGCTATCTCCCGGATGCAACCTTACAGCCACGTGCCTCTAACTGCATGGCCAACACGCCCGATCCTATTCTTTAGGTCACCTGGCACTCCAGTAAGAGTCTCCCCATTCGACACTTCTGAGGCACCTCCGTCTTTTAATTTTCTATGATCCCAGCTCCTCAAGCTTCCATAAATTAATCCCCAATAAGAATATCACTACATGACTATAGAACAAACCTAATGTAATCCTAACACCCTCGTAACCGTTCAAAGCTCATAACACAGAGAGCACATGAATTAGTCCTCAACATATTTAAATGATTGTCATTAAGGCATCATGAACGTTTATTTACAAAGAGAAATGTGCGAAGCTGAACTGTCCCTCTCTCATGCTAAAAGAAAAATATGTTCAAACTTATCTGTTACATTGCGACCTCACGGCTCCTCCATGCTGGAATGTGTGTGGATTTATCCCAACATTTCACTAGCGTCGCCTTGGGCTGCAGGTCCTCGGTTCAATTCCATGGTACGGTCCATCGCGCTGCCGTCTGTTTGAGCGCCGGTTTGTAGGAACGTCTCGTGCCTAATCGGCTCTTGTAGATTCCCGTACCGCCAATAACTGCAATTTTACGCACACAATTAAGATGCCTGTTTGCGCACTCCCGTCACTCCTAGTTCAGCATATCGTGGGTTAGGACTGAAGAAACTATAGAACATATCTCCCACCTGGCCTTATAGTTCGTCCCGTAGAGCTCCTAATCATACGTAGAAAATATCTATTAAACATTGTAGCACCCATCTGCGTGCTGATTTCTGGATCAAAGTTTATTAAAATATTACTTCGTAGCTCCCTGTAATTGCTACTTCTCCAGGCTACGAATGATAAAGCTGACCAACACTATAATTATGTTCTAGCACTGGCTTTTTGTGATTGCTACAAGCTCACGATGCATCCTACCGCATCGTCTGTCTTCCAATGAATGAATCTCATCTCCTCTCAATGCTGTTTTATAGGGTCTTGACAGAGACACCACACACGAGTAAACCCTGTGATACAAACACTTCTCCTTCGTGCAAACTAAAGCTTGGTTCCCACGCTCATCCTGCTCAAATCATACTAAGAAAGACAATTATACTTAGCATATCGGATCAGCTCAAAGCACACAATAAATTACTACAAAATTTTCTGTTATTTTAAATTTTGCCGAAATTTATTCACAAGAGTAAATATCGTCATATTTTCATACCTTGCCAGGCCTGCTTCATGCCGCGTTTCTTCTTATCAGTGTGGTATCTGTGAATCCCCAGACAGTATTCGAGTCGTTCTACCCTTTTCCCTGGCTTCATCGCTAACACATCTTGCCACGCCCAGTCTAGCTTGTCTTGCACCCCTTCGAGCTCCAAGCTACTTTTCGCGCCTTTCCCAGTTTCGACCCCCGGGTCAGCGTTTCTGGTGCGTTAAATAATATCGCTATCACCATGAAAAGATATGGTTCAATAAATAGCTATATTATGATGCAATATAATAAAATCTTGTTCACAACATGTACACGACTCTATCTGGAATTCTGTATGGAATGTAGAATTCCGTAGCGAAGCACGGACACACCAGCTAGTATATAAATATAATCGAACTCCAAACCTCCGAAAATGAACATTCACGTCAACTTTCTAAGAAACTGGTTGGACGATGCCACAAAGATCGATAAATATTTTAGAGTTAACAGTAAGGAAAAATTGAAAATGGCAAAATAATGAAACAAAAAGCGGAAAAAAATGACATAAAACTTAAATATAAAAATGACGAAAAAGTTACTTAATAAATATGCATTTATGTAATCCGGGAGCCATGAACATGGTTTGTATATAAGTTATCAACATCTATGATGCACCAATTAAAGGATGATAATGTCACCAAAATCCGAGCCCTGCTCATAAGAGTATGATAATTTGATACAATACAGATTTTTTTGTTTTTACAAATATCAATTTTACTTCAAACTTTGACATTTTTAGTTCATATGCATGTATATACTTATCCATTTATGTTTCATATAAATTCCAGCCTCTGTAGCCTATAAATATACTCTGGTGGTTGAGAGTGATGGTCTTGTTTTCTACTAACC
The DNA here is from genome assembly GCF_040414725.1 of Anabrus simplex. Lineage (NCBI taxonomy): Eukaryota > Metazoa > Arthropoda > Insecta > Orthoptera > Tettigoniidae > Anabrus > Anabrus simplex. Next base: position 1,300,369,143 of record NC_090265.1, read on the forward strand.
ATGAAATTGTGACCTGTAATGAAGTGGGTTAAGCATGTATATTTTCGTTTCAAAAATACCTGGATTCGAACATAAGCCGTCTATGTCAAAAGTGATGGTGTCACTCGTCTATCACACCATTCGCTTTATAATATTATGAGTTACTTATTATTCATTTGTCGACTTCAGTACTGCATTCGGTTAGAAGTTGTTCTGTTTCTAAGATAGCCGCTTCATTTCTGGCTGAAGTAGGCTGTACTTGTGGTTGTTCAAATACGATCAATTTATGATCAGGGAGGAAAATTGATTGAATTGTGTATATCAGAAATTATTTATTTCCATTTGACCATTATCGTATCTAAAAAACTGAAATATCATTTCTGCCTGGCAAATAATAATTTTCTTTCATCTGTAAATAAATATTAATTTAAAAGAACATGTTCGGAAAATAAACGAATAAATAAATAAACGAATAAATAAATAAATAAATAAATAAATAAATAAATAAATAAATAAATAAATAAATAAATAAATAAATAAATAAATAAATAATATTGGTTTTACGTCCCACTAATTACGATTAGGTTTTCGTTTGAAATACTGGTATGGTATTATGAAGGATCGTATGTAATTTTTGTTCTCTACAGAAAAAGTTTCAAACTTTTCATATGACGCGTTTCTGAAATAAATTGGTTTTTACGCCGCGTCTTCATGTTTATTTCTAAGGGTATTAACATTTTCAAACTTTAATGGTGAATTTGGGGAAATCGTTAATGAAACAAATGACATGCTTCTTCTGTGTATTTTTCAACTGAAAACATTTAAAGTAGAAAAGCTTGCTTTGCACATATTGGAAGAAAAGTAAAAAATGTGAACCACGACCTGCAAAACTTAATGCAGACAACAAATTTCAGGCAGAAGTCTTATTCCTATATAAAGTACTTACACATACAAACAGAAATAAAACATTTTTGAGCTCGCAAGACTTAGTGCTGAAAACTAAGGTATATTTATCATTTAACTTATTGTGTACAAAGGACTTACAAATACTCCGGCTCCTCGGCTGAATGGTCAGGTTAAGTGCCTTCGGTTCAGAGTTCCCCATGTTCAATCCTTGTCCCGGTGGGAGATTTCGACCTTAAATGGTTAATTCCCTCGGCTCTGGGACTAGGTGTCCATGCTGTCCCCAACATCCATGCAACTCATACACTACGCAAAACGTTATCCTCCAATGCAATAAAACGCAGTTTCTCCTACACGGCAGATGTTGTTCCTCTTCGGAGAGTTTGCCTAGGCTAGCAATACCCACATCAACAATGTAACTTACAATATAAAACTTAATCCAGAAGACTATAACGGTCTATTTATATTCTAGCTCTGAGTTTACGTTGTGACAGTCATCTTCAGTAGTCGACCACTTCAATATCTCAATGTAGAAATGTTCATTTCCTTTGATGTATTCCAGCAGCTTCTGCAAGACTTGCCATTTGTTTGTTATTTATTGGGACCTTTCCACCAAGATAACTAATGGCTGCCAATCCGTTTACTGTTCGTATTTTAGTGCATTAAGTTTTGTAAAGGCAGTTGAGGGGTGTATGCATTAAACAAGAGTTTCAAAGTTACAGAATGGGTGCTTGTTGAAGGCTCACATAATGGATTTTTGCATTAAGCGATGCTCTCTATATATACGGGTAGTCTTTCTACCGATAACTCAATTGTGCCGATTATGGTCGATAGGAAAGTTTCTGTAATAAACGATTCAATTGATCTGTTTATGGTAAAGCTGTATTTTGTGAATTTATATTTGACCATGTTGCCATCTATATATATAAAATAAGAGTTTTGTCTGTACATTGCTCAGAATTTGAAATTAATGGTATTTCCGTATCGGTCATGTCCATAGTAACAAGAAAATGCACTTTTTACTTTTCCGTAATTTCTGTCTGTCTGTCTGTCTGTCTGTCTGTCTGTCTGTCTGTCTGTCTGTCTGTCTGTCTGTCTGTCTGTATGTATGTATGTATGTATGTACACGCATCACAAGAAAACGGTTGAAGATAATTTAATGAAAATCGGTATATGAAGTCAGGGGATGAGCCTCTACAATCTAGGCCATAAATCATTTTACTCACGCTGACTGAAATGGTAGTTTAGGGGAAGGCCTAAAATTGAATTCTCAACTATTTACAGTATGTTATTAGTGGTCTAATGAAAATCGGTATGTGAAGTCGGGGGATGAGCCTCTACAATCTAGGCTATAAATAATTTTACTCACGCTGAGTGAAATGGTAGTTTAGGGGAAGGCCTAAAATTGAATTCTCAACTATTTATGTTATTAGGTGTCGTATTTTAAAGAAAATGGGTATGCAAAGTTGGGGAATAAGTTGCTACAATCTAGGCTATCAATAATTGTATTCACGCTGAGAAAAATGGTAGTTTATGGGAAGGCCTAAAATATAATTCTCAAATATTGTTGTTATTAGTAGTCCTATCTTAATGAAAATCGGTATGCAATGTCAGGAAATAAGTCGCTATAGTCTAGGCTGTAAATTATTTTATTCACGCTGAGGGAAATGGTAGTTGAGGAGAAGGCCTAAAATGTAATTCTCAAATATTTCTTATTAGAGGTGTAATCAATGAATGCTACATAACTAGGGTTATATAGTATTAAATTTCCTATTATTCATGTCTTATACATTGTTACCGTACTGGCTATGATCACAAAGATATTCATGATTTTGGATTTTTGTTACTAAGTCCATATCAGCGCCGAGTAATCAGAAATGGGTAAATAGTATTTAATGAAAATCAGTACGTAAAGTCGGAGAATAAGAAACTACAGTTTATGGTATAAAATATTTTACAAATCACAGAGTTGAAAGAAAACTAAATGTGAAGGCCTACAATATAGAAAGCTCATAACATTGATCAACAATAACATTACATTGACCATTGTTTGTCGTGATGTGCTTTGTGTCATCTGTTGCCCTTCATCTCCGGTAGATAGGATTACTGCTGCATACAGAGTATTTTTTATTTGATTTACGTCGCACCGACATAGATAGGTTTTATGGCGACGATGGGATAGGAAAGGGCTAGGAGTGCCTTAGGCCTTAATTAAGGTACAGGCCCAGCATTTGACTGGTGTGAAAGTGGGAAACCACGGAATACCATCATCAGCGCCGCCGACAATGGGGTTCGAATCCACTATCTCTCGGATGCAAGCTCACAGCTGCGCACCGCTAACCACACAGTCAATTCGCCCAGTCATACAGAGTGTAACAGCCTGCCTGAATATTGATGGGAGGTAGCTGGGGAGTTAGATAACTTTCTTCTTTAACATGACATTCCCCTGGTTTATAAATTTTCTGATACTACTGGTACGTAACGCACTGGATCATGATAGCATTCGGGCTATTTAATCCCTACTCTGAGGCACTGAGTGGAATGAACAGTGTGCACATTTAGCGGAATAATGGCAGATGAGTGTTCATGGCAATCTGCGGCCTGGTCATCCCAGCTCTGGAACTTTGGACTATTAGATTGGCACCGCAATCTAACCGCAGCACTGTTCGTTAAAAGTGATGAAACGTGCGGCTTTCCATTTGATCGAGTATTTTATATGATAGCATTGCTTTTAATCGCTACATTCATACGTTTTTGTAATGACCTATGTTGATTTCTGGTTAAGAAAACCACTAAGTCAGTCTTTTTGAGAATCCCGTAGCGAAGCACGGGTACATCAGCTAGTGTTCTAATAAAAGGATGAACTTCATAAGTAGACCTTTCCGTGTTAGTGCCTTACATCACGTTTGAAGACCCCGCGAAAATAATTTTATGCTCTACAAAAATATTTTACTAACGCGTACAGGGTATGAGTATCATTTATAATAGAAGCTGAAATATTATTTAGCATGAAATCTGTGTATAAATGTTCATTGTATTAACTATCTTATTATCATAAGCACAAACGAGGAAATTCCTAGATTCTCCCTTTTTTCTATTGGTTTAACGACGCACTAACTCATTAAATACTTTCGGCGACGCAAGGGTGGAAAAGGGGTAGGATTTGGAAATAAGTAGTTGTGGCCTTAATTAAGGTACATCCCCAGCATTTTTCTGGTGTTTAAATACGAAACCACGGAAAACAATGTACAAGTCTGCTGTCCGCGGATTCGAACCCACTATCTATGGATTGTAATTACGTTTTCTTTTCTTCCTGCCATGGCCGGCTGGCATTGAGTCATCAGTGGTAACCGCGGGCGTAAGGCAGAGGCCGGGCCCTGCTATTTCTCGCCTTGATCCCATTCTCCGGACTGGTTCCTGCAGCCTCACTCAGATGTTCGCTCAATAATATGAGGGAGGCACAGGTGCCTAACCTCACCCGGTGAAGGAGGTACGAGCACTTCGGCCGATCACGAATAAAACGACGAAGGATCTACAAGAATTGATAATTCTTCTTCTGAATGCTGCATACAATTCTTGTCCTACCCCTGGGTCACTTAAGAGGCAAACTGATCCGGAATAACCATGCGGAAGGGAGGACAGCTTCTTTCCGCACCGTTAATAAAATAAATATCTGTAACTTCCTTCAGTTGCTGTACGTATTAAGAGATGCTAGAATGTCTAAATTTATTCCTAAAAAGGGGCTATTAAATGCTAATCCTCTGCACCGAGATATGAATTTGGAATATGAGAAATGAGCACCTTAGCAAACTACTGTACGCAGCCAGTATTTCATATACGGTATGGTGAAGTAAAAGTAAACTCGTGTCCTCAAGGCGGTGCAGCTCTGTTCAGGCACAGTCCCTAATGGAGGTGAGGTGTATGTGTCTCCTACCAATCTCAAATTTTTGGCAGTACCGGGAATCGAATCTAGGCTCCCAAGGACGGCAGCTAAAAACGGTAATTGTTATAATACGGAGGTCGACATTCTACCTCGTGCCAGCCCCGTGTAGATGTAGCATGTCTTCCTCTTACCTCGAGGCGCCGGTTCAATTTGTGGCCAGTCTAGGGATTTCACGTTTGGACTGAAGGCTCACTCACCTCGTGAGACCAGGTGAAGAGCTGTCCGAATTGAGACAGTGAATCCGGTCGCAAACGCCAAACAATATGGCTGAGGATTTTGTCACGCTCATCGCGTGACGCTCTAGTATCTTCAGACTATCTACAAGTCTCACTTCCAGTTTCCCACATGCCAACTCCATAGTCTCATTTAAATTCCTATCACCCTCCAGGCAGTATCCCTCCTACGCAGTATCCCACTGATGATCTCTGCTCCCTTAGACTTCTCCCGCGCTGCCATAACCAACTTCCACACATGCCCAACTAACTCCGTACATATTACTGCTTGCCTTACATCGTTGGTACCAACGTGGAATAACTACTATCTTCTCCTTACCCTCCTTCATCCCTTCTACTTTCCTCAATATCTGACAACCGCATTCCTGGATGATAATCTACCCTGGTTCCCTTTCCTACACACACTTTGCCCACGTACCTAACAATAGAGTTACCCACGACCAGAGCCTCAACCGTACCCTCCTCTTTAGATCCCTTCCCCTCCTGATCTGGCTTATCTTCCCGGACAGTTGCAGAACCTACTTCCCCCTTCATTTTATCCTGTTCATAACCCTGTTCCACCTCCCGTTCCTATCCTTTACTGCCTTTTAATTTCCTCATACCTCTCGCTCCTCCTTTACACTTTCCTGTTCTTCAGCTTCCCTCTGCTGTTCTACCGACAATGACTCATATCGATTCCCTACCGATCTCCTGAACTCTCCCGCTGACTAGATTCATTAGACCTCAGTTTCCTTCCCCTTAAAACATTAGCCCACCTGTCTTTCACAACTTCTCCCCTTCCTTCCCCTTCCCCTTATCTACTTACTGAACCCTGTAGATTGTTTGAGAGAGACATTCATTCCTGTCGTCCGTTCTCAGCCTAATTACCATTATTTGGCCTTCTTCTCAGTAAAAAATACAATTATCAAGAAGATTAAAATAACGTATTCTTCGAATAAAAGACAAAGGAAAGAAGTACTGTAATGCATACTACACAATGATTATACGAAAATAAATCAAGTAAGATGCCAGCTTATAAAAGAACCACATTACAGTTCTACACAGACACATCCTAATTTTAAAATAATAAGAATAACAGATTAATTGAATATACAGAAATTGTAATATCATTATTATATATATTAATAATAATTGAAATAAAAAGTAATTCATAAAAATGATTACTCGAAATTCCCGTGTATAGGCACCAGAGTTCACCAGAATGGATCCCTCAAATTATAATAAAGCATGATTATTCTCTCTCCCAGGGCGTTACATAAAGCTCCGTACTGGTACATCTGCTTCAGGCCTTACCTAACCTTCTGAAAACTACTAACTAGGTAGCAACTGCACCTAGGGTCTTCAATAACTCCACTGCTTGTAAAATAGCTAACTGTATTCTAAATAACACCCGTGCATGAGCACCTCATCAACACACCAAAATACATATAAAAAACACTCAAAAATACTGCTGGAAGACTCCATATTTGCAACAACAACAACAGTGGGAAACCAAAATCGAGGACCAAGCTACCATATGCAGTCAGTCCGTTGAACGTTAATTACAAAGCACATAAATGTAGATAGATACGCTTCAGTGTCTGTGTATCAACACAACTTGCATAATTGGCACTTGTTATATCACACAGATACTATACCTTTATAATACTGGGTTCACTGATTCTAATACTTTGTTTAAAGATACATTCACTCGAGCAACACACGCTTGTTGTTCCAGAACATAAATTATGGAAAGTATGAAATACAGCACCTCATAGCTCTCACCAACCTATAAGACACCAAGCCGCCACAAGTGATAAAATACCAACTGCCTAAGTACTTCACAGTTTGTAGGTCAGTACCACAAAATTTTACGTCAACAACGTTCCACAAAAGTTACATTTCCTCTCAAAGTATTAAGTAAAGTCTTCTCCGCCGTTTCCTCACATGCCTAAATAGACCTCATCTTCCCCCTACTCTCACATGATACGTCTATATTGGTCCTGGACATCCAATCACGAGTGGAAGATCTCTTGCCATACCAAGACCCACGTCCCGAACCTCTTCCGGGTCCCATGACAAGAACAACCAGGCTGCGCCATCGGACTCTGGGTAGTTCCATGACTAACAGAAACGTTCCGAGTTGTAAATAGACTGTTTTCCCTACGCTTGAACAAAACAAATTGCTCATATCACGTATGGAGACCTTCCAGCTTAAAATATTAAGAATAAATAAACAAATGAGATAATAATAATAATAATAATAATAATAATAATAACAATAAAGACAATATCTCCTGCTTCTGAATACAGTGCGAGGGTGTGATATATGTACTATCACAAAATGCAGTTTACACTAAATCCTACTAAGCGCTAAGAGAAATGAAAACTCCTCCCATGAGAGACGAGCTGTATTTTGATAATAATTAACATTAAATCTGATAAAATAATGAATGTGAAGATATCTAATACCGAACTCTTATTCTTTTCTTGAGCGACTATACATACCCTATCCATCTAAGCTGAAAACCAATGATGGTGAATTCTGTGCTATTGATCTGCACTTTGTCGAGAACTGTAAGGTTGGTGACGTGGTTCTCCCATTTGATGATTGTTCAAGATAGAACCTGTTTTTGCTGGTGGAAACGTTCTAGTTTCTTTGTCACATCAGTAAAGTTTTCAAGTTTCACAGGCATAGAGTAGCGTTGCGTATACAACACTGGTACACCATACGTTTGCTATGTGCTATTAGGTCTGTATTCATGAAGACCTGCTTTGTTAATGTACAAATGCCCCATGGGCAGCTCCAATTCACGTCCCCACATCCTGTCTGCAGGTATAGCTTTTGGATAAAATACTTCCAAGGTACGAAAAATGCTGTACTTCTTCCAGCGTTGTATCTATAATAGAGATGTTAAGAAAGAGGTTTTTTCTTACTTGCTTTACGTCGCACCGACCTACTGTAGATAGTTCTCACGGCGACAATGGGATAGGAAAGAACTAGGAGTGGAAAGGAAGCAACCGTGGCCTTTATTAAGGTACAGCTTGGTGTGGAAATGGAGAAACTATGGAAAACCACCTATAGGGTTGCCGACAGTGAGGTTCGAACCCACTATCTCCCGAATGTAAGGTCACAGCTGCGCGACCCTAACCGCTCGGCCAACTCACTCGGTAGAAAGGTGTTTTTTAGGTTAAAAATGAGGGGAAGTATTTTGGTTTCTTGAACGTTGATAGAGGCCAAAGCGATCATATATGCATTCATGATACAGTTGACTGAATTTTGTAGTCCACGAGTGTAAGAAGAAGTGATTCAACTACTGCATTTCACTTACTGTAGTAACCTTAGTCAGCCTTTGGGAGTCATATCTTGCTAGACTGAACTGTCCTCCGTCAAAAGGATACCTAACATTTACTCCTGGGTTCTCTGTTGCTAACATAATTATAGCAACATTGTAACCATGAAGTGACAGTGTGATACCAGAAGGACACTCTCACAACTGTCGTTTAATAACTTATGGGAACTAAGCGAGTGGCCATTTTATTTACTATCGCCAAATCTGCCATGTCCTTTCGCACGAATATCAGACTAAAGTATATTAATTTTTGGAATAGAGATCTGTCTCCGGAAACGGCACGCCTCCGTGCTACAAGGAAAGTTGATCGAATCAGTATCTGCGTCCACGTGTTCTGACTACAACACAAGAGATCCAGCTCACACCACGTTATTTTTGAGCGAATATACCAGATCATTCTTAGTAAGTTTAGATAGAAAGTATCAGTGACCAGCAGAAGCTGTAGTTCTAACGCAAGATCAATACAATTGACTACTTTAGAGCGATCTGGGGAATCAATCAATCAATCAATCAATCAATCAATCAATCAATCAATCAATCAATCAATCAATCAATCAATCAATCAATCAATCAATCATTGATCTGCATTTAGGCTGTCTCTCAGGAGGCAGGTTCCCTATCAATGATTTATCTAGCATTTTCTAAAATATTTCCAAAGAACTTGGGCATTTTTCGAACATTTCCCTTGATACATTATCCCAATCTCTTACCCCTCGTCCTATAAACGAATATTTGCGAACGCGTGCAGTGCAGTGTAGTGGAAGTAGTGTAGTACAGAGCTCAAACGAAGTTTAATTTCACACTGTGAATGGCAAGATACCTCAAAATGTTTGCGGTGTGTACTATATTCCAACGTCTGAGACACGGAATGACGCTAAACCCAAATCAGGTTCGATATTGGTCCGATAGGAGACATTTGTCCTGTCGATGAATTTAACATCATCATTTGTGAGGTCGGTGGCTTACAGACAGCACGTATAAGACTGGGGTATACATGGTAAGGCTACACGTTTCTGCTAGAATGGTCACTGATCCACAATGGACGGAACGCCTCCGCAAAACCACTCGCACATAGCATCGGTGATGTTTTGCTTGCAGCATAAATTAGGCCTACAACTACTGTCACCTCGTTCCCCCAGGATCTTCGCAGAGCTACCGAAGCGATTTTATCAGTTCTGACAGTGCGAAATTGGTTGCACGACGGAGGACTGATATCAAGGAGACCTGTACCAGAATCTCTTCTTAAACCGCACCACAAGGCGGCTCGTGTGAGGTGAGCAACAATTATTAATCCATAGCTGTAGGTAGCAGGAACACTTGAATAGTACGCTCTTTTCCGATGACGTCTCCATAACTTTGCACCTATAGAACCCGGAGACGTTTGGTGAGACGTGGAACAAGCCCTTCATTCTGGAGCGCCATCAATAGCACGGTGATTCCGTCGTATTTTGGGGTGGAATAATGTTTAACGGACGTACGCCTCTACTTGTTATCTAGGGTAACATAACTGGTCCCATATACAGAGATAACATCCTTCAACCCGTAATTACAGGATTTTCTGCCACTGTGGGCGAGGGCTACACACTAGTGGATGATAACGGCTGTGCCATCGAGCGAGAGTGGTCAATCAGTTCCTCGAGATGGCATACAGCCAATGGTGTGGCTGGCATGTTCTGTCGACATGAACTGTGTTAACACGCATGACATGAAATGAAGAGAGAAATTATCCATCGTCTTAATCATCATGCTCACATCCAGCAATTAACTGAAGCTGCTATCCAAGAATGGGATAATCTACCCCAAAACAAGTTTGATGTTGAGTGTGCCTCGCCATGTTCAAGCATGCCTCAGGGCCGACGTGGATATACACCGTATTGATCTGCGACACAATGACTTATCATTTTGCGTTCAAAATCCCACATTGCCAACTTTGAAACCTTTTATGCTTCTACTGCTTTTGCATAGCTGACTGCAGGTTTTTTAAATTATATACACCTCTCCTAATATACAATGGACGTTCATTCACATAGAAAAGTAAAGTGCTCTAAACCAGGATATGCAAAACTTCTTTTGATCACTGCACGCAGCTGGAGGGGGTACTTGAAGTGAGCATCAGTGACCTACAAACAGAGTTGACAGCGACGAACCATTGACTGTAGGACTTTTGTAGTCAGCATTTTATTTCTCAGGCCCTTCTCACCATATATGGGAGTAGCGAAGCAGACAAATTGTCATTTTCCAGACTTACCGCAAAAATTCAATGCCAGACTTTAATCATGTACATTTCCTAGCATATAACTCGACAAGACTACAACAGGTGGACCTCTAGGATTGTTCACTGGAGACCATGGGGACACAAGAGAGGCATTGGAAGACCCCAGAAGAGATGGCTCGACGACATAAAGCAGTTGGCTGGAACACGCTGGTTCCAAGTGGCTCAAGACCGAAGACGATGGAAGCACATGGAAGAGGCCTATATCCAGCAGTGGATTGAAATCGGCTAGAAAAGAAGAAGAAGAAGAACTTTAATTAATAACAATATTTTACAATTTGCTTTACGGCGACGGTGGGACAGGAAAGGGCTTGGAATGGGAAGGAATCGACCGTGGCCTTGATTAAGGTACAGCTACAGCATTTTCCCGGTCTGAAAATGGGAAACAAAACCAGCTTTAGGGCTGCCGACAGTGGGGCTCAAACTCACTATCTCCCGAATGCAAGCTGACAAGTACATGACGCAAACCACGCAGCCACTCATTAATTAATTTTAATTAACTTACTCGTATCATGAGCAACATAGTATCCTACTTGGTACAAATACTTACAATAGAAAATAATCCGAATCCTCAGTCCTAAGACTGATGGGCCCAAACTGTTCCACCGTCCGCTGACATAGGCAGCTCGCTCGTGACTGATGAGTCGTAGGACCTACTATACTAGAAAATTATTTGATGGTACTGAAAGACGCCAATACCATGTCGGTATCTTTGCTGGCTCGTAAAGGAACTCCTGCGGGACTAAATTGCCTCCAAAAGAAAACATTAGTTAGCTGAACGCAAAACCAGCAACATTACTATTATCCGTAGTCATTCTGTAGCAGTTACAGATGCTATTCCAATTCACACGAGGCACAGATCACTACGCAACTCCTAAAATACGGGAGAGTTACACTCCATGACGGAAAAGAGTAAGATGCTAACAGTCTCCATTTTGCGGGAGAGTTGAATGGTCTAATAATGTTTACATCGATATCAAAACAGTTAACCTCGTGAAGTGCAGCGAACTCATTTACGTAAATACTGTATTCCTGGTCATGGCGGCTGGCTGAATGTCTGATAAGTACAGGGACATAACTTATTTAACAGCAGAGAAACAAGAGAAAGCTTTGGATAATACAGCAGCCGACGGGTGTGGGAGCTTACCGCGTTTTGACATCAGCTAGTTGACGGGCTGGAAAGGAGAATGGCATGTGTGCTGCGTGCACTGTCTCATGAATGAACCGAACCTGTTCCACTGCTCCATGAGATATGGCCAGCATTACAAAGAGAACAAGCTCGCGGCTCGCTACAACTGCAGTAACCGACAACATAAATAACATGACGTGGAGTATTCCTCTTTACGAGGAGGAGGCTTGTGGCTTTACGTCGCATCGACACAGATAGGTCTTATGGCGACGATGGGATCGGAAAAGCCTAGGAGTTGGAAGGAAGCGGCCGTGGCCTTAATTAAGGTACAGCCCCAGCATTTGCCTGGTGTGAAAATCAGAAACCACGGAAAACCATCTTCAGGGCTGCCGACAGTGGGATTCGAGCCCACTATCTGTCGGATGCAAGCTCACAGCCGCGCGCTCCTAACCGCACAGCCAACTCGCCCGGTCCATCCTCTTTACGTGTGAACGTTTTGTTATAGTATCTGGGGTAATGAGTGCGGCACTATCTCTGGGACTTAAATTACGCAAGTGTTTTCCTCTGATGTAACGTACCTTTATCCGAAACTATGAGCATGAAGGAGTTTTTAGATGAGAATTTTCGGGAAAATAATTGATTTTTTGAATATTTGCCGTCGTTGTTTACTGAAAAATAAAAAATAAAAATAAACATAAGAATGAAAATAAAAATAAATAAATAAATAAATAACACACATACATGGGTCTACATAAATCATTATAGACCGTTATGCCTTTCAGCGTTCAGTCTGCAAGCCTCTGTGAATTTATTAAATGTAGCCACGATCCTCTATTTACAGCTAATGTTGTGGCCTCATTTAGTTCTATACCTCTTATCTTTAAATCGTTAAAAACTGAGTCTAACCATCGACGTCTTGGTCTCCCTCTACTTCTCTTACCCTCCATAACAGAGCTCATTACTTTCCTGGCTAACCTATCTTCCTCCATTCGCTTCACATGACCCCACCACCGAATGTCTGTTTATGCGCACAGCTTCATCCATCGATTTCATTCCTAATTTAGCCTTTATCTTATTCCGAGCATCCTCCTGCCATTGTTCCGACCGGTTTGTACCAGCAATCGTTCTCGCTACTTTCATGTCTGTTACTTCTAACTTGTGAATATGATATCCTGAATCCACCCAGATTTCGCTCCCCGTAAAGCAAAGTTGGTCTGAAGACAGAACGATGTAAAGATAGTTTCGTCCGGGAGCTGGCTTCCTTCTCACAGAATACTGTTGATCGCAACTGCGAGCTCGCTGCATTAGCTTTACTACACCTTGATTCAATCTCACTTACTATATTACCATCCTGGGAGAACACACATCCTAAATACACTGACTGACAGAGCAAATGCAACACCAAGAAGGAGTGGTTCGAAAGGGATGAAAGTTGGGGAAAAAACAGAGATGGCACGGACGAATAATTGATGTTTATTTCAAACCGATATGCAGGTTACACAATGCGCACGGCATCGACTCCGTAGGATGTAGGACCACCGCGAGCGGCGATGCACGCAGAAACACGTCGAGGTACAGAGTCAATAAGAGTGCGGATGGTGTCCTGAGGGATGGTTCTCCATTCTCTGTCAACCATTTGCCACAGTTGGTCGTCCGTACGAGGCTGGGGCAGAGTTTGCAAACGGCGTCCAATGAGATCCCACACGTGTTCGATTGGTGAGAGATCCGGAGAGTACGCTGGCCACGGAAGCATCTGTACACCTCGTAGAGCCTGTTGGGAGATGCGAGCAGTGTGTGGGCGGGCATTATCCTGCTGAAACAGAGCATTGGGCAGCCCCTGAAGGTACGGGAGTGCCACCAGCCGCAGCACATGCTGCATGTAGCGGTGGGCATTTAACGTGCCTTGAATACGCACTACAGGTGACGTGGAATCATACGCAATAGCGCTCCAAACCATGATGCCGCGTTGTCTAGCGGTAGGGCGCTCCGCAGTTATTGCCGGATTTGACCTTTCTCCACGCCGACGCCACACTCGTCTGCGGTGACTATCACTGACAGAACAGAAGCGTGACTCATCGGAGAACACGACGTTCCGCCATTCCCTCATCCAAGTCGCTCTAGCCCGGCACCATGCCAGGCGTGCACGTCTATGCTGTGGAGTCAATGGTAGTCTTCTGAGCGGACGCCGGGAGTGCAGGCCTCCTTCAACCAATCGACGGGAAATTGTTCTGGTCGATATTGGAACAGCCAGGGTGTCTTGCACATGCTGAAGAATGGAGGTTGACGTGGCGTGCGGGGCTGCCACCGCTTGGCGGCGGATGCGCCGATCCTCGCGTGCTGACGTCACTCGGGCTGCGCCTGGACCCCTCGCACGTGCCACATGTCCCTGCGCCAACCATCTTCGCCACAGGCGCTGCACCGTGGACACATCCCTATGGGTATGGGCTGCGATTTGACGAAGCGACCAACCTGCCCTTCTCAGCCCGATCACCATACCCCTCGTAAAGTCGTCTGTCTGCTGGAAATGCCTCCGTTGACGGCGGCCTGGCATTCTTAGCTATACACGTGTCCTGTGGCACACGACAACATGTTCTACAATGACTGTCGGCTGAGAAATCACGGTACGAAGTGGGCCATTCGCCAACGCCGTGTCCCATTTATCGTTCGCTACGTGCACAGCACAGCGGCGCATTTCACATCATGAGCATACCTCAGTGACGTCAGTCTACCCTGCAATTGGCATAAAGTTCTGACCACTCCTTCTTGGTGTTGCATTTGCTCTGTCAGTCAGTGTACTTGAAATTATCTACTTGTTCCAGTTTTGTATCACCAATCTGACAGTCTATTCTGTTCAATTTCTTATTTACTGACACCAATTTAGTTTTCGAAAGGCTAATTTTCATACCATACTCCTTGAACCTATTTTCAAGTTCCAAGATATTAGACTGTAGGCTTTCGGCACAGTCTGCCAGTAAGACCAAGTCGTCAGCATAGGCCAAACTGCTTACTACATTTCAACGTAACTGAATCCCTCCATGTCACTTTACACCTTTCAGCAGATGATCCATGTAAACTACGAACAACAAAGGTGAAAGATTACAACCTTGTCTAACCCCTGTAATTACCCTGAACCAAGAACTCATTCTACCATAAATTCCCACTGCAGCCCAATTGTCAACATAAATGCCTTTGATTGATTTTAATAATCTACCCTTAATCCCATTGTCCCCCAGTATGGTGAACATATCTTCCCTCCGTACCCTGTCATATGCTTTCTCTAGATCTACGAAACAAAAAACGCAGATGTCTATTCCTCTCGTACCATTTTTCAGTTACCTGGTGCATACTAAAAATCTAATCCTGACAGACCCTCTGTGGTCTGAAACTACACTGGTTTTCATCCAACTTCCTCTCAACCAAGATGCCAGTGAATACTTTGCCTGGTACACTAATCAATGAGATACCTCGATAGTTATTTCAATCCTTCCCTTCCCTGTCTTATAGATAGGTGCAATTACTGCTTTTGTGTCCGGCTCCATGGCTAAATGGTTAGCACGTTGGCCTTTGGTCACGGGGGTCCCGGGTTCGATTCCCGACAGGGTCGGGAATTTTAACCATAATTTGATTAATTTCTCTGGCACGGGGACTGGGTGTATGTGTCGTCTTCATCATCATTTCATCCTCATCATGACGCGCAGGTCGCCTGAGGGAGTCAGATCGAAAGACCTGCACCTGGCGAGCCGAACATGTCCTCGGATACTACCGGCACTAAAAGCCATACCCTATTTCATTTCACTGCTTTTATCCAATCTAAAGGTACCTTATCAACACTTCATGCAAATCGTACTACTCTATAAAGCATTTCATCCCTGCCTTCCCATTATACTTCACAATTTCAAGTCGAATTTCATCTATTCTTGCTGGTTTATGACAATGGAGTTTATTTACCATCCTTTCCACTTCTTGAAGCGTAATTTCACCAACATCATTTTCCACGTCCTCATGAGCTCTGTTGTTCGCGGCACCACCATGAAGATTTCCTTTTACGTTGAGAAGATTTTTAAAATATTCCCTACACCTGTCCGGTGATTCTCTGGGATCTATTATGAGCCTGAAATACCAAAAACACTGTTAATTTCCTTTTTCCCTCCCTTCCTAAGATTCTTTATTACTGTCCAGAAAGGTTTCGCTGCTGCTTGACCTAGCCTTTCCAGGTTATTACCAAATTCTTCCCACGACTTGTTTTTGGATTCAACAACTATTTGTTTCGCTTTGTTTCTTTCATCTACGTACAATTTCCTATCTGCATCAGCCCTTGTTTGGAGCCATTTCTGATAAGCCTCCTTTTTTTACGTTTACAAGCTGCTCACTTCATCATTCCACCCAGATGTTCGCCTTTTCCCATCTTTACACACAGTTGTTTCTCGGCATTCCCTTTCTGGTCCCTCTACAGCACCCTGTATGCCACCCATTCTCTTTCTGTATTCTGAACCTGCTTACAGTTCACTGTTCGGAACTTCTCACTAATCATATCGTCCGGCTCCATGGCTAAATGGTTAGTGTGCTGGCCTTTGGTCACAGGGGTCCCGGGTTCGATTCCCGGCAGGGTAGGGATTTTTAACCATAATTGGTTAATTACCCTGGCAAGGGGACTGGGTGTATGTGTCGTCTTCATCATCATTTCATCCTCATCACGACGCGCAGGTTGCCTACGGGTGTCAAATCAAAAGACCTGCACCTGGCGAGACGAAGTGCTCGGACACATCCCGGAACTAAAAACCATAGGCCATTTCATTTTTACTAATCATATTGATGCACTTCTATCTAATGTCCTTATCCTGGAGATTTTCTACCCTTATTCGTTTGCAGAGAGATTTAACTTTCTCTATCCTAGGCCTAGAGATAGTTCACTATAAATCAGATAGTGGTCTGTGTCATCGAAAAATTTCCGAAAAACCCGTACATTCCTAACAGATTTCCTGAATTCGAAGTCGGTTAAGATATAATCGGATTTGGTACCCCTACCCTCCCATGTATAGCGGTGAATAGCCTTATGCTTGAAGAATTTATTCGTAACAGCTACAGAACCCATACTAGCACGGAAGTCCAGCAAACGCTTCCCATTTCTATTAGCTTCCATATCTTCCCCACATTTACCAATCACCCTTTCGTATCTTTCAGTTCTATTTCCAACTCTCGCATTGAAATCGCCCATTAGCACTATCCTATCCTTGCTGTTGACCCTGACCACGATGTCACTCAATGCTTCATAAAGCTTGTCAACTTCATTCTCATCTGCACCCTCACCTTGTGAATATACTGAGACAATTCTCGTCCTAATTCTTCCAACCGCCAAATCTACACATATCATTCGCTCATTTACGTTTCTAACAGAAACTATGTTGCGTGCAATAGTATTCCTGATGAACTGTCCCATCCCATACTCTGCCCTTCCCTTTTTAACACACGTCAAGTACACTTTATAATCTCCTATCTCTTCCTCGTTATCTCCCCTTACCCGAATATCACTTACCCGTAGCACGTCCATATGCATCCTCCTTGTTGACTCAGCCAGTTCTACTTTCTTTCTCCCATAAGCTCCATTAATATTGATAGCTCCCCATTGAATTCCACTTCGCTCGCCAAGTTGTTTCCAAGGAGTCCCTCGCCTATCAGATGGGAGTGGGACTCCTTTACTCCCATAGGTCCGAGGCTTGCTTAAAATGTTCTGAGCTCGGTAAATTCGTGAAGCAGGATGCTACGCTACTTACACATATCCAAGTGAGGATCTCTCCTCTAACGGGTTATGGACCACCGGTGGATTGTATAGTCCAGGCCGCCTGAGCACAAGGAGGGCTATGACTCAGAATATGTCGAGATGCCCACTCCCATTCCGCAGCAACTGGTATCCCGATTCTCAGGACCACTTACTAGGCCACTCAGCCGTTGCCTATGGTTCACGAACTAGGACGTGACTGCAGTAACCCACACCATGAACCATATAAATAAATAAATAAATAAATAAATAAATAAATAAATAAATAAATAAATAAATGTCGTGTTTCATGTCACTTTATGTCTGCCAGTGAAAGTAAATAACTATACACCTCAACGCTAACCGTGTTCTTTTTTGGGTTTCTTTTTAAGGGAACTGGGTTAATGTGGTCGAGAGTATCAGGTACTTAATGCGTCAATTCGTCTGATAACCTGTGCTTTGGTGTCTGCATTTGGTAGCATGAAGTAATCTATCAATTGCCATAATAATCCCAAACAGAGAGTTTAGTTCTGTACAGTACTTAACAGTAAATGGAAAGTAGTTCAGTAAGGGCGGTGTCGCCCGGCCACACGGTTTAAGGGGCAACGCGTCCGCCTGTCACCCGGCGGGCCCGGGTTCGATTCCCCGCCGGGTCAGGTGTTTTTAATTGTAAGTTATTAATATCCCTGGCCTGGGGACTGGGTGTTTGTGCCGTCCTTAACGTTCCTTTCCTTACATTTCCGCAATTACACATACACGCAGTAGTGGCAAAAGATCTGCAGACGTCGACGCCACGAACAAATATCATTAAAAAAGGGTGGTGTCTAGTAATGTTCTGTCTTACAGAATTTTCTCCTTTTTTTCTTTTTTTTTCATTTTTTTTTTTTTTTTGGTAGTTGTTTTACGTCGCACCGACACAGATAGGTCTTACGGCGACGATTTTTCATTTTCTAGTCGCACGAACACATCGAAGGTTTACGGCAACACACGGATGGGACAGGGCTAGAATTGGGAAGGTAGTTTTATTTGTAGATAAGATACTGCCACAGAATTTGCCTGGTGTGAAAATGGAAAATTACGAAGCTGTCGACGGTGAGATTTGCACCGTCTTCCGAATGTAAGCTCACGGCTACGCGAACCGAACCGTATGGCCAACTTGTCGAATAAGTTTGAGTGGTGTCTTTAAAATGAGGAAAGATCACAATATGAAGATAAAGTTGGAATTCAAGAGGACAAATTAGGGCAAATATTCGTTTATAGGAAGGGGAGTTAGGGACTGGAATAACTTATCAAGGGAGATGTTCAATAATTTTCCAAATTCTTTGCGATCATTGAAGAAAATGCTAGGAAAACAACAGATAGGGAATCCGCCAACTGGGCGACTGCCCTAAATGCAGATCAGTAGTAATTGATTGTCCAGTACTAGCTCTTCTGCAAAAATGATTTTTATCTCGACCAGTTTGTGGAATCATTCTTATGGTATTCCTAGAATACAAGCTTTCGATGACTCTAAGATCACTCAGGTTTAAATCTTGTAAAGTGACCCCTGCCGGGCTGAGTGGCTCAGACGGTTGAGGCGCTGGCTTTCTGACCCCAACTTGGCAGCTTCGATCCTGATATTTGAAGGTTCTCAAATACGTCAGCCTCCTGTCGGTAGATTTACTGGCACGTAAAAGAACTGCTGCGGAACTACACTTCGGCACCTCGGCGTCTCCGAAAAACAGTAAAAAAGTAGTTAGTGGGACGTAATGCAAAATATTATTATAATTATTATTATTATTATTATTATTATTATTATTATTATTATTATTATTATTATTAAAGTGACCCTGTTTGGTTCTCTACGAAAATTATTGAGGAGATGATGACTGATTTCTTTCGGAAAATACTTTCATCATAGAGATTCTAAGAATTTAAGACCGTAAATTACAGCATCATCATTAAGACTGTTTCAGTTCAGTTATTGTTCTGTTAACCACATGTCGGATGTGGAGGGTGCTACTGTAGCAATTAGAAAGCGTGAGTTGATACACAAATTAAAGTCAGATTTCAGCTGTCAGAGTATGAATTCGAATCAGCGACCAGCAACATTTATACGTTCTCACTGTCTGATCTGAAGCAGGGAGTGATCCGAGCTTGAGTTATTAGTCACGTAATCATGAGCCTTCAGTGGAATCGTTGACACGTTCAGGTTCACACTCCGTATTAAGAAGACTGATAGACCTATAATCGTTATGTAAAATATTTCCACACCTATACTTAAAATTTGAATTTCATATCAACATAATTTACAATGCTAACAACCTCGGGGCTGTCTGCAAACGTGGCTGCTCACGAATACTGCTGGCGAATCACTTCTGTTAACATTTGATTCATCACGCAGTTTTAGAGGATATGGATATCGTAATCACAAGGCCAGAATAGCGGCCTTCGGATCAGAGGGCTCCAGCTTCGACTCCCGGCCGAACTGGGGATATTAGCCTCGTCTAGTTAATTCCTCTGACTCAGGCATTGGGTTTTTGTGTTCATCTTCGTTTGCACAAACACATCACACTACCACCCACCTCGTAAACCCGTAGTAGTGAATACATTCATGTATACATACTGCTATCAAGAAGGGAATCCAGTCGTAAAATGAGACCATATCCACATATAGCACCAACCCCAAAAATTGTGGATAGGCCAGCAAGAAACAGAAGGAGAAGAAAATAAACCACTTTTATCTTTGCGAAAATCAAATAATCATAAATAAGTCTCCCAGCCATGGCCATGCATCAACGGTTGCTAATTTCAGATGGCAACCACCCATAAGACATAGCCTACACGGTTGCTAGGTAACGTTGTCTGTCTATCCATCTATACCTTATGTCTCTGCCTGCACGGTTGCTATGGTTACACTTCCGTCAAACATTTTGTCGCGTCATGTTGCACAAATTTTCGAATGGCCCCCAGTCATACGACAGAAGAACTTATTGTACCTTAAGTCTGTGCACTGCTGGGTGTATCACTCTTAGAAAGTGAGCAAGTTAACACACCTTAAATTTAACACTCAGCTGTTGCTTAAAATCACTTCGTTTCCTTCTAATGTCAGGCACATTCTCTTTTCTTCTTTTCGTTTTTTTTATCATGGTGGCTTCTTCGTTGGGGATCTTGAATTCTTTCGAAGCTCTAATATGCATTCTCCTTTCTCAACCCCTTTTCTCACATTATAATGGGGTCGCGTTTGTGACCTGTATCGCACGCGTGGACTTGGTCCAGTTTTACGGCCGAATGATTTTATGCGGTAGTTGGCAGGTTCAAAAGTAGTTATTGTGTTCGTGCAGCCAGGAGCTTGACAACTCCTAATATGTATTTCCATAGAAATTTAATATTTTGTGTGTTGGTCGGCGATGAGAGACAGCAACGCCGGAGAAGCTACATGTCTCGGCAAACGTCCATCCCAACTCACTTCCCGCAAGTCTGTGTCAGGCACCCCTGCACCAACGTCTGCCATACCAAGGCCTTCTGCCTCTACCTCAGGACTCTCCATGGCGACCAATGAACAAGGTGGCAACCCACCGGAACAAGCACAAGCAGGCAACCCTGCAGTGGAAGGACGGCAACCCGTCGACAATCAAGTTGTGTTAGCTATGCTGTAGCAGAGGTGTGAGCAGCTTACTCTGGTACAACAACGCGTCGGAGAACCAGCCGATGACACGGTCCAGCAGGACACCGGAGAGGAGCCGTTCAACAGATGGAGAGGTCTCGTCTCAACGGTCTATCCCAAAGGACTGCAACTGGTGAACTTCCCTCCGGGGTTCCAGTTCGTCCAGCCCACCAGGTCAGCACCGATCAGTCGCGGCGGGCGGGGATCTGGTGGGTCCGCAGCAGGGGGAACAACTTACAGTAACTCCCTTGATCAGTGGGACCGGGACTCTCCCCCTGGTGCCCGCCATCCGGCGGTCCGGCCTCAAGATTCTGGAATGTTTCGGTTGTGGTGGTTTGCCGTTCTCTTCCTCGTACCCTACATTGGACATGATTTTCTTCACCCGTGTCTACCAAGCTTATCACGGATAATCACCACATGCCGGCTGCTCCACCTCCTCCGGAGGTCTCTTTCGTTTAGTGCAGTGACCATTGTGTTTTGTGATTCCAAGATATTTCCTTGATAATGGTCCTGTTCTTTGGAACTCATTAGCGGTTCAGCTCTTCGGACGTAAATGACTTGATATTTGGTGTTAGGGTTGGTTTATGGCTTAAATCCTGAATCTTTGTCTGGTTTTTCATTTTGGATTCTTTGCTTTGTGTTCTAGCATCGGTCGCTTGAAACATATTTCTACATGTGTTTGTTCTTTGGAGATGACTCGTTTACGCCTGCTATTTCTATTAGCCCTATAGGGCGTGAAATAAATAAAGAGCATTGAGATGAGAGCAGGATGTGGAGGCCTAGAGCCGTCTGTTCCTTCCTGCTCTGCCGCGGCTGCTATAGTGCTACAATCTCTTGTCTGTTTATACACGAGTTGCTTCTTAGGCTATTTAAGTCTAGTCCTCCCCGCTCAACCCACGAATGCTCCAGCGCTCTTCGGCTTTCGACTTGGGTTGAGGGTTGAGCCGGAGTGACATGTAAAAATCACCAATACTACTGTCGAATCCATAGTTTTCGGTGCCATTGAAAAGAACAATGACACTCCAAATGCCATTTACCGTAAATCAAATTTCAGCCCTTTCGGCGTGGAGAGTGAGAAGGAACGAAAAAAGTCCAAATTTTCTGAGCTTATGCAGTAGATATATTTATGTATGTTCCAGCATAGCTCTGGACCAAACCTGGTATATGACTTTCTATCTAGTGAAAAATACTGTGGGGGTAAGGCACCCGTAGCACCTCCACGGTTGGGTGTTGGGTGGAAGTGACCAATATTAGTGTCGATTCCTTAGTTATCGGGGTCGCTGAAATGAGGAGTGACACTTCAATGCTATTTAAGTCCAATATCACACCCATCGGCATGGGGAGTGATAAGACGTGTGATTAAAATGGCCAAAATGAGCGAGATTAGTGTTGAGTCCACAGTTTTCGGATTCACTAGGCTGATTGGTGACAGTCCCGACGACAGTTGGAATCGTGCACATCATATCTATAGCGCGACGCGTACGTACATACATACATACATACATACATACATTACATACATACATACATACATACATACATACATACATACATACATACATACATACATACATACATACATACATACATACAGTTCTCTTGTTTTAATTATTTATTTGAAATGATCAACTACTTCTCAGACAATCTGGGTTGCCACAAGGACAAAGTTACACGCGAAAAAAAGTAATCACCGGGCGAGCTGGCCGTGCGGTCAGGGGCGCGCAGCTGTGAGCTCGCATCCGGGAGATAGTGGGTTCGAACCCAACTGCCGGCAGCCCTGAAGATGGTTTTTCGTGGTTTCCTATCTTCACACCAGGCAAATGCTGGGGCTGTACCTTAAGGCCACGGCCACTTCCTTCCCATTCCTAGACCTTTCCTGTCCCATCGTCGCCATAAGACCTATCTGTGTCGGTGTGACATAAAGCAACTTGAAAAAAATTACCATGTATAAAATAAATCCGGAGACGTTTATATACACATATTTACGAAAAAGTAACGAATCTCCTAAAATAATTACCATGTTTAAATTAAACCTAGAGACATTTATATACACATTTTCATTTTATACAGACAGGACCTTACGTTGTTGAGGTCGTTAAGGCACATCTAATTTTAAAGGGGTTGAGTAAAAAATGGTCCACTGGTTCACACACCTCATTTAGAGATTTTAGAGCCCTCAGCAGCTATGTATTAGCCCGGGTAGGTGGAAAATATAATATATACCTTTGCCTTGTATTGCGGCGAGGGACATGTAATGGATTCAACTCCAACACTGTTGAGTATTCACTCTATTCGTCTGACACTTATAAAGAAAGGGGGCACTGGCACATCTGCGGCGCGAGTGCAATGTCCTCATACTCATAATATCATAAAAAGACTCGTCAACGGAGGAAGAGAGAGAGAAACACCCAAACCTTTGTAGGTGATACATTTCTTGAACCTTATTTGGACTCTTCCAAACAAAGTTTTCGAAGTTCTAGGAGAAACAAATTCGGTGCAGTATCTATTCAGAAAGCCAAGCAATTTAAACGCTTTCCTAGAAATTGTATCTAAATGTTTCTCGAAAGGAGGACTGCAACAGTTTGAAAGTGTCGCACGAAGATAATTTGTTTCATTCACATGAGATATTTAAAAATTGGATAAATGGTAAGGGTAACTTACTGGTTCCAAACTACGTGAAAAAAGTAATTGCATTGTATTTTGAAGTATTCAAATCAAATAGACACTTTTGACACCAGTAACTTTGGAGTTTTAAGTCAGACTGTGGCAACTTGACAATCCAGCTCACTATTTACCACCCTAAAATCGTCAGATCATCAACATAGAGAAAGCAATTACTATGTTGTATAGATGTTGTTATATCATTTATACATATAACAAACAAAAAGTGGACAGAGAAAGAGCAATGAGGAACATCGGAAGTAGGATGGTACGGCTTGACATAATACAGTCTGATTTGTTTACCCAAACCCTGTTAGTGAGATAATTTATAATCCACTCCAAAGCACTTCCTCCTATCCTTATACTGACGATTTGATGAGCAGAGCATCATGTTGAACTGAATCACAGAGCAAGTGACTGCACTGTTTTTTGTCACGTAATTATCAGCTTGTGTTCGGGAGATAGTAAATTCGAACCCCACCGTCGGCAGCCCAGAAGATGGCTTTCCGTGGTTTCCGATTTTCACATCAGAAAAATGCTGGGGCTGTACCTTAATCTAGGCCAAGGACGTTTACTTCATACTCCTAGCCCTTTCCTATTCTGTCGTCGGTGCGACGTAAAGCAAAATTGTAAAAAAGTGAACTGAATCAAAGGCTTTGGAGAAGCCCGTGTAAACAGCATCCACATGTTGCCTCCTACCCAGAGATTGTGAAATGAAATTGAGAAATTGATATACACTGCCATGCCGGGCATGGTAGAGCATTTCTGTACAGAACCGTACTGAGATAATTGATATACTGCGAAACTGAACTGTACAATCTGTTATACACGATCTTCTCTGCCACCTTTGAAATCAGGGACTATAACACAACATTTCTATAGATATCAAACACCATTTTGTCTCCTTTCTTGAATACTGATATGAAGGAACTTTTCTTCCAATCACACAGAAAATACCCTGACGAGAATTTCATATTCATTATGGTGCTTAGTGGCCTAACAAAAGCTATATACGCTGAGTGGCCAAAAGTCATGGGAAGAAACTGAATGTGATGTTAATAATGAGTTGGTCCTTCGCGAGCCCTCAAACCAGAAGCAATACCGTGAGGCATCGACTCTACAAGGTGTTGGAATCTTCTGGAGGGATCTGGACTCACGCATCTTGCACTGCTACCCACAATTGGTCTTGTGTAGTTTGTGCGGGGTTCATGGAGCGTACACAAGCATCGACAGCATCCCATAAATGCTCGACTGGATTAAGGTCGGGGGATCCGGAGGGCCAATGTATGGTCTAACATCACTGGAGTGCTCCTTCAACCACCTGCGTGCCACCACAGAGCGGTGACATGACGCATTGTCCTGTTGAAACATGGCATCTCCATTAGGGTACTCTAGGGCCAGATATGGATGCAGATGGTCTGAAAAGATGTCCACATAACGTGCACCTGTCAGCGCTCCCTGCAGCTGGACAATGGGACCTAATTGACACCATGAGAACGCCACCCACACCAGAAATGAACCACCTCCCGCCTGGACACAACCTTGTTGACACACAGGATCCATAGCTCCATGGGGCATACGCCACACTCTCACGCGCCCATCAGCTCGATACAACTGGAACTGGGATTCATCGGACCATACCACACGCCGCTACTGTTCCATGGTCCATTGTGATGTTCGTGGGCCCATGCACGCCGTTGATCTCTGTGTCGAGGTGTCAGTAAACGGATACGAGTCGGTCGTGGGCTGGTGAAGCCTATACAGTGCAGTTGCCTCCTTACAGTTCTAGTAAAAATGGGTTCCAGATACCCAACATTCAACTGTGCGGTGATCTGACTCACAGTAGCCCGTCGAGCGCCCAGTATGATTCTGCAGAGGCGACATGATGTCCGTTCGTTAAACACCTGTGGTTCCCGTGTGGCGGTTACGCGAGTGGTAACATTCTCTCTGCGAAATAGTAGATCCACCCTCGACACTGTTGACCTCAGAAACCCGAATTCGCATGTAATCTCCGCAATTCTATGACCCATGGTGTCTGTGACAGAGTGATCAGCTACGCCGCAGCTAGCCGCAACGCTCAGGGGTCGTACAAGGCACATGGGACACCCCTTCCCGTGACTTTTGGCCACTCAGTGTATTTACCTCTGAAGCTTCTTTCAGTGTGCACTGCACCAAATTCTTTACACCGCCAGACGGTTCACTTATACTACGATGTGACATTTTCAATGACAGTGATAGAACTGAATACCGAATGAACAAGGTGGCAGTGGATCGAATCTCGCTCAGTACAAGAATGATTTTTGAAATTAAGAATTATATCCCTGTGGTTCGGATCCCCCACAGATCTGAAGGTCCTGCGGCTATCATGACGATATCAACAGTCACTTGAAACTACAAGCTTGCTGTTTAGATACCGAAAGAAGGTATGCAGGCCTACAAATGAAGAACACGCTATTTAACTTATGATCTTTCTAGTGTTTCCAGAATGATTATCTCTTTGTCTCCTAGTTAATGTTCCACAGAGTCTGCGTTCTGTGGTAGCAAAAATGCGCCTATGTAATGTCGGGTTGATAATTTATGATTTGTATTGTAACATGTTCATGTTACAACCTCTATGGCCACTATCATTTACGATTGACGTACGTACAGTATATTTTATAAAGTGGAATATTTATTATTTGATTAAATATTGTAGTTGACTGAGACCAGGCGGCATATTACTTGTGTATTAACCAAACCAGTTGGCGGTTAGAGTCGTGCAGCTGTGAGCTTGCATTCGGGAGGTAGTGGATTCGAATCCCTCCGTCGGCAGTCCTAAAGATGGTTTTCCGTGATTTCCAGCCCTTTCACACACTCCCGTACCGAAAACCTTCGATATGTCAGCGCGACCTTAAGGCAAGTAGCAACAATTTGTGTATTATATTAGTAACGGGCTGGAAGTTGTGCAGATTGCTAGATTTGGGGGTGAGCGTTTGGTTTATTCTGTTACTCAGATGGTAAGTTTGTTTTCTCAAGGAAAGATGCATTGAACGCTTTTCATTAAATAATGATAAATGCGAGTTTGTTAAAATGCCGAATTAAAATATATCTTGGTATTTACGACGGAAGTCTACGGAAGAAATGTGTAAACCTAGGGCGTGTTCGAGTCTACAGGTATAACAAGAGGAAGGTGTAAACAGGAAGTGGCTTACTTGTTATATTGCAGAAGTACATGAGTGAAGTTGTGACGTTGCTCACACAATATATTTTCTTTGTGAAACAGTACAGGAAAATGAGAGACGGTGATTATATCTAAAATCTATTAACGTGTGAATTAATATTGTGTAAAATCATCTTTCGATATAATCCAATTCCACATAGTGTAACGGCATTCGGTACTCGTCATTATTCGTAGGACTTGTAGCTCGTTTCGGGACGACAGTCTGTATATTGCTGAGTGAGCTCAAGTTGTGATTATCAACAATTTCATCGGAAGGAGACTCTGCTCTCGTATACGTGCTAGCGTACAGAAAAGAAGGAATCTGTTTGCATTACGGAAGTGGAACGAGATGTCAAACGTATCCTGCGTGATACACAACTACTAGACGTCACGATTCTCATTAAATAATGATAAATATGAGCTTGTTAAAATGCCTAATTAAAATAATTATATCTTTGTATTTACGGCGGAACTATACGAAAGAAATGTGTAAATTGTATAATAACATTCTGTTGACTATTCTTCATATGTTGTTTTTAAATGTTTATTTGAATATACTTATTTTTCGACTTTGTTTGTCGATGAACGTGACCTGGGATGTTTTCGTTTGCTCTACCACTATTATTATTTAACTTTTAGAGATCCTCTGGCGAACTCTGGCGCCCATTTACGCGGATTATTTGATAATTATTATTGTTATTAATGAGGATTGCAATTGTATTTCAATTAACGCCATAGAGCGGAGCTAATAAAAGTACTAGTAGAATAGAGGTATCGCAATTGGCTACGAATCTGGTTGCAAAAATATTATAATTAAACGCTCAGGCGTGGAGCTAATAAAAGTACCAGTAGAATCCAGTTGTTTCAAATGACGCCCAAACATGAAGTGAGCAACGGTGATATGTATTCAGTATATAGCCTATGGCAAATTGTCATGTTCTAGATAAAATTAACAACCAGTTCCATTCCTTCTGCCTGTTCTGTTCACTTTGATGGGATGAAAGCATCATTTAACTGCACTTGCCACTTTCAACAGGCCTCATAAATATCGAGTTGAAATTACCGTCTGGCAGGTTCTCGCTCCAGCTCTGCGGTACAATACTTGGAGATCTGCCAGCGTGCTAGAGCGTGTTGTACACTGCTCAGTTTTTCCGCATTTTCTCACCTCATGAGCCATGTTCTAGCCACTGTCGAATCTCGATCAATCTTCTTAGGCATATCACTTTTCATGGAAGTGCCTTCGGCCATCATTTTGTCTGCAAGTGTAATGAAATATTAGATTCCTATTTTGGAGAATTTAGGATTCCTTGGCTTATCTCCGAGTACTCATAAACAGGTATCCACTTGGCTCCAATATCATTTCTCCAGATTTGTAACTTCGTGTTTCTACACAATGTTCCAAAAGTCCCTTTACCACCCTCCCCCCACTTTGGACACATCCGTGCGAAGTGTTCTTTCAACAGCATGTATATGATAAGAGGAGGATGTACAGGTAGGGTTGTCACATTTTGATATAAGATATAAGGGACATTTACCTAAAAATACGGGATTTTTCACAAAAAGAAGAGACAGTTTATAAATACTAGAAAATCAAGCGTTAGGTATCAACTTCAATTAGATTATAATTAATTTCATTAACAGAATAAGATTATTGAAATCCGTAAAAGAAACTAGATAAAGAAACTAACTTGTACCCTTTTAACAGTACATACAGTACAATGCATCTGATATCTTAACACTGATGTCTTCGATGAGCTTTGATCATTTCACAATTTAGACCTACGTACATTTAGTCTCAAACACCATGAACAATCACGTTGGAAATTGAAATGGAAGTCCTACGGAAGTACGCGGCAGAACGCGAGGTAAATAACCCAGCATTCTCAGCCTCACCAGCAAATGGCGAGACATCACGACATTCCCTTCTTCTGAGGCTCCAAAGAGAAAAAAATACCTAATGGAGCTACTTTGAACTTCAATGGCGCTCAAATCAAATACGGATTTTAAAATATTTAGAGACAAACGCTCGTTTTTACGGGACAATAGTTCATAATACGGAACGCAAAATTTCACTCTATGTACAGGTAACCACCATTTACTCCAGCTATCTGTGTGCACACCATCATTTTCATGGCACAGTATTATTCACCTCTAGGAGTGATGAGAAATTCTGCGCAACATTGCTGGCATGATGGGAGTAAATATATTCCGAGCAGCGTCTTTGAGGTCCTCAGTTGTCTAATAACGAGTGTGGGCGACTTTCTGTTTGATGTGTCCCCATAACGCATTATCACAGAATGTCAAATTGTGACTTTGGAGTGGCCATTTGAGAGGTGCCGGTAACGTTCCAATTGCGGTACAAACCAGTCGCGTAGCATGGCTAGATAAGTTACCTGATTCACTGAGTGTCGGGATCTTAAAAAATATACTTGGGACTTCTTGGTCGAATCTGGTTCCAACAAGATGGGGCGCCAGCAAATGTCGCAATACGTGCAAGGGAATACCCTACAGATGTGTTCAGATAGGGATGGATTGGAAGAGGATCACCAACGGTTGCTTCCTTCCCATTCTTAGCCCTTTCCTATCCCATCGTCACCATAAGACCTATCTGTGTCGATGCGACGTAAATAATCAAAGAAGCTACTTCACATTAGGTGGTGTAAAGTTTGTGGCATACAGATATTTAGTGCAGAACTATAATTCGTCTGACCAGTGTTCTATAGAGACATTTAATCTTTTTCTGCTTGAAAATTACATGTACATTAACTAGAATTCGAACCGAAGCCAAGGTTTATAATTCGATAATCCCGTAGTTTTGCCCCATAAAACAATCACCAACGACCATCAAGAACTTTGAGAATTTTACCACAATATCAGAGCTATCATGTCCCTTTAACTGCATAGAGTTGACATCACGTAAAGTTGGTCCCTTAAAACCAAATATGGCAGACCTGAGTAAGACCCATCATAGCTAGTAGTTTAAATAGTTACTTATGAAAATCACCAAACATTAGCAAAAAAATTATACCTAATTGCAATTATAATTATTCACTTACCTCAACAAGTGCGACAGGCTTCGGCAGCCGGCACATTTTCTACCCTCGCCGCTAGATGGGGCTTCATTCTTTCAATTCCTGACCCGGTCAAATGACTGGAAACAGGCTGTGGATTTTCATTTTCATTTCAATTACTTTAGCACATTATTTATAAACCTTAGGAAGTAATCGTACGACAACTAGGATACTAAAACCCTTTTAGGACAGGCATGTTTCAAAAGAGTGCGCTTGTAGCTGTTTAACAGATGGTGTTGTCAAGAAGACAAAGTCAAATATTCGAGTTCTCTTTTCATCAATCCATACCATAAGCTGTAACGTCCGGCTCCAAAGTGTGCTGGCCTTTGGTCACAGGGGTCCGGGAACCATTCCGGGCAGAGTCGAGAATTTTAACCATCATTGGTTAATTCCGCTGACATGAGGGCTGGGTGTATTTGTCTTCATCATCATTTCATCCTCTTCACGATGTACAGGTCGCCTACGGGCTGCTCCTTGCGAGCCCAACATGTCCTCGGACACTCCCGGCACTAAACGCCATACGCCATTTTATTTCATAAGCTGTAACTAATATTTCGAGATTATTTTATTCCAAAATGTTGAGAATAATATCCTTTCTTCTCAGGAAATTCGAAAGAGAGGAAGAGAGGACTATTCAAAACACCCTTTAGGTTTATTCCGTCAGCTGGACTCTTCAGCTAGTGCATTGTAGGTTGTCAGTCGGTATTGGGCTTGACGATCTATCGTCAATATTGATCCCATAAGAGATTATTCATACACACCTCTATTTTACTCACCTGATATCCTAAGAGTCTGCCTATTATACGTGACTGTTGATATCATATTCCTTGACACATGACCCCACTCCACCAAACCCCACTTTTATATGGAATCCGAACTGCACGGATATGACTTTCGATTTCAAGAATCTGACATTCATTGGCAAAAATTCGAAACCCGGTCGCCCTGGTCCGGTGACGATACCACTCAACTATTATACCCCAAGCCCGGCAATTCTGAAGGAACATAATGTACAGAATCAGTCGCACCAGTAGTGACTTTCGCGATACGACAAAGTGCCCGCTAGCAATAGAACAAGTCCTCACAAATCACGAGAAATGTTGTCAATATGCAAATTAAAAAATAACTGCAAGATGTTGCGTGTGCAAGAAGCATCTCTTCACTGTATGGATGACAGTACAGAATTTAACTCGCATAACTACATAACTATAAATCACTGTCTTGTGTGGCTTCAAGGGGGAGAAATAATAGGCCCAAAGCACCATTGTTGGATGACACCGATTATACAAGGTGAGTCAGTTAAACTGTTCACAAATAAATAAATAAATAAATAAATAAATAAATAAATAAATAAATAAATAAATAAATAAATAAATAAATAGTCCGCCTCTGTGGTGTAGTGGTTAGCGTAATTAGCTGCCACCCCCGGAGGCCAGGGTTCGATTCCCAGCTCTGCCACGAAATTTAAAAGTTGTACGAGGGCTGGAATGGGGTCCACTAAGCCTCGGGAGATCAACTGAGTCAAGGTGGGTTCGATTCCCACCTCAGCCATCCTGGAAGTGGTTTTTCGTGGTTTCCCACTTCTCTTCCAGGCAAATGCCGGGATGGTACCTAACTTAAGGCCACGACCGCTTCTTTGCCTCTTCCATATCTGTCCCTTCCAAACTTCCCATCCCCACCACAAGGCCCCTGTTGAGCATAGCAGTGAGGCTGCCTGGGCGAGGTACTGATCATCCTCCCCAGTTGTATCCCCCGACCCAAAGTCTTACGCTCCAGCACACTGCCCTTGAGGCGGTAGAGGTGGGATCCCTCGCCGAGTCCGAGGGAATAACCAACCCTGGAGGGTAAACAGATTTAGAAGAAGGAATTAAATAATAATCCCTGTTACTGTCTGTCATTTACAGCGATATTGAGAACACGAGAGCGTTTCAACAGTTGAAATTGCCACCAGATATAGCGTATAACATTCCCTTTACAAAAATACAATGCCCTCTTACAACTACGATTTTCAAACCGTTTAAAGAAAAATACTTTTCTTTAGGTGAAGTGATTGTATCATCTCCCCAATGTTGATGCGCGTTACTCTATTTATTGGCATGAGTTCGAACTGCGAATCTCTAAGCTGGGCTAACTAGAGTGACTCATTGTCCGCCACTGCGATACTAAGAACATGAGAACGTTCAGAATGCTGAAATTGGCGCCAGATATAGCTTACAAGAACAATACAATGATTACCAACGTATTTGAACTGTTTAGTGGAAGTTCCTTCTGTCACTGAAGCGAATGAATATTCACCATTCCGACACATGCAACATCATTACCTCCAGCACTACTACTACTACTACTACTACTACTACTACTAAAATGTTTTCATTCCTCCCCTAAAGGGGGAGGCGGGCCTGTTAGACGGTTACGCCGTCTCTCCCGTCTGTCCCGGCATTCGTCTTTTTTTTAAAATGTTATTTGTTCGGGGCGTCGACCTAGGAAGACCTTTTGCCCCTACTTGCACCATATGTGAGACACCTGCGTGTATTATGTAAATGGCGGAAGTATAACGTGTTGAATGTGAGGAAAGGAACATTAAGGACGACATAAACACCCAGTTCCCAGGCCAGTGATATTAATCATTTACAATTAAAAACCCCTGACCCGGCCGGGAATCGAACCAAGGGCCGCGGGGTTAGAGGCGGACGTGTTGCCCCCTACACCGCGGGGCCGGACGGCATTCGCCGTAGTGCAGGAGAATGGAAAACCACGGAAAACCATTCTCTGGACAGCCGAAGGTCGGGACCAGCCGAAAGGTCTAACCCTTTCCCGTCTCCGGAATACGGAGGCGTAGAGACACGGTAGAGCCGTGTCCACCCCTCCTCTGCTCGGTTGGTCGGTCAGAGTGCAGAGCTGTTGAACCACGGACGAGCCGTGGCCACTTGTGAGCCGAGACCCACTCTGCCTCTTCCGACCTGCACTGAGTTTTTGGAGTAGCAGCTAACAAAGTTTGATAATCCATATTGTAGGTGGTTCCATGGTAGAGATATTTTTGGGCATGGTGAATTCCGTATGCGTAGTTGTTTCTCAATAATTTGTCTCGTTCAGCGAGGTGAGATTCTCATTTTCGTGCAAGTAACAACATTAACATAATCAGCACTTTTCCACGGTGTAATTTGCTGAGATAAAATAAAAATCCACAGCCTGTTTCCAGTCATTCGACCGGGTCAGGAATGAACTGTATTACCAAGGGCACTAGGAAAGTTTTGCAATGTGAGTGAAAGCTCCAGACTTTTTCAAAATAATTTCTACCACACTCAATACACTTCTCCATACGTAGAAACCAGTCACTGAACCAACTCTGCCATTTTTTTTTTCGGTTACATTTTCACTCTCTTGATCCCATGCTGCCAGAAGCTCCTCGTCGGATGCAAAACGCCGCCCTTTCAGCTTCAGCTACCTCTTCACTTCTGGGAAGAGTGCGAAGTCACATGGGGCAAGATCAGGACTGTATGGAGGGTGATCAAGCACAGTCAACCCTGATCTGGGTAGAAAATCCATTGTTGCATTAGCACGATGTGCTGGAGCATTGTCGTGATGCAAGAGCCAAGTGTTGAGCCGTGAACTTTGACCGAGCTGCTTGACAGCCTGGATGACCTGAGGCAGACGAGTCTCACTGTACAACTTCGCAGTAACTGTCCTTTGTGTTTCTAGCACAACCCGAGCCAGGATGCCCCGTTTAGTGAAGAATACTGCAATCATACTTTTCTTCCTGACCTTGACTTTCGCACAGTCACAGGAGTACCCTCACTTTCAAACAGCCACACCTTGTTCTGGGATTTTGTTGGGACATCGTAATAATAAAGCCAAGTTTCGTCACCTATAACGATGCTATTGACGTTACGCGAAGTCCCATTTTCAAACTGTTTCAGCATTTTTCGGCACCATTTCACTCGATGTGCCCTTTGTTCCTTTAAAAGTCAATGGGGCACCCAAAGGGAACAAACCTTTCCATCATGGAAATGGTCGTGTAGAATTCAATGAATAGCTGGTGCAGAGACGTGGAGGGTCTCTTCTAAGCTTCAATGTTTTCACTGATTCAGACGGTCGCTCAGAACGAGGATCGTCTTTAACCCCAAAATTTCCCCTCTGGAACTTTTTTCTTTTTGTTAATGGCTTTACGTCGCACCAACACAGATAGGTCTTATGGCGACGATGGGATAGGAAATGCCTAGGAGTGGAAAGGAAGCGTCCGTGGCCTTAAGGTACAGCCCCAGCATTTGCCTGGTGTGAAAATGGGGAAACCACGGAAAAGCACTGGAATCTTTTGTATCAGCGGAAAATTGTTGTCCGATGTGGACAGTCTTTCCCCAGCACAGGAGTCATTTCCTCCAGGCACTGACCAACAGTTAACCCACGAACAAAATTGTAGGGGATAATTGCGCGATATTAACCTTTAGAGCACACTGACATCTTAACTTGCTTTCAGTCCCACTGCTTGGTAACGACTGGTGTGGAGGTAGCGCCTTGCTGTCTTCTAGACCAGTTTTCACCCCTCTTTTCGTCCCTCACCATAACAGGGGTGTCCAGCCAACCGTTTTTACGTATTGCAAAACTTTCTTAGTGCCCTTTGTAAGGTCTCATCTAACGGCAAGGATAGTAATCGTGCCGGCTGCCGAAGTCTGTCGCATTCCTTTGGGGCAATGATTAATGGCTGAGAAATGAAATTAAGTGATATTTGAGAGTGTTCTGGAAAGAAAGATGACAGAGAAAACCGAAGTACGGTACCCGGAGAAAAACGTGTCTTGCCTTCGCTTTGTCCAGCACAAATCTCACATGGAGTGATCGGGATTTACACCACGGAACCCAGCGGTGAGAGGCCGGAGCGCTGCCGCCTGAGCCTCGGAGGCTCCTATTTGCTGAGATAACGGTACTAATTTTATATTTTTAAATAAAACCACACTGGTTTCTCTACCTAGCATTAGAGATATGGCCATTGCCTTTTTTTACAATGTGCTTTACGTCGCACTGACACAGATAGTTCTTATAGCTACGATGGGATAGGAAAGGGCAAGGAGTGGGAAAGAAGCAGCCGTGGCCTTAATTAAGGTATAACCCCAGAATTTTCCTGGTGTGAAAATGGTAAAAATGGAGTTCGAACCCACTATATCCCGAATGCAAGCTCACAGCTGCGCACCCCTAACCGCACGGCCACTTGCTCGGTATGGCTAATGCAAACTGAAGAGTGTGGTTATTCTCAAAATCCGACAAATACTTCGCCCTACTGTGCTACCACTGAATGGCCAACTACCTCACTCCTCATTTTGCCCACTATGCCTCATTTTGTTGTCACCATTGGGTTTTTGGGTTTTACAGTTTCTGTATAACTGGGTAGTCTCTGATGGTAATGTTTGAGGATCCAATCAGCTTTCGTGTTGAAGACCTAACGAACAGACAATACAGTGTTGTCTGTAAAAATATTTAGTTCCTCCTTAGGTAACATGTACAGTGAAAAACGGTTATGTGATGACTTTTAGCATGTGGCAATCATTTGAACAGGGCAGTCTGCGGCTGCCGAACGAATAAATTCAATTTTCTTGAGAACGGTTAGTTGGATTTTAAAAATGATCACACCTCAGAATTTGCTAGGCCTAGGCTGTAGTTCGATTAATAGAATGTTGGCACCGTTATCTCACCAGATATTGGCATCTGGGATTAGTACTTTAAGTTCGATTATGAGCCTTTTAGTAACATTACTGAGTTTATAATAATATTTTTAAATATTAACAGCCGGGTTGAGTGGCTCAGACGGTTAAGGCGCTGGCTTTCTAATTCCAACTTGGCAGGTTCGATCCTGGCTCAGTCCGGTAGTATTTGAAGGTGCTCAAATACGACAGCCTCGTGTCGATAGATTTACTGGCACGTAAAAGAACTGCTGCGGGACTAAATTCCGGCACCTCGGCGTCTCCGAAGACCTAAAAAGTAGTTAGTGGGACGTAAAGCAAATAACATTACACAACCCAGCATTTTCAAACTTTTTTCTTGCGGCAAGAGGTGTGATATGTGATCTTAACTAATTTTGGGTCGCTGAACACGAATCCGTTGTCCGTTTCTACGTATCACGTCACGTTTTCTCGCAATAGGTATATCAAAATAAGAGATAGACCTGAATATTGCATATAAAAAGAACTGAAAAATGTTGATAATTTTGGAAATATTTATATTTCTTTGTATGAAATAGTTGAATATTGTCTTGAATTATTATATACAATGAATAATTATTGAGTAAAAAATTATAATGAAATATTTAGCATTTATTGTAATATAATACTGATTTACACAAAAACACACAAACAAACAACTCTGAGGCAATGAAAGCATTTTATTTTGACAATTAAACGTGATTTACAAGCAAACAATGTCACTTTTATTCAGTATCTTTATCGATTCATAAATGTGAACAAAATTAGCAGTCCTAGATGTCCGCTTGGAATGAACGCTTGGCTCCCCAGCATCTGACTGTATCAAGTTTGTCTTCTCTTTTCAAACACCAACAGTAGTCGGCCATCATTGGTTCATCCCACCTCCCTTGGTATCTTCTTTCTGCCTCCTTGATGTCCTGTTGGAACCTCTCTCCCATCTCTTCATTAACAGCCCCAAGATTTTCCAGAAATTGATCGAGATGAGAATGAAGGAAGTGCAGTTTCAGACTCATTCAACGCAACTCTTTCATATCACCCAACATCCTTTTCACTATTGTTTCGTATTGTTCATCCTTTACATTTCCTAGGAACTTCATTATGACGTCTCTTATTGAAATCCATGCAACAAGTTCCACGACATTCATCGTCTGTTCAAAGTTTCTGACTTTCAGAAGCTTTCTAATTTGTGGTCCATTTAAAATGCCTTCCTTGACTTTTGCATCAGAAAAATGTGGAAATTTGCTTGCATTGTACTTGAAACACGGGCTAATTTTGTCCAAGGCCTTAACGAACTGCTTCATGATTCCCCAGTTTTATGTGTAGCGGTGGCAAAATATTTTTTGTGGGTCAACTAATGAAGCATTTGTAACATTTGTAACATTTTTCACACCAAGTGTCAAAATTTGTCTCTTGGTCCAGGAAGGTGTAGACATCTATCTCTGCTGTCCCATTCACATAAATAACAAGGGAATTTAGTGTAGCCTGCTTGTTGTCCTAATACAATACCACACACCTTCAAGTCACTACACACGTCCCACCGGTGCTCAGGATACTTGATTTTATCTAAAACAGTTTGCATTGTGATATATTGTAATTTTCTTTTAGCGAAACCGAATGTGCCACAGGAATCGAAGCTAGAATGTTTCCGTTATGGAGCTCCTCTTGTAGGAATCTACAAACAGCAGATTCGCTGTTATCGCAAAGCAGCACTTTGCCGCAATGACACATTTTCAGACAGTAAATGGCAAATAACACGAAAACTAGATGTGATACAATGGAACCAATGACATTTCTGAAATCAGGAGATCTTATTTAGTTAAAATCACGTATCAGATGCTTTTCCGCAAAAATCATGCTGGGTAGTGTTATCATTAAATATTAACGGATTAAGAGTACTTTGAAAATATGGACATTTTATCGTTAAAGCTTTTTAGCAGTAAAATGCGTAAATATAGAATTAATTTACGCTGATGTATTACGTGCAAGTTGAGCTACCTCATGTCATGAACAGTGCAGTATTTCTAGTTAATGATGTAGCTGCACGCAACATCAGTGCTGTCCCGTCAGCTACTTTTCTCTTCTACGCCAATGCTCACGCGAGGTGCATTATGAAGAATGAACTTGTTTATCCCCTCTCCGCTCACTCCCCGTTCCATCTATTCGACTCTCTTCGTCATCTGCTTTTTCCATACTCTTAGATGAAATAGCCGGCGAGCTTTATTTTCTGCTGTGGAGACAATTTCATTAGGTTCCTAAGTTCTCAGGCCATCATTCCATATCCTTCATGCGACATTGACTTTATTAAATACCAGAAGTTTACAGTTACACTGCAAACATCATCGTAATATGGTTACGCCAGAATAATTCCGCGTTCAAAATGAAAGATATTCCTAGCGATCATAGGCGCTTTTTTCCTCACAGCTCTGTTACATATTGACAATCATTACGAAAATTACGTGTTACCTAGAACATCCTTAATTAATTGCGTAGTTGAATGCTCAGTGGACCTTAGAAAGATTTGAAGCAATATTGGCGACCGAGTTGCGAAATCAGGGAAGTACTAATCCAGCCTGTGCAGTCAGTAGCGGCGATTAGAGGTGGGTCGGGCGGGGGGTGGGGAGGGGGAGGCTGTGTCCCCCCCCACCACTTTATGGAGAAAGCATTACATTTGTATTCCATTTTAGTCGGATGAAACTAGGAATTATAGGAATTATTAAGACAAGCAATTTGTACAAGCCCTGTTGTCTTATCAGCTATTTCCGTTATTTTATTTTTAACAAAACTATTAGCGGAAATACGCACAAAATGTCGTTCGTCACGGCTAACCGATTTGTATAGCGCCACAGCAAGTGGTGGAGACTTTGCATGTGCTGTGAGGAAGGGTAGGACGGGTATATTTTCTTGCCAAGGTCATGGACACTAAAGTATGATTCACCCGCTTGCCGCGCGTATCCGTCACTCTAGCAGTCTCTTTAGTTTCTGTTAGTTTGTTATTGTGTAGTCAAATACTAAATGATTTTTAATTGTATAATTACGCCGTATTTCTGTTTAATTGTAATGCACGTGCAATATTTGTTTCTTTGATAAAAGTTTTATTGAATAATATTGAATTAAAATCTCAAAACAAATATGTTTAACACTATACTCTAAACCAGGGCCTCTCAAACGTCCAAAACCTCACGCATGCAAACTGAGGCGTAGAGTTCCTGTGCGCAGTGCATCGGTCCCTCTCGGCTCGGCTCGGAACAACGCTTCGTCTCTGGGCTATTCGGCTAAGCTCGGCTCAACTCGGCTCGGATTTGGAGCGCTGCGGAGCAAGTGAGGAAGAGGGAGACAGGCGGAGGGAGCGAGACAGGCGTGGGGAAAGAGAGAGACAGCGCTATTGCTCCAGGGTGAAGAGTGGGGGTCTGCACTCTGGTCAACCAAGCGAAGTCGTCTTTTGCAGCGTGCACAGTGCATGCACTCTGAGAGGCCCTGCTCTAAACCTTTACCTCTCTGTCGAAATTCGCTCAAAGAGCACCAAAAACTTACAATTTTGTAGCTTTTTAATTTCTTTCAGTTTTGATGTATATACCATAAACCATTACAAACCCCATAAAAGGACAACACCACCGATAAGATAAGGCCCGTTTTGTACATCCCCTGCTTGCCCCCACACTCAAAACATCACATGCGGACTACATAACTGCCAAATGATGCTGCTAAAAACTTAATCCATTTGCAATACTTATTAAACAAAGCGTCATAATATACGGTGCAGCTATTACAACTATGGATGGGTCGCCAAACAGGGCAAACCACACCGCATTATTAAATTACTGTGTAAGCCATCACGAACAGAATACTGAGACCCTGGCAACACACACACATACTAAATAACACCACAAATACATTACCACATATACATTCTTATACATAATGAATAACTATCTTAAACTTATTATCTTAAAATTTTTCAAAACCTTACACTGAAATATACACACGTAACAAGACCGACAGAGGAGCGCCAATGGACGCACCGGCGTCGGTACCACAAATACCACTCATGTCTTCGAAGATAGGTGCACATACGGAACACCAGGGCCTTTCGATTCATTGAATCCTACACTTGTCGACTCCATATTCGATACAGAAGTCCCTCGAAAACGATTCGTTAGATACAAATAAATTAATTGTTACCAATTTGAGTTATATTTATGATAATGTGATCTTCCCAAAATGAAATTCGACTCTAATTTTTGGTTATAATGCCACTGCGTGCGTTTGTTATTTATGTCTCTTTGTTATTGTATTAGTCCGTTTGTTTACGCTCAAATTGATACCAGAATTGCTTTGATCACTTGAGTCTTTATTTATTTATTTATTTATTTATTTATTTATTTATTTATTTATTTATTTATTTATTTATTTATTTATTTATTTATTTAAAGTATTTACTTATTTATTCATTTTATTTATTTATTTACTTATTGGGAACTAACTTACCTGGCTTGACATCTAGCAACACTGTTAGCTAATTATGTAGCTCAAGCTTTTCGGAGCTGTTGCGTATCTGACTGGTCGGCTAGAGACAAGGATACCTAACTATACAGCCCGAGCATACACTCTGTATTACCGGGCTGAGTGGCTCAGACGGTTAAGGCGCTGGCCTTCTGGCCCCAACTTGGCAGGTTCGATCCTGGCTCAGTCCGGTGGTATTTGAAGGTGCTCAAATACGTCAGCCTCGTGTCGGTAGATTTACTGGCACGTAAAAGAACTCCTGCGGGACTAAATTCCGGCACCTCGGCGTCTCCGAAAACCGTAAAAGAGTAGTTAGTGGGACGTAAAACAAATAACATTATTATTATTATTATTATTATTATTATTATTATTATTATTATTATTATTATTATTATTATTATTATTACACTCTGTATTAATCTGTATCAGTGTGCTTACGTTAGTCTAAAAACCATGCTAAGCAAATTACGAAATTCTCACCTGGTAGAACTTTGTCCCTAAGGGTCGTAGGGCAACCGTCGTGGTGCCATCATGTTTGGCTCAAAGGCATCTTTCTGACGAGGAGGTCTGAACTGATAATCCCGCGGTCAAATCGCCGTTTGGCTCGTAACCTGCAATTTGTTTTTTACAATTTGCTTTACGTCGCACCGGCACAGATATGTCTCGTGGTAAAGATGGGACAGCAAAGGGCTGGGAGTGGGAAGAATTCGACCATGGTCTTGATAAAGATACAGACCCAGTATTTGGTGTTAAAATGGGAAACCACGGAAAATGATATTCAGGGCTGCCAACAATGGGGGTTCGAACCCATTATTTCTCGAATGCTAGCTGACAGCTACGTAACCCAAACCGCGCAGCCACTCGGTAGAAAATGTTTATTTTGGAAGTCACTATGTGTGTTTGTTATTTATGTATCTTGGTTATTATATTAATTGGGTGGACTGTTTATTTACGCACCAATTGAATCCAGAATTATGCCGATGAGATGAGCCGTTCGCTTGCTGAAGCGGTTCGAAGCATACTGAAACATTGAAATCAGACGTTCGTAGTGCAGTTCCTCCCGTGGCCTGATGAGTCAGAAAGTGAAATTCTAAGGATAACATTCCAGCACCAAATGAACTATCAAAATTACGGTTACTTTGTTTATCGGATGAAGAAACTCCTGGATAACATAGGAATAGGGTACCACTGGGAAACAAATTCATCAAGGTATGATACGAGATTGTGTAAGAAGGTGGTCCACAGAGTGAAAGACACTGAAAAACTAACAATACGGACAGAATGTAATAGCAAGAGAACACTTGTGGAATTCTGTAAAATAAGGAAAATATGGCAGTAAGGACTGAAATGTTAACAAAGAGGGAAATCAGAGGGGTAATTTGGTGTCTGATAAGAGTATAATTATATAAGAATAAAGCCGTAAGACAATGAGGAATATCGATGCATTGTATGCAATAAAGATATGGAACTATCACACCTACTAAAAGACTACAATGAAACAAGAAAAACAGAGAGAAATATATAGATGGGAAGAAGATAGGTAAAATCGAAAATGAACCTGAGTTTTACACTCTCGTTAAGTTATTAGCAGAGAAGGGAAGACGTTAGGGAGAACAACAAAACTATTAAACACATTTTTTCAGGCTTTGAAATAACGCGCCATCTTGTACGTTTTCGTGTAGCCTGCGGCAAGACCGACTCCAATCCTCAGACCGTAATATAAAAAAACATGGCGGCCGAAGTAGCCGGATTGCTGGTATTGGCTAACACGAAAATATCACGTACAGAGGTAATTTAACATGATAAATGTAACATCATAAGAAAAATCACTTTTACACGTATGAAAACGCTTCGCCAACGAGTACGCATCACATATAATCAACTAGAATCACATATATTCTACTAGAAAAGAGTCCAACGAGGTGATTATTTAGAAATTTCAATTCGTCAAATAACGTTTTCTCTTAGATTTCACTTCGATGAATACATGATAAAACTGTTAAAATGATATTTCTAATATCATTTCGAATGTTTCAAAACAAATTAAGGTGCGGAATTCCTCGATTTATTCGCTGTCATGAGAACTGTGAAACATAATTTGTTACCTTACTTTTGAAGTGTTGGACAATTTCTCAAACTCAGCACCCAATGAATAGGAAGTACACCCGAAATAATAATGTTATTGGCTTTACGTCCCACTAACTACATTTTTTACGGTTTTCGGAGACGTCGAAGTGCCTAAATTTAGTCCTGCAGTAGTTCTTTTACGTGCCAGTAAATCTACCAACACAAGGCTGACGTATTTGAGCACCTTCAAATACCACCGGACTGAGCCAGGATCGAATCTGCCAACTTGGGGTCAGAAGGCCAGCGCCTTAACCGTCTGAACCACTCAGCCTAAGTACACCCGAAATGATTATGTTAAACCAATGAACGGCCCTGGTACTGTTAACATAATGTTGACATATAGCATAACAGCACTTCACACAATGACAGTAACCTTAGTAATGAAACGTTCAGACACTAAAGATATAAGTTTTTTTTTTTTTTTTTTTTTTTTTTTTTTTTTTTTTACCCATTAAAGAACATGAGTACAAAAACTCTATTGACTAAACATTGATATTTAACCACATGGACGAGCTTCAGTTCGGCGCTGTCTGCTTGTTTACAGATAACCACAGCATGAATCTGAAGGTGTTGGTAGTGTAAAACCCTACGTTACAAACCCAGCTAATACCTCAAGTCACTATATCTTCTGTGTAACAGTATACAGATTTCTCCATATGTCACACTTATAAGTTTTGTTATACTCCAAGATCCAGCCAAACATTTCCACAGGCAAAGAACCGATTATTGTAAAATACACTTGCTTCTAAATCACTCGACATTTTGAGCACATAGACACTGACTTCCCTAACCTCAGACTTATTCTCAAAATGATGTATGCACGCTACAGTTTTCTCTTGGATTTCTAAATAATCACGATGTATATTCCTAATCCATTTCTCTCTTAATGTTCTATTCCGTAGAAAACTTAAGAATAGTCGTATGAGAGGCATTGCCATAGTTA
Organism: Anabrus simplex; assembly: GCF_040414725.1. Lineage (NCBI taxonomy): Eukaryota > Metazoa > Arthropoda > Insecta > Orthoptera > Tettigoniidae > Anabrus > Anabrus simplex. The sequence continues at coordinate 1,300,412,523 of NC_090265.1, forward strand.
GACTAAAACCTGGTCCACCTAGTGCACTCGTGTTCTTTAATGGGTAAAAACACGATCAAAACAAGCACATTCTCACATTACTGTGTATAATTACAGATCGTGTGTGTCCACTGACTCATATAAATACACTCGCACACTTATATTCAACAAAGAAACATTTATCGTCAACTGTCATAAAATTACACCGACTACATACGATAACAACAAACTAAAATAAACCCACATTCCGGCTACTCGATTCGCCATCTTTGAGTGATCGAGAGTAGCATTAAGGTCTGAGGATTGGAGTCGGTCTTGGTCTGAGGATTGGAGTCGGTCTTGCCTGCGGGTATGAAAAAGCGATCGATATCTTGCCGACCTTCCTCTACATGTGGATTGCGAGAGGCCGTCAATCTCTTTTGGGGGAAGATCAAGTTCAGAACTACAATCTCCTTGTCTGGAGCTAGTTATGAATGCTCGTTACACGTCGTGAGTTCGGAACAATTCGGAGGACTCTGTTCAAGAGTATTTAAGACATTGTGGCATGTGCAAAGCCCCAATTTACAAGGTAGTAAGCAAAATGAAGATCATACATTTGGTCATAGTGCTGTTAGTGAAATGTTGGGAAAAACAACCATCTAAGATGCTCTGCATTTGATCATGGAGTGTGAACGACATTATGGTTATTAAAATTTGTGTTACTTAAGCGTAGGGGAACAGTGATACAAACTAGAGCAGCATCACCTAGATTGTTTTATCATTCCAGAGATCCTAACTCTTGAAACATCGATCACGATAGCATCAAATTCGCTATAAGATGTTTGCACAATAATATTCGTGATAACAATTTTGAGTAATTATCCCTAGAATATTTCATTGTTACTTGTGTTTAGCTCGCGGCCGGCTCCTTGCTTGAATTGTCATCGTCATGGTCTTCTGTCCTGAGTTCGATTTCCGGCCGGGTCGGTGATTTTAGCTGCGTCCGGTTAGTTCCTCCGTCTAGGGGCTGGATGTTTTTATTTGTCTCAATATTAGTTCTATTTAGTCAGTGTCCTGGAGCATGAGATATTTGGTCGGGGTTACAACTAGGGAGTACGTCCAGTACCTCGCTCAGATGACCTCATCTGCTATGCTAACCAGGGGCTTTTGGCAGATGGGAAGATGAAGAGGGATAGGCAAGGAATAGGGAACGAAGTGGCCGTGGCCTTAAATTAGGTACCATTACGGCATTTGCGTGGAGAATAAGTGGGAAACCATGGAAAGGTACTTCGAGGATGTCTGAGCTAGGAATCGAAATCCTTCTACTCAGTTGACCTCCCGAGGCTGAGTGGACCCCATTCTAGTCCTCGTACAACTTTTCAAATTTCGTGGCAAAAACGAGAATCAAACCCGGTCCTTTAAGGGTGGTGGCTAATCAAACTGACCACTATACCACAGAGGGGATGAATATATATACCTCTCCATATACATACAACACATCAATACTATCATTCATTACATAAACAAGCAATAGTTTCCACATAGGGTTGATGTCAGGAAGGGCGTGGGCCGTAAAACAGGGCAAGTCTATATATGTAACACAGTTTGCACTCGCGACCCAACAGGGTGGGAAGAAATCGGCAGAAGGAAAAGGCAAGAAAATTTGCGTTTGTGTTTCGTCGATTTGTATAGAATTAATGTCATTGTTTCACGTAAGGGACTTTTACACCGCGGTGAAAAGCTCATTCTTTCTGATAACATTCATGATTGTGGTGCCCGCGTTAGTATAGTTGTAATTATTGGTGGCTAAGGTTGGGAAAATGGCGGGGCTGTGATCTGTATTAGATTCGTTCGCCTTGAGCTGAAGTGAAACTGCTCTGAAATATGGTTGAAAATGTGACTGACTATATTACTTGTCATGTCATATGGTGGTCATGTTCGTTAAAACGTCAAGTCCATACCGTGGTTAGCCGGTTCGAGTCCAGTTGGTGAAAAAAAATCACCATCGGAATGTTAGCTGGCAGGGTAGGATCACTAGATTGCGTGCCAGAAGCCAGAATTCGATCCCACATCTCTCCGCACTGTTCATATGGGGTGAGGGCATATGGGGCTCTTGGTGTTTTGTCCGTCGGATGGGGAACCCCTGAATAGACTCCTTGGTGTTATTTGGTGTTATTCAACAGAGGTTGGCAAGGTGCCGCACACGAACACACACACACACACAGAGAGAGAGAGAGAGAGAGAGGTCGCCCATGGGTGTCAAATACAAAGACATGTACCAGACAAGCTGAACATGTCCTTGGACACTCCTGGCACTACAAGCTATACGAAAAATACATTCCGTGTGTGTTATTCACTCGAGTGCACCACGTTCTAGTCTCAAACTGGACTTAAATTGGTGCGATAGACTGGAAATGAACCGAAATAAATCAAGCAGGGGGCTACTGTCCTAACCCGACGACCATGGCAGCGGACCAGTTCATAAAAGGACTCTCTGGTGCACTCACAAGCAGAATGCAGATTACAGTAGATGTAGAATGTAGGAATGTAGAAAAGAGAAGGTTAGCATAGGATATGGTGGCATGGAAGCCGCATCAAATTAGTCTATGGCCTGATGACTCAAACAACAACATTGTCAAAATATCGATGGTTGCCTAGCTGAGGCTTAACCGCGTACTCAGTTTGCTCAGGGAGATGTGGTTTCGATTCTCTGTCAGTAAGTCGAAATATTTAGAAATGGGACTTCAAATTCTGTAGTGATACATAGTCCTGGGCTACTTCGGAAATGAGTACTAGGGGGATGAATGTGGCTGGGCATTGAGCTAATGACTGTATCCCACGTAGTGCCAAGGTGTTCCACTCCTCCAGGGAGTGTGCTCCAGAGAGAAGTCAAGAAATAAAGAAATATTGATGTGGCTCTCATAGGACTGATCTACGTGACAATAACCTAAAATACTAGTAAATATTTCCGTGAATACACTTGGAAAATCGAAGACGGACGTTTCAGTTTGGTACATTTCGAATAGATTCCTGATAACTGAGAATGCATAATATAATGCTTTGATATTCTGACGAAGATTTGTCTTCTTCTCCTTGATCCTGGCTTTTACTCAATTTTCTGGGATCGACACTTTGTATGGATTTAGCCCAGTTTTACGGGCGAATGCCTTTCCTGGTGTCAACCCTTGAACCCTATGTGGAGGGCTGTATTCATTATTGCCTGTTTCTGTGATGGTTTGCAGTGTGATGTGTTGCATGTAATTTAAGGTGTGTATTTAAACTATCACAAACACCCAATCTCCGAGCAACAGAAATAAACCTGGCAAACTTAACCCCGTCAGGAATCGAATCTAGGGCCCAACTGAACTGAAGATCACTACGCTGACATTTAGCCAAGAATCCGGGCTCTGAGGAAGATTTACGAGGTAGGACCCTTTTTCATTCTATTAGGGCGACAGTAAAGTCACGGAAGCCCAGCAATATGGTGAGGATATTTTCATGCTGGAATTCTAATATCTAGAGACTATCTTGTTGGAAAGCAGTCATTTTGATAGGGCAATGCACTCCTTAATGAACTCAAAACATATTTTCCAGGTGGAATACTTCTTATTTGTAGATTGTAGAATTATGCCATGATTCGTTTGACGAATTGAAGTGCTTTCCTCATACGGTCTGTGTGTTTCCCTTTACGCTGACTGGACAAAATCCAAGTCTTGGACTTCCACTAACAAGGTCATCCAGAGAGAAATCAAGTAAACCGTTGCGGTCTGTGCAACGAGATGGAAGCCTCATGCACATGACTTTTGAAATAAAGGAGCTCTTCTCGAAGAAAATAAAGAAAAAGCGCTTTATGGAACGAAGTGAAATGACCAATTACCTCAGTGAGAAGGGGCACACGGTATACGAGGAACTGAGATGCATCTCTCATAAAAGGATGACTAAAATACAAATTGTCAATTAGAAGATGAATACTGCATTATCACTGAACGAGTTGGCTACACGGTACAATTCTTACAGCATTAAGTTCACATTCGAGAGATTGTGGGTTCGAACCCCAACTTAGAGATGATTTCCTATCCTTCATACTATAAAAATGACAGTCGCTTCCCCCCATTCCCACCCTTTTCCCACCTCTATGTCGCTAAACACTTCCACATTAAACCGATAGTAAATTAAAAGAAACTATATTATCACCTCAACAGTAAGTTTGATGTTGGACTCAATCAAGTGAGGTCTAGGCCCTAATGCTTGTAGCTCGAGAACTTCTTACAATAATTTGTTGTAGAAATTACTATTTCCTGGACGTTAATAAGAGAGATAAGAGACCCTATCAGCAAAACCTGCATTGCTTAGGTTAAAATACTGTTACGAAATTAATTACGTGACGCTCAGGTGAAATTGTAACGTCACCTAGGGGTGACGCTAATGTAAACGAATATTAATTGCCAATAAAATCCCAGTAAATGTGCATAAGTGCGCAGAGGAATGAAAATAAAAGGGGCTCAAAGGTAGAGAAAGAGGACCGTCAGGACCGATGAAATATATGGGCAAAACAAAATAACGGGATTTCAATTAACATGTATACATTTTTTGCTCTATTTTGGAACCAGCGGAAAGATAACAATGTATACTCTATCAATCAATCAATCAATCAATCAATCAATCAATCAATCAATCAATCAATCAATCAATCAATCAATCAATCAAACCTGATCTGCCTTTAGGGCAGTCGCCCAGGTGACAGATTTCCTATCTTTTTCCTAGCCTTTTCTAAAATGATTTCAATGAGACTGGAAATTTATCGAACATCTCCCTTGGTAAGTTATTCCAATCCCTAACTCCCCTTCCTATAAATGAATATTTGCCCCAATTTGTCCTTTTGAATTCCAACTTTATATTGTGATCTTTGTTACTTTTAAAGACGCCACTCACTTATTCGTCTACTGTCATTTCATGCCATCTCTCCGCCGACAGCTCGGAACATACCACTTAGTCGAGCAGCTCGTATTATTTCTCCCAGTTCTTCCCAGCCCAAACTTTGGAACATTTTTGTAACGCTACTCTTTTGTCGGAATTTACCCAGAACAAATCGAGCTGCTTTTCTTTAGATTTTTTTCCAGTTCTTGAATGCAGTAATCCTGGTGAGGGTCCCATTCACTGGAACCATACTCTAGTTGGGGTATTACCAGAGACTTATATGCCCTCTCCTTTACATCCTTACTACAACCCCTAAACACCCTCATAACCATGTGCAGAGATCTGTATCCTTTATTTACAATCCCATTTATGTGATTACCCCAATGAAGATCTTTCCTTATATTAACACCCAAAAGTAGTATAATTGGACAGTTCTGGCGCCGCCGCCGCCACCGCCACCGGGCTCCCAGAGGCCACCACCACCACCACCACCACCACAGCCAGAGGCCTCCCAGATGCCTCCTCCACCACCACCAGAGCCAGAGGCCTCCCAGAGGCCTCCTCCACCACCCGCGGGAAATTTGAATTTGTAAACAAAGCCACGTGCTTTTTGACAGCTGTCATCGACAACAACGCATTGCTAACCTCAGTACTGTCATCTTGACGGGCCTAAACCTCAGTAGTGCCAACTTAACCTAACTAGCGCGAGATAAACAAAGCCACGTGCTTTTTGACAGCCACGTGCTTTTTTGACAGCTGTCATCCGCCCTCTTTATCGTAGTAGATGTAAAATTCGTCACCTGTCATCGGCAGTGCTGCCATCTTGGCGGGCCTAAACCTTAGTGCTACCAACTTAACCTCACTAGCGTGAAATAAACAAATCCACGTGCAGCTGACACCCACCATCTTTAATCTATAGAGCACAGTGCTGCCCTCTTTAGCTACTTACCTTCCACGTGCAGCTGTCATCCGCCATCTTTAATCTATAGAGCACGGTGCTGCCCTCTTTAGCTACTTACCTTTGAAATGTGGTGGTGGATAATTTGAAAAATGGTTTTTGACAGCAGCCATCTTTGAGCACCGTGCTGCCCTCTTTAGCTAGATACCTGTGGTGGTAGACAATTCCACGTGACAGCAGTCATCTTTGAGCACCGTGCTGCCCTCTATGTGGTGGCGGCAAATTCTACATGCTCTTGTTTGTAAAAAAAACTCACGCGCTTTTTTGACAGCCGTCATCCGCCATCTTTAATCAACAGAGCACAGTGCTGCCCTCTTTAGCTACATACCTTTGAAATGTAGTGGCGGCAAATTCCACGTGCTCTTGTTTGGAAACAAAGCCATGTGCTTTTTTGACAGCTGTCATCCGCCATCTTTAATCAACAGAGCACCGTGCTGCTATCATGGGGGCAATTTCATCAGCTGTCATCCGCCATCTTTAATCTACAGAACACCGTGCTGCCCTCTTTATGGCTACTACCTTAAGCACGTAGTAGCGGACAATTTGAAAAGTTCTGTTAGCTATCATCCGCCATCTTTAATCAAGAGAGCACAGTGCTGCCCTCTTTAGCTAGATACCTTTGAAATGTGGCGGCGGCAAATTCTACATTCTCTTGGTTGGAAACAAACCTATGCGCTGTCATCCACCATCTTTAAACCACAGAACACCGTGCTGCCCTCTTGCGTCAGGTGTCATCCGCCATCTTTAAACTATAGAGCACCGTGCCGCACTCTCGCGTCAGCTGTCATTCAAGGAATACCTTTGTTCTAAGAAGATATTACAAGAGAAGTGATTAAGAATATAATCGAACAGGGTACTCGATACAACATATGATTAGAACATCGGTTGATGTGTTTACAACATATCTAGCGTATACCTTTGTTCTAAGAGAAAAAGTAAGACAAAAATTTTGAACAGCTTACGTAAGATAGCAACTCTTATAACTTCCTTTACTTTGCTAAGGCATAGCTTTATCGAACGCAATCTTGCACATATCGCGTACCTGCATGTTTATACTTGAACACATACTGCTGTTCATAGTTCGATATTGTAGAACACTGCATTGCAAGACTAGAATCAAACACCTTTGAGGAAAAAAAAATTCTGTTCTCGACATACTTACCGAACTAGACGATAACATACTTACGAATTTAATCAACATCTTCTTTCTTGCTCTTATTCTTCTTCGAGAGTAAGGAGTAGGAGGAGGAGAAGGTAATACCTAATCTAAAATAAAAGAATATGCCAATTCTACATTATTTATTTACATCTTGTATGTACAAGTTTTATCTCGAATCGTTTTACCGTAGTGATGTTTGCGTACATCTCGATGCAATTCTTGAATGTACAAGTTTAAACTTGCCGTACTACGCTCTCAGCGTACCTCTCCCTACAATATGTACAGTGAATTGTGATGTAAGACAGCGTAACGTAAGTACACACCTCTAACATAATGTTTACACACACATCTGCTTTATGTAAAGTAGTACCGATCAATACTACTATGCCCCCAGGCTAGAGTGTTGGTAGAATTTGGAATGACAAACCGTTTGCAATCATCGCTATTAAGGGCTACCTTACTAATTAAATGAGTGTACAACTGGTGCTTCTTGCTTCTAATGACAGACATTTGCTTATGCAAAACAGGTGGATTACTTTTAATGCAATTGTTATAGTTTTCAAAACTTAGCTGATTCTGAACGACATTCTTTTTAACCCCCTTCAATCTCTTTATTTGTAATTCATTTAAGAGTTTTATGCAATATGACTTGGATTTAGTACCTACAAATGAATCGATAATATTCCCAGCACATTCATCTTTCATTTTACCTAGAACCTTTTTATTCACTAGCGGTAGATGATATTGATTATTTGCAGGATAGTTACTTGTACCAAACCTACCCAAGTCTGGCTTTATATCATTGTAATAGTCATCAGTTTTGATTTGATAAATAAACGAATCGGTATCTGTGTAGAGCAATTGCGCATTATGCGCGTACTTCTTCATCATATAATCGTAATGGAATTCATACATGAGTGTTTTAGCCAATTCAAGTACTGCGAAGCCGACGTAGGTAGGTTTGTCATACTTAACCTTAACACGATTCATCTGTATAATAACTAAATTCTCATGTATGATGGTGCAGCTGTGGAAATTTGGTTTACTTATTAAATAGTTAGCACCATACCTTTTCTTAATATTCTCCCAGTTTGTAATCAATTTTACATCAACGCATTTGTCAACATTTTCCATAGTCTTACCAAACACACTGTTATTCATGAGCTTGTAGAAATCTTTTTCAAACTCGTTAACCGCATTCGTTCTTAAATTATTGTTCAGATCGATATATGGCTTTAGCCACGGTGACTGATTAATTTCTAGTACGCGATGAATTTTGGATAACTTCAAACCATGCTGCAAACACTGTTTTAAATTTCGGTAATGAATGATATACTTAGATTTATCGCATAAATTAGCAATTAGCATTTTCGTCGCTGATGCGATGTACGGGGGCTTCATATTTTCAGGGCAGAACGGTAGGTCATTATAAGAAGTGTGTAACTCTTTAGGATACTGTAAGTCAACTTCGAGGAAATAGCCTTTATCAGCTTCATCGCCTAGGGCGTGCAGCTGTAAAGCATCAATTTCGCACTGCGTTAGCCAGCAGAAACCACTCACCGGTAGATGCTGACTCATCGCCCACCCATACTGATTATTAGCATCGAGATAAACGATATACTGAGATTCCTGACTAGAATCGAAACTCGGCATGTACTTATTATTTGCCTTGGAATACCGCCCGGTGCACTGACTTAGACCGCCTCGAATAGATGATTTTATAAAGTGCACCATATCAATATCAGTTAGCAGTTCCAAATTCACCTGCGTGTATTTTAACATCGCGTCCCAACTTAACCCAGGCGCAGTAAAATACTGACATGGGTCAAGGCTGTAGGTTTTCTTACAAACACAGCGAAAATTTTCAAAAACATCAGCTAACAAAAGTACATCTGTCTTTAAATATAAATCGGAGTATTCACCCAGCGTTTGAATGTGGAACTGCTCCCAGATATGTTGTGCATGTAAATAGTCATCATCACTAATATCCGCTGAATTCAGCGAGCTGTAAAAGGATTGTTTCGATGGTAAGGCACGTTCTTCGAGGCGTTTTAAGCAGTCAAGATATTCATAACAAAAAACACCCTTACGCCGAAGTAAATTAAACTGCGCTTCTTCGGGAAAAACGCGTCGAATTTCCGTAAATTGTTCAGGCTGTAAATGACTAGAAAGTTTATCGAGGCTACTCGCCATAAAGCGAAACGAGTCAAGGAATCTCAGTTTTATAGAATGCTCAGCATCTACTTTTACAGACTTTGCAAACGCAATGTACCGCTCTTTATTCTGAGGGATTATATCTACTTTTTCATCTGAAGCTCCAAATTGTGAAATGATGAAATGAGAGTCGTAACCAGATAAGTTATGAAAAATTACAGGGATAAATTTAGGAACTCTATACTTAAGATTACAGCTATAATGAGCGGTACATCTGTAGAAACCAGTTAAATGATCATGATCAAAAACTTTAGGGTCATTTTCGGAAAATTCCCCATCACAAATGCTACACTTTGTAGCACGTTCATGATCATTTAACTGAATTTCGGTGAGTGGCTTCATAGGAATATTACTATTTAGAATACGACCAAGACGAACTGCATCACTTTCAAGTCTTTCTAAAAATACTTTAGCAGCATCATGTCCTCGATACAGCTCTAACTTGTTAAGCGTACTATCGTAACTACACTTGATGTAATACGCGAAGCTATACGGGACATGCATGTGCGTAGTATTAGTGAAAGAGTTGTCAGGATTAGGTAAGCATGTGTTGCATGGCGTGAGGATGGCTTCAAAGTCTGCATAAATCACGAACGTTACCCACATCTGCTTGTGAAAATTTGTAAATTTTAAAACATTATTGCCTGTAGTAGGTATCTCTTTACGTACATGATTGCAGTCATTCTTGGAATGCTTCGTTAACTGATCTTCAGTTCTAAAATACTGCAAGCATCCATCACATAGCCACTTTTTACCATTACGTTTTGACAACTGACTACCAACAAGTCTACTCAGATTTTTAATCCAGCAAAAGTGGCTATTCTCACTGTTTTCAATATAGAGTAAGTTAACATGTGTACTCTTCTTATGACATGTATAATACAGAGGACCTACTACAGACTTTTTCTCTACACCATACACATTAATGCTAATGTTATTTAGTTCCTCAAAGCGCTTAATATCCTTTATCCGCACAGGAAATTCTATACTTTCGAAATTTAGTTGCGTTGAATAGTGTGGATACGATGATGTTCTATTCGCTATATTCCGTTTCACAGGATTTAAAGCCGACATCACCGCCCATGCAAAACATGCTTCGTCATTGTTTTGGATGTTTACAACAGCTTTTCTTTGCTGAATCCATGTCGGCAGCTCGATGTGCGAAGATCCACGCATAGGATTGTACTTATTGATGTTAACTTCTAGATACATTATTTCAACGAAAGCCCACCCTGATTCCTTTTCCTGAAATTCCTCGCTCTTAGTTGAAATAATGTTAGAGACATCCCCAAGTACATCACTAAAATTAGTCGACTCACTTATGACAAAATCTTCGTATTAAATAATTTAATGTCCGTTATTTCGGATTCATCCGTGCTTTTAATGTACAAGGCGAAAAGTTCAAAATTAACTTTAAATAAACTATGATTAGACAAAGATTTAGCAAGAAGCTGTTGTACATCCGGTTGAACACAATTTAAAAAGTTTGAAGTGCTCTGAAACTTTTGACTGGTGCGAATTCGGTAACTAGCAATCCTACTTTTAAATGCTGTATTAATTTCCTCGATGTTTGCGTTACTACCACTTCTACACGCATTATTTTTATGCGCATTACTCCGTAAGTGTCCCTGAAAATGCGAAGATGGTACATCGGTGTTACAGTGCTCGCAGTGAATAGTTTGAAGTTCATTTTTCCTAGGTTTTTTACTACTAGTACTTTCTACAGCTACATCGGTAGCTGCACGCTTTTTCCCTACTACTACCTGAGGGCAAGTAGATATTTGATGTACCTCTATTAAGTGAGACTGGTATTGCTCTACATTAGCGAAATACACCCCACAAACTTCACATAAAGCGGATGTTATGCTAGGGTGTTTTACTTTTTTATGTCGCGTAAGGGCATCTACCCTCGTAAACGATGCCTCACACTGCTCGCAGGTGAACGTATCAGACGCCTCACATGTTTCGATTTTTTATGACGCGTAAGGGTATCTCGTCTTGTAAAAGTTACATCGCACTGCGAGCAGGGGAACACCTGAAAAGAGAACAACCAATAGAGATTAGCCTAAAGTTGCGATGTTCAACCTATAGAGGTCGGACATGATTGTGAGTTTGAAATTATACGATTAACCTCTTCTATGGCATGCGGATTAAAGAAAATAACTATTTATCAATAGACTAAAGTTACGATGTTTTAGAAGAAACCAAGTTTCAGCTTGTTGAGGTCAGACATAGCTATGTGTGTGTTTGAAATTATAAAATTAACCTCTTCTATAGCATGAGGATTGAAGAGAACGACTATTTATCAATAGACTAAAGTTACGATGTTTTAGAAGAAACCAAGTTTCAGCCTGTTGAGGACAGACATAGCTATGTGTGTGTTTTAAATTATAAGATTAACCTCGTCTATAGCATGAGGATTGAAAAGAACAACTATTTATCAATAGACTAAAGTTACGATGTTCGGAAGAAACCAAGTTTCAACGTATAGAGGTCGGACATTGCTGTGAGTTTGAAATTATAAGATTAACCTCGTCTATAGCATGAGGATTGAAGAGAACAACTATTTATGATTAGCTTAAAGTTAAGATGTTCGGAAGAAACCAAGTTTCAAGGTATAGAGGTCGGACATTGCTGTGAGTTTGAAATTATAAGATTATCCTCTTCTATGACATGCAGATTAAAGAAAATAACTATTTATCAATAGACTAAAGTTACGATGTTTTAGAAGAAACCAAGTTTCAGCCTGTTGAGGTCAGACATAGCTATGTGTGTGTTTGAAATTATAAAATTAACCTCGTCTATAGCATGAGGATTGAAGAGAACGACTATTTATCAATAGACTCAAGTTACGATGTTTTAGAAGAAACCAAGTTTCAACGTATAGAGGTCGGACATTGCTGTGAGTTTGAAATTATAAGATTAACCTCGTCTATGACATGCAGATTAAAGAAAATAACTATTTATAGACTAAAGTTACGATGTTTTAGAAGAAACCAAGTTTGAGCCTGTTGAGGTCAGACATAGCTATGTGTGTGTTTGAAATTATAAAATTAAGCTCGTCTATAGCATGAGGATTGAAGAGAACGACTATTTATCAATAGACTCAAGTTACGATGTTTCAGAAGAAACCAAGTTTCAACGTATAGAGGTCGGACATTGCTGTGAGTTTGAAATTATAAGATTAACCTCGTCTATAGCATGAGGATTGAAGAGAACAACTATTTATGATTAGCTTAAAGTTAAGATGTTCGGAAGAAACCAAGTTTCAACGTATAGAGGTCGGATATTGCTGTGAGTTTGAAATTATAAGATTAACCTCGTCTATGACATGCAGATTAAAGAAAATAACTATTTATCAATAGACTAAAGTTACGATGTTTTACAAGAAACCAAGTTTCAGCCTGTTGAGGTCAGACATAGCTATGTGTGTGTTTGAAATTATAAAATTAACCTCGTCTATAGCACGAGGATTGAAGAGAACGACTATTTATCAATAGACTAAAGTTACGATGTTTTAGAAGAAACCAAGTTTTAGCCTGTTGAGGACAGACATAGCTATGTGCGTGTTTGAAATTATAAATTTAACCTCGTCTATAGCATGAGGATTGAAGAGAACAACTATTTATTATTAGCTTAAAGTTAAGATGTTCGGAAGAAACCAAGTTTCAACGAATAGAGGTCAGACATACCTTAAAATCTTCGCGCTGCAAACTGTTACTCGGATGAATAAAATGCGTGCGTTCAAGCCTGAAACTCGAATTATAATATTCTGGTCGTACCTAAAAGAAAAGAACAAACATATATGAATGTAGTGTAGGGTACATCAGTTAGCCTAGCTATCTTTACAACTCAAAGTTCGAAAACATACCTTAAAAATGCATGTGCTGCAGACTGTTACTCGGATAAATAAAATGCGTACATTCAAGCCTGAAACTCGAATGATAATATTCTGGTCGAATCTAAAAAGAAAAGAACAAACATACATGAATGTAGTGTAGGGTGCATCAGCTAGCCTAGCTATCTTTACAACTCAAAGTTCGAAAACATACCTTAAAAATGCACGTGCTGCAGACTGTTACTCGGATGAATAAAATGCGTACTTTCAAGCCTGTAACTCGAACGGTACCTAAAAAAAAGAAAAGAACAAACATATATGGATGTAGATGTTTATTACCTAGCGCAGAAGTTGCTTTGCAAACAGTAACGAACAGTTCTAGCTTACCTTAAGATAAAGGCTGAAGAATAATATTCACAGCAGACAGTACTTAGACGGGAGATGTGTACGTAATAAACGCATACAGAGAACTGTGAGCGCTTCACGCAGACTGCAGCGAGTCAATATGTTGCTTGTTACCAAGCGGATGTGAAAATCGCTGACAACTGCAGTACAGTCGGAACTAAATGTTTATGCAACAAGAGCTCTCCTGAAGGTCTTACACTGAGTCCCGCGGGCTGACATATTTAAGCCGCGATCGAACCTGCTGTTGATGCCGAGGTGTCAGAATTTAAGAGTTCTGCCGCGGATCGAGCCTTAGAAAGTTAGCACGCGATCCTCGACTTCTGGACTTAAACGGGAGGGTACTAAGCTACATCCGCGGTATTCCTTACCTGTAGGCACTTAAAGGTATTGAGCTAAAACTACATTTAGCTAGATCATGTAATTACACGTTATGACGATCGCGTAGGCCCCTCGCCTAGCATTTACTATTTTTTACGGCTTCCAACAGTAGGAGTTCGAACCCGCTATCTTCCGAAGTAGCGGGAATGATTGAAGAGTGTTGAGGGTGATTCATTTGTCGGATGGAGGCGTTAAGCTGTGTGCAGGCTTCTTCAGTAGGAGTAGGCTATGTGCCGGTACCGGGACATCTAGTTATAAAACCCGCTACAACAAATTTATCGCGTATATTGCGATTTAAAATCCTAGTCAGGAAGGGTAACCGGTCGTAAAACTATGGTGTATGATCTAAGAGGCGGGGTGTGCAAAAAAGCCAGCATTAAGTAAGGGCTGTTGATAGGGGCGTTAAACCTTGTGCAGGCTTCCCCGAAACTGATTGTGAGTACAAGATGTTGAGGGTGATTCATCTGTCGGATGGAGGCGTTAAGCCTTATGCAGGCTTCTTCAGTAGGAGTAGGCTATGTGCCGGCACTGGGTTTTACCCTCTCCCTACGGTAGTATATTACATTCTTAGGTAGTTTCGAGGGCGTGCAAAAAAAAGCCAGCACTAAGTAAGGGCTGTTGATGGCGGGTGTTAAACCTTATACAGGCTCCTTCGACAGGAGTAGCCTATATGCCGGCGCCGTGCAGACTCTTTCGATAGGGGTAGGCTATATGCTGGTACTGTGTTTTAACCTCTCCGTACAATCATGATATTTTATGTTAGGGACTTACACCAGCTGAATGCTACACACAGCTAACAAGACGTTCCGTGAGTTACAAGTGGCTTATCAGCACGCCGTGTCCCCGTTTCAAGGTTAGTGCAGCCGGAAGATGCGTGTACAATTTCAGCCAACACATGCATTCCGCACCTCGCTTTGAATGACTGCGCCGATACAACTTCAAAGACTGTAGAACAAAAAAAATGTAACCTATAGCCTACAGTTTGGTTTAGTGTGCTTGCCTCTCACCCGGCAGTCTCGGGTTCGATTCTCTTGGGAATAAAAATATGTTTTACAGATTTTAAATCGCAAGAATTTGTTTTAAGACTAGTTGCCCTTCCTGACGCAAAACTGGCAGTATCTAGCCTCTTACATCATACACTATTGTTTTCGACCGGTTGCCCTTCCTGACGTCAAAGAACTCGGATTAAGAATCTGTTTTACAACTACTTACCCTTTCTAACACGAGAATCGGGGATTTACAGCTAGATGCTCTTCTTAGATTTTAAATCGCTGTATCATGAACTATTGTTTTACAGCAGGATGCCCTTCCTGACGCAAAAATAGGATTTTAAATCGCAAGAATTTGTTTTAAGACTAGTTGCCCTTCCTGACGCAAAACTGGCAGTATCTAGCCTCTTACATCATACACTATTGTTTTCGACCGGTTGCCCTTCCTGACGTCAAAGAACTAGGATTAAGAATCTGTTTTACAACTAGTTACACTTTCTAACACGAGAATCGGGGATTTACAGCTAGATGCTCTTCTTAGATTTTAAATCGCTGTATCACGAACTATTGTTTTACAGCCGGATACCCTTCCTGACGCGAGATTTTAAATCGCAAGACTAGTTGCCCTTCCTGACGCAAAACTGGCAGTATCTAACCTCTTACATCATACACTATTGTTTTCGACCGGTTGCCCTTCCTGAAGTCAAAGAACTCGGATTAAGAATCTGTTTTACAACTACTTGCCCTTTCTAACACGAGAATCGGGGATTTACAGCTAGATGCTCTTCTTAGATTTTAAATCGCTGTATCATGAACTATTGTTTTACAGCCGGATGCCCTTCCTGACGCAAAACTAAGATTTTAAATCGCAAGAATTTGTTTTAAGACTAGTTGTCCTTCCTGACGCAAAACTGGCAGTATCTAGCCTCTTACATCATACACTATTGTTTTCGACCGGTTGCCCTTCCTGACGTCAAAGAACTCGGATTAAGAATCTGTTTTACAACTAGATGCTCTTTTTAACACGAGAATCGGGGATTTACAGCTAGATGCTCTTCTTAGATTTTAAATCGCTGTATCACGAACTATTGTTTTACAGCCGGATGCCCTTCCTGACGCAAAACTAAGATTTTAAATCGCAAGAACTTGTCTTAAGACTAGTTGCCCTTCCTGACGCAAAACTGGCAGTATCTGGCCTCTTACATCATACACTATTGTTTTTGACCAGTTACCCTTCCTGACGTCAAAGAACTCGGATTAAGAATCTGTTTTACAACTAGATGCTCTTTTTAACACGAGAATCGGGGATTTACAGCTAGGTGCACTTCTTAGATTTTAAATCGCTGTATCACGAACTATTGTTTTACAGCCGGATGCCCTTCCTGACGCAAAACTAAGATTTTAAATCGCAAGAATTTGTTTTAAGACTAGTTGCCCTTCCTTACGCAAAACTGGCAGTATCTAGCCTCTTACATCATACACTATTGTTTTCGTCCGGTTGCCCTTCCTGACGTCAAGGAACTTGTATTAAGAATCTGTTTTACAACTAGATGCTCTTTTTAACACGAGAATCGGGGTTTTACAGCTAGATGCTCTTCTTAGATTTTAAAAAGCAGTATCTAGCCTCTTACATCATACACTATTGTTTCACGGTATGGCCGGTTGCCCTTCCTGACGCTGAAAGACCAGGATTTAGCCAGTTACCCTTCCTGATGTAACAAGACTAGGATTTATTTTTTTTAGACTGCACTTAGCTAGAAATAGCCACACGAAATTATTATATAGACAGAGAATTGCTGGGCGGATGACAGCTGACGCAAGAGGGCAGCACGGTGTACTGTGGTTTAAAGATGGTGGATGACAGCGCATAGGTTTGTTTCCAAACAAGAGAATGTAGAATTTGCCGCCGCCACATTTCAAAGGTATCTAGCTAAAGAGGGCAGCACTGTGCTCTCTTGATTAAAGATGGCGGATGATAGCTAACAGAACTTTTCAAATTGTCCGCTACTACGTGCTTAAGGTAGTAGCCGTAAAGAGGGCAGCACGGTGTTCTGTAGATTAAAGATGGCGGATGACAGCTGATGAAATTGCCCGCATGATAGCAGCACGGTGCTCTGTTGATTAAAGATGGCGGATGACAGCTGTCAAAAAAGCACATGGCTTTGTTTCCAAACAAGAGCACGTGGAATTTGCCGCCACCACATTTCAAAGGTATGTAGCTAAAGAGGGCAGCACTGTGCTCTGTTGATTAAAGATGGCGGATGACGGCTGTCAAAAAAGCGCGTGAGTTTGTTTCCAAACAAGAGCATGTAGAATTTTCCGCCACCACATAGAGGACAGCACGGTGATCAAAGATGACTGCTGTCACGTGGAATTGTCTACCACCACAGGTATCTAGCTAAAGAGGGCAGCACGGTGCTCAAAGATGGCTGCTGTCAAAAACCATTTTTCAAATTATCCACCACCACATTTCAAAGGTAAGTAGCTAAAGAGGGCAGCACCGTGCTCTATAGATTAAAGATGGCGGATGACAGCTGCACGTGGAAGGTAAGTAGCTAAAGAGGGCAGCACTGTGCTCTATAGATTAAAGATGGCGGATGTCAGCTGCACGTGGATTTGTTTATCTCACGCTAGTGAGGTTAAGTTGGTAGCACTAAGGTTTAGGCCCGCCAAGATGGCAGCACTGCCGATGACAGGTGACGAATTTTACATCTACTACGATAAAGAGGGCGGATGACAGCTGTCAAAAAAGCACGTGGCTGTCAAAAAGCACGTGGCTTTGTTTACCACGCGCTAGTTAGGTTAAGTTGGTACTACTGAGGTTTAGGCCCGTCAAGATGGCAGTACTGAGGTTAGCGATGCGTTGTTGTCTGTCAAAAAGCACGTGGCTGTCAAAAAGCACGTGGCTTTGTTTATCTCGCGCTAGTTAGGTTAAGTTGGCACTACTGAGGTTTAGGCCCGTCAAGATGACAGTACTGAGGTTAGCGATGCGTTGTTGTCGATGACAGCTGTCAAAAAGCACGTGGCTTTGTTTACAAATTCAAATTTCCCGCGGGTGGTGGAGGAGGACTCTGGGAGGCCTCTGGCTGTGGTGGTGGTGGAGGAGGCATCTGGGAGGCCTCTGGCTGTGGTGGTGGTGGAGGTGGCCTCTGGGAGCCCGGTGGCGGTGGCGGCGCCAGAACTGTCCAATTATACTACTCCCAAATACTTACAATGATCCCCAAAAGGAACTTTCACTCCATCAAAGCAGAAATTAAAACTGAGAGGATTCCTATTTTTGAAACTCACAACCTGGCTTTTAACCACGTTTATCATCATACCATTGACTGCAGTCCATCCGACAACATTATTGAGGTCATGTTGCAGTTGCTCACAATCTTGTAACATTTATTAGTCTATACAGAATAAAATCATCCGCAAACAGCCTTATCTCTGATTCCACTTCTTTACTCATGTATAAGAAAACATAAAGGTCCAATAACACTGCCTTGCGGAATTCCCCTCTTAATTATTACAAGGTCAGATAAAGCTTCGCCTACTCTAATTCTCTGAGTTGTATATATTTTAAATATAGCCACCCATTCAGTCACTCTTTTGTCTAGTCCAACTGCACTCATTTTAGCCAGTAGTCTCTCATGATCCACCCTATCAAATGCTTTAGACAGATCAATCGCGATACAGTCCATTTGACCTCCAGAATCCAAGATATCCACCACATCTTTCTGGAATCCTACAAGTTTAGCTTCAGTGGCATAACCTTCCCTAAAACCGAACTGCCTTCTATCTAACCAGGTATTAATTTCGCAAACATGTCTAATACAATCAGAGAGAGAATGCCTTCCCAAAGCTTACATGCAACGCACGTCAAACTTACTGGCCTGTAATTTTCAACTTCATGTCTATCACCCTTCCCTTTATCGACAGGGGCTACTATAGCAACTATAGCAACTCTACATTCTCCTTCAACCAAACAATAATCAAATAAGTACTTCAGATATGGTACTATATCCCAACCCACTGTCTTTAGTATATCCCCAGAAATCTTATCAATTCCAGCCGCTGGAAGAACAATTTAGCAAGATTTTTTAAATATAAATAGAAAGACGAATTTACAAATAGATATCAATTAATATTTGGTAAGATTTTCGAGTACAAATGGTGAAAATGGAGTATACAAACAGATATAATTAATTTAGAATATAACAAAGAAGATTTGACTACAAATATTGAAAGGCTGTACAGTGAGAATGGAATATACAAATATATATCGATAAATTTAGGATATACATTAATTCTCAAAACATGGCTGGTAACTAACAGGAGTACCAACTTGAAGAAAGGTTAATATAATTAAAGCGGTTAGGAACGCGCAGGTGTGAGCTCGCATCCGGGAGATAGTGGATTAGAACCCCACTGTCGACAGCCTTGAAGATGGTTTTCCGTGGTTTCCCATTTTTACACCAGGTAAATGCTGGGGCTGTACCTTAATTAAGGCCACGACCGCCTCATTCCCATTCCTAGGCCTTTCCTGTCCCATCGTCGCCATAAGATCTATCTGTGTCGGTGCGATGTAAAGCAAATAGCAATATATATATATATAACTTATATAATTAAAGCTCGTAAATAAACAATAGGTTTTGCAAATATAATAGTTAAACCTAACAGTAGGCCTAATGCTAAGGGTAAACAGCTACTTGATAACTGCTATGATTGGTAAATACGTGATACACACGTATCCTGAAAGGCAATGGCGTGTGTGTGTAAAGAAATAAGATCTGGGTGACAAGTTCCATAATAATACGAGTACCCGTAAAAATGTGAAATATGAAAGGAAATCTTATACAAGATACAAAGCTACTACAACATATGGTATAAAGGGTCAGAATGGTAGAAATAAGATACCAAAAGAACACAACGCGAAGTGTAGGTCAGACGTATTGAGGTTATGGTAGACGGCCATTCAGATCCATAATTGCAATTTTAACATGAATAATGTAAATTCTCAGCAAAGGTTTTATTGATTGCCCACACCTTGCAGACCAATCCCCCAACCCCCGCTAAGGTGCCGGTAGAAAAGAAAAGTAGACTAAAATTTAAATAGGAAGGTCTCCATATCTCTCACCTCAAGGTACAGCAACGAAGTAATGGGCAGATAAACTTCTCATGCCTCGACGAGGTCCTGTGCTCATTCCAGTCTCGATTCCACCTGCTGAAATAGATAGGGTGGTGAGAATATATACTGTAGAAAGTGTATTCACGACAAACAGCTGAGCTGATGACGTATGACGACAGCGAAGGAAACAGATGAGCATCCAATATGGCGACCAGTCAAATTTCAGCGGGAGGGAGTGGAGGATTAGGTCGAAACAGATGCAGTGTAGACATGAAGACGTAAATTTAAAAAAAAACTGTAAAGTCTATATAGCCTATATAACACACGAAGTAGGATGGCACAACACTCTGCTACAACCACTGCTGACTTAGCGAATACTCTTTAACTGTTCGTTCTATCTTCAAATGAAGGAGAGAACTTTAAATAAATATATTTTAAAATTATGTGTATTTTGGATTATAAATATAAATGTAGCACTGGTATACTGTACCTACCCTTAACATGCGATTTTATTTCGCGAGGAATTTAAATGAACACTGTGAAATTTACTTTCAAAAGTCAAACTAAGTAAGGGCATTACTTCTGGCTGTAACACAGACATAAGCAGTTGAGTATTACATACTGTGACAGACTCACGTGACCAAAGTTTTTGTAAATTACGTTTTCGTGAGGTAGCGCATCGTAAGTTCCTCTCTGATTTGCACTTCTCAGAACTCCTTCAGATGTAAAAATCGTCCAATGATCGAGTCTAAGATACATTATGCTAGTGCTAGTTTGCGTTGAATGTAACATAACAGCAGCACGCAATGCTAAAAATGTTTTCATTTGTATGTACGCGCAATAATTGGAACATGGTCTGTACAGGGCAAATCCATTTAACAAGCATTACGGGAGGTGAAGCCATCGTCACCATCTTTAGAATTGAAACGGCAAGCCCGGCCTAGGAAGTTATTTATGAGTATAAAACATTAGTATATTTAGAAATATTAATAACGGTGACTTGGACGTGATGGAAGGACGTCAGATGTTCTTTGACCGCCATATGCCAATCCATCTTAAATCCAAGACTTATCGCGCAATTCGCCCCATTCGCCAGTGACACGGACATGTTAGGGGTGCTACGCATAAAATTTGCCACCGGCTGGATACTATTAATTCGACTTACACCCGGCTGATGTAATTAATAGATACAAGTGGCGTTCTAGGATCCGGAAAACCGACCCTGCAACCGTGGAACAACGTTAGAAGAATAAGAAGAAGTAGGTTGAAATACAATTACTCAACCGAAAATTGAACTTGGAATCCTTATGTTTGAAGACCAAAATCCTGACCAATGCTATAATAATAATAATAATAATAATAATAATAATAATAATAATAATAATAATAATAATAATAATAATTGTACCGGTTGGTACACCTATACGCCGCACATTTGAATTTTCCTCCTTAAAGTACTCCTCTACAGCTGAAACTCTGAACTTTGAAACTAAAAATAATTCAAACGTTTATCGTAAGATGTCGCTGTGTTAATTTCGAATTGTTTTTGTTTACTAATTATCAAGAAGTGTAGACATTCTCTCACAGATGTCTCTACCCAAAACTATGATCATGCACCCTGGTGCGAAGTGAAGGAACTTTTCTTGAAGATATTTTGTATTCATAAGTTTGTTCTTTACTAAATGTTGTTCTTTCATTTGTGGGTTGGCAATATTAATCTTTCTTTACACCAGTTTTGAAATTAGCCAATCGTAAATTTCTGTCATTAATTTTCAGCCAATGGCGTCTTTTTTCTCCAATGTTGATGTATAACTGTAAGCTACCCGATAAACGACTGCGGGTGTGTCTTAATCATTCATGAAAGGTCTCGAATCTTCCCCGAGAGTATAAAAACTGCTGATTTTCCTGGCTCTCCGCCACTCATACAACATCTAGCTTAGTGTATGGAAGTATAGTAGGAGGCGGGAAGCGCCTCTTTCATCCGCCAGCAGCTCTTCTACAAGGTAATGGCCTTTTAACATCTTTATTTCTTGCTAGCTCAGCAGTTTAGTCCTCGGGGAAGGTCCGCAAACTTTTCAATGTAACCTACCTTTCTAAAAATGTAACTTAGTGCCGGCTTATGTAAAAGTTTCTTATTACTTTAACTGTAAATCGGGGATAGAGAGTGCTTTACCCTCTCGTGCTCCCCTTCATTTTGAGTTGAGGTGACTACGTTTTCATAACCGATTTTCTACTCTTAATGTTTTAAATTTTCTTATACGAGTCACCTCCCTAGTTTGGGAATAGCCCCTGTATCATCGGCCTAGTGCCCCTTAGGTTTTATATGGTTTCATGTAGGAGTGCGAGCAACGCCTCCATTCATTTTGGTATTTTGGGTCATTTAATTAATCTGTTCTTTTCCACTAAGGCCCAGTAGGTTGGGTACGAGATACCCCCGTTTCATTTGATGTAAGCGGTGCCTTGATAGCAATTTGTGTAATAGTCTGGTATTGCCTTTAATAGGCTTGAAAAATTAAGAGCGGCTCAGCTCTTTCTTGTGTTTGAAAAGTGCCTCTGGGAGGCTTGAGGTTAAAAGTTAGGAGCAAGTGCTCCTTGAATGAAGGGGTTTTCTGCCCTTTGAATAAATGAGTGTACCTGGGCAATGTTGGGCTAGTAGCTCAAGGATTGTGTAACTGAGGCTCGAAGCCAGAACTTGTAATGATCCCCTAAAACTTGTGCTTTCGTGCTCTGGTTTATAAATTATACTTTGTACCTGATTTTGGCTTGTTGATTTGTTACTTGTTGAATTTTGAAAGTCTATATGAAAATTGTTAAGTTCTGAAAATATAACCTTTATTGAAATTTTAATTCATCTTTCAGCTTTGTACTTAGATCCATTCCAGCCCGCACCTTCTTTCACCTCTGCCTTCTACGGATAACTCCGTAATAATAATAATAATAATAATAATAATAATAATAATAATAATAATAATAATACATTCGTGTCCTAGTCCCGAGGTGGTGCAGCTCTTTTCAGGCACCCCCTCTCCCATGGAAATGATCTGCATGTATTAACCCCATACCAGCCCTCCTGCCAATCTTAAATATCTAACAGTACTGGGAATCAAATCCGGGCCTCCGGGGATTGCAGCTAATAGCGCTAAATGTTACACTACGGAGGCATAAAATAATAATAATAATAATAATAATAATAATAATAATAATAATAATAATGCCTCTGCTGAGGGTCTGGAGTGGTGCTGTACAGTCTGTACAACAATTTGGACGTTTCGATCGCACTGTCATCTAGTAGCCAAAGTGAAACTCTAGTAGGAGGTTTATAAAACTGAGTTAAGTAAGTTTGTGGGTAGACGTTGAGTGTATCACCGGATGTCTTTAGCATGTCAACAATTATGGAGCGTCAAACCATTTTTTCTTTGTCCTCTAATTAATGGAAGCCACTACATTGTGAATTAAAACATTTAAAGAACATGAAGTGGTCTCTATTATAAAGCTACGCTTAATACGCTAAGATATGCAGGGTATGTTGTTGGAATGAAAGAAGACGAACTAATCTTGCAGAAACGCCAAGGACACAGTAAAGAAAAGACCCAATCTACGCTGGTTCGATGATGTAGAGAAGAAAAAGATCCTTGACGAGACTATGGCTATAAGGTTTTAGTATTTCATAAGAAGAAGAAGAAGAAGAAGACGAAGAAGAAGATTAAGATGATGAAGATTAAGATGAAGAAGAAGAAGAAGCTATGATCGTTTAGTTGTACTTCTTAAAACACTACCCACCATTACCATCATGGAGCGCCAAGAGTTTTACAAGCCGATCAAAAGTCTATTATTACCTAAGCCGCGATCCGAAACCATGATCTTAGGATAAGAGCCAGGCACGTGACTTCTGATCTACAGAGGTAGCTCTAGCTCGAACAACAAACCGAGAGGTAACACAAACCTTGGCCTACTCAGCCACATTATCCAGTTCTTAATTACCTATCTGAGCGTATCATGAGAGGTGGGAATTACAACACTGTATGCAAATAACCCGTGCGAAAGGACAAAACATTTCCAGTAATGTAATCAACGGGTAGAGCACCAGCCGGTCGTTCCTGAAAGGCAATGGCGTGTATGTGTAAAGAAATAAGATCTGGGTGCATTTCAATCTACCAGTCCATTAGCTTATCTCCTGGCACAGAGAAACAAATTGAATTGGTACAGTTCCAGCTGCTGACTAGCGAACAGTCCTCAATGGGTAAGTCACCCTCAGGGGAAGAGAATGTCATCCACAAGTAATGAATTAAATTACGCTACTCGAACTTTACAATTTCTTGAATGTCTACCCCTCTCTAAACACCGCGCTACATGAAATCCAGATTTATTCCAGCTCTTCAAATATAGTAACATCACCGTTCATTTAACAGTCCTCGGACCGAGCTGGATAGCTGCAGTCGCTTAATTGGGACCAGTATCCAGTATTCGAGAGATAGTGGGTTCGAACCCCACTGACGGCAGCCCTGAAGATGGTTTCCAGTGGTTTCCCGTGGTTTCCCATTTTCACACCAGGCAAATATTGAGGCTTCTTACTCATTCCTAGTTTGTTCTTGTTCCAACGTCGCCGTAAGACCTATCTGTGTCGGTGCGACGTAAAGCAACTTGCAAATAAAAAAGATAAAAGAACCTGCTCGGTCCATGTGAACTTCCCATTGAGACACAGAATAATTCACGATCATTACAATGATGTGTTAGAAATAGTAGTTTCAAATCACGTAGTTTATCTCTTTTTTACATATGTTCACCAATCATCAGAAGAGTGTATGGAGATTTTAAGAGACACTTTTCAGTATTTCACTCGCCACCTGAAGTTCACGAGCTACAGACTGTGTTATGCGGTGGTGGTGTCATATGCCATTTGCTGTAATTACACAGAGTGATTCACCTAAAGTGTTCACCTTCAACATCTTCGAAGCTGTTAAAAATATAACTATTGTAGAAATTGATTTTCAAATTAGGTCACGTCAAGTACATTTAGTATATGCAGAGGGGATGTTAAGTACAAGATAAAAATGGCCAACAGGACACTAGTGGAAATAGAATCCACAATCTTATTATTTTGCGACCGATGCTCTTCCGAATGAACTACGATGGTATCAATCATTCTTGTTCTGTTGGCAGTGACTTGAGCTGCAGGTCTGGCACTACAACTAACACAATTGTAGTGTACGCTAGTCGCCCGCTGTGGTCCATTCGAATTTAATGTTTAACTTTCACAACCGCATTGCACTTGAAATAGATGTTGAGCTTATTAAATCGTGCCGAGTGCCGAAGAGAACTAAATATTCAATATCAGTATTCGATTTTCACGGAGATAAGTAGTAGAAAAATGTTCATAATGTACCGGAAGTGATTACCCGAACTGAGATAGGGGCAAGAATATTGCTTTTCTTAATGGAACTAAAAGAACCTCAAGAAGAATGCGCCTTACTTATCTGCGTTTACTGGTGTGATTATTTTCTAAAATCGAACAAGTGCCTTTGCAGCAAACAGGAGTTTTAAGCAAGAAGTCAAAGGCACTCGTATCTATAGAGAATATCATTATTCAGAGACCTGTACAGTACTGTACGTACCAGTGTGGTGCTCTCAATCAGATAATGAACGAGAGTTTCCTTACAACTTCCTTGGTCGGTTGAAGGTTTGCTTCATTACCTTTGGTTCACATTTCAACTTTCGACCTGTAGCCTGCAAATATCCAGGAAGTAACAAATTCCCTCAAGATGAAATATAAAAATGTAATATTTCTTCCACAGTCATTTGTTGGCAGCCACTCAAAGCATACATCGACCGAGCTCTCCAGAAATACTTACCATAATTCTTTTATTGAAAGTTAAATTCCTACGATTACCAGAAAAACAAGGAAAAATGTTCTGTGTTATAGGCAAGTTAAAATTATTCACATCACTCTTATGCACGGCGTATAGTAAGTACGCAGTCATTGGAAAGTGCTATTACGTTCAGTGTAAAAAAACGTTTAATACGAAGAATCGCAAAACATATTTATGTACATCAATTTCGATCTTAAATATAGCCCAAAAAGATTTGATTTCTACACGTAAAACTGTCAATAAAATTCTTCTCAAGAAAAAATCAATATCTTGCATCATTTTCACTTACATTAAATCCAATCATTTATCAGCGAAATCAGTGGAGACCATAAAAAACTCATGAAAATAATTTACACACAATTAGCGATAGCAGTTGTTTTTTTTGCTAGTTGCTTTACGTCGCACCGACACAGATAGGTCTTATGGCGACGATGGGACAGGGAAGGGCTAGGAGTGGGAAGGAAGCGGCCGTGGCCTTAATTAAGGTACAGCCCCAGCATTTGCCTGGTGTGAAAACGGGAAACCACGGAAAACCATTTTCAGGGCTGCCGACAGTGGGGTTCGAACCTACTATCTCCCGAATACTGGACACTGGCCGCACTTAAGCGACTGCAGCTATCGAGCTCAGTCAACGAGGTATTAGGCAGCTTGCCATAATTTAGTGGGCCAGCCCCATAGTTAGCACCCTTTCCTCTTAACTGGAGGCCACGGTTTCGATTTCTGGTCAGTCTGGACTGAGGGCTGGAACGGGATTCACTCAGCCCTGTGAGCTGTAGCATACGAGAGGCAATGCACCCTGTCACAGAAATCAGGATGTCATCAGACTGACCACGTGCCACTCAAATGTCTGCAGGCCAACGAGCTGGACAGAATTCGTCTTGGCAATCCAAGGTTCAAAAAGCTTTTCGACGTGACGTCTAACAACTCAGCCGTTCATGTTCGTAAAGTGAGAGTCACGAAAGTTTGTTTTCGGGTCCGCGGCAATTACTTTTCAACGATGAGCAGTGCGTTTAATGAGTGGTAGAATAAATGAATCAATGAATGAATCAATGAATGAATGGAATACTCTTCTCTCACAGACACGGAAGTAAACCAACTGGGGAGAGAGCATTAATTTATTGTAATCGTAATTAATACATGCAGTTAGGTTTTTTATAAAATACGTTATTAAAATTAATCCGACCGAGCTCGATAGCTGCAGTCGCTTAAGTGCGGCCAGTATCCATTAGTCGGGAGATAGTGGGTTCGAACCCCACTGTTGGCATCCCTGAAGATAGTTTTCCGTGGTTTCCCATTTTCACACCAGGCAAATCCTTGGGGCTATACCTTAATTAAGGTCACGGCCGCTTCCTTCCCACTCCTAGCCCTTCCCTGTTCCCTGTCCCATCGTTGCCATAAGACCTATCTGAGTCGGTGCGACGTAAATCAACTTGTAAAAAAAAACCATAATCCGACTATGAAAATGTTACAAAATTATTTAAGTACTAGAACGTAAACCTGTCCTCGACAGCCCAAATAGTTATCTAAGAAGTAATTGGACATTTGAAATAAACTTAACATCTCTCACGAACAAAAGTTAAAATTCCCAGGTTTTATACGGGTTTTGAATGGAATCAGAATGGGTATTATAGCATTTTCTTAGAAACCACACTGAGTGAAGTGAGGAGACCCAGCTTAACACGGGGAAAATAGGTCAATATTCATTCGATTGTTATAATTATATGCTACAAACGTTATTGACTAATTCTGCACATATTCCAGTATTGGCATGCTTCCTAGCAATCAGAAGCAACTTCAATAATGTCAAAATTCTAATTATAACAATTTTAAATAAAATGTTCAAAATTTCCCGCCTTTTTTAACAATATATCACGGTTTCCTTCATAACTCTCTTACTGTTTCACGGATAATTATGACTTTTTCAGGGTTTCCTACCATAGTGTTGTACTACAATCTGTACCTCATTCAGATCAATAGGATTTATATTAAATTATATATAACATATTTATTTACAAAAATATAAATATTTTTAGGCGCTCGGAATAAAAATTCGACAAAAATATCTAAATCACAGTCTATGTTAGTGGTTGAGGTTAATTTTGTAGGTGAAGGTTTGATACACACTTTAAAAAGGAAAAGTACAAACATTCTTATAAACTTGGAATTTATAAGGGAAACAGTGATATATTGTTAAAAAGGCGGGAAATTTTGAACATTTTATTTTTTAAATATTATAATTATTAGAATTTTGACATTATTAAAGTTGCTTCTGGTTGCCAGGAAGCATGCCAATACTGAAATATGTGCAGCAATTGTCAACAACAATTGTAACATATTTAACAATCGAATGAATATTAACCTTTTTCTTTTCCTTTGTTATTAAGCTGGGTCTCCCCCCTGAAGTTGTAGATTGGAGTCTGATGTATTTGGATCTGCGTACTCTTAAGAAACCTACATACAGCTGTCCAAAACACTGAACTTTAAAGTTCGTCCTGGTGACTTATTCATTGTGACAGGGAAGGCAAAATTTTGAGGAATTTGCCCCCATTTAAGAACGAATGGTATATTGGGATTAACAGGTGCTAAATCTATTCTTGGAATAAAACGCTTTCTTCTTGAAGCTCAGCCCATCAGAATTATTTCATGAAGGATATTTTTTCTAGCTTCAGTACAGTCAATCTCATTCCGTTGCACAAACCAGCTTTATTAACTTCATTAACATCATCCCTCTCCACGGAGTCAGTACTAATGCAAGTTATTTGGTCACCTTTCAAATTATTCAGAGTCTGTTTTTGATGGCGTAAAGTTTTTCATTTCTTGGCCACAACATTGTCACTTTGGCAATTGTACTCTCACTTGGAAGAAAAAAGGAACCAAGTGAATATCATGCAATGTATTTTTAAATCTGGCATTGGTCGAGTTCTCCGTTGCCGAGTTTTAGAAGCCATTCTCTGAAGTTAAATATTAATTTCCGGCCATAGAGAAAGATACATTAAACATGACTGGACAACAGCTGCTCTGTGACAGTGAGGAATTACTGCCAGGCACCATCGGAAGTTTGCAGCAGGCAA
Organism: Anabrus simplex; assembly: GCF_040414725.1. Taxonomy (NCBI): domain Eukaryota; kingdom Metazoa; phylum Arthropoda; class Insecta; order Orthoptera; family Tettigoniidae; genus Anabrus; species Anabrus simplex. The sequence goes on from NC_090265.1 coordinate 1,300,441,390, forward strand.
GATCACTTTTTTTTTTAGCGAAAGATGATTTGTTGTTCGCTATAAGTAGCTTGCTCTACAGCTGAAAGAGCGCAATGGGGATCCGTGGTTGCACCATCCCATATGATTAACTTAGCCTGTCTCATTTCCTCTGCATTTTCTGATATCATTCTTATGTCAGACGTAGAAGACTGTGAATTTAGGGTCATTACTCTCTCTTTCCTGTGACTTAACTGTACTCAAATAATCGTTCTACAAACGTATCATTTTAGCTTCAGTTGTTTGTCTCTATAACTGGATATTTTATCTTTGCCACTTTTGCCTTTGTTTACTCCTTGCAACACCCCCTAACAATGAAGATGAATGACGTGCATCATAGGGACGTGTGCACACAAGACAAATATAAACAAGGAGCAAGAGAAACCAAAACAGAAAATAACACATCAAAAAAAATACACGGGAACAAGGAAGAGTGCTGGAACCTACCCATTCAAAAGGAAAGAGGAGGGGATCCAAGGAACTACGAAGCAAATCATCTCAAAATGACACCAATATTTCCAAAAAAAAAAAAATATAATTCACCGGGCGAGTTGGCCGTGCGCGTAGAGGCGCGCGGCTGTGAGCTTGCATCCGGGAGATAGTAGGTTCGAATCCCACTATCGGCAGCCCTGAAGATGGTTTTCCGTGGTTTCCCATTTTCACACCAGGCAAATGCTGGGGCTGTACCTTAATTAAGGCCACGGCCGCTTCCTTCCAACTCCTAGGCCTTTCCTATCCCATCGTCGCCATAAGACCCATCTGTGTCGGTGCGACGTAAAGCCCCTAGCAAAAAAAAAAATATAATTAATAAATAATCTTTTACAACTACGATACAAATTTGAAAAATTAAATAAACTCAGAGAAGAATAATGAAACTTACAAAAACACAACATTAAGGAGTATAATGAAAATTCCTTAAAATAAATGACTTAGATGTGAATAAATTCATACCTATAATAGTTCATACCTTTCTATCCCCTCAAACAATATATACTGATGCATCAGCTTAACTTAACAATTACCCATGATACACATGTTTGAAGTATATTAATATTAAAAGAATTTAAAATTTTAACACAGAAAAAGGAACTGTAGGGTGGTAAATCGAGGGATTTTAACAGCACCCCAGTGGAAGCTAAAATCCCACCAAACCACATATTAATGAAGGACACCCGACATATCACCATAAACACACAACACAGCAAATACCGACCATAATGTCCCCATAGCAGACACGCCCAGAAAATAAAAATACAACCCAGATAAAACCCAAATTAAAATCACAAGGTCATGTTAAGGAGAGACAATAAATTAAACACCGGAACATAATTTACAGGATCGAGCCAGTTCACATAACATCACCGAGACCAAAAAATAAACACACAATTTCTGAAGGAAACAATTCATAATAACTTTCAAGGAGCTATTCACAAGATGCTGTTATCGCGCCCGCGACAATTTACAATCTCCCAAAAATAAAAGTTACGTAACCGTCAGGCACGAAGAGATAAACAATAATAATAATAATCAGGATAGATAAGAACAGGCTCCATATCTTTCGCACTAGGGTTGCCCAAGCCCTCGATTAAATGAACACGTTACAATGGCACTGTTGACCAACCGTTAATATAAATGCGGGTTTACTACAATAATTAGAACAAGGATCTCATTAACAGCCCGCAGTAGGAATGAAAATAAACTAACTAAACCTAAATAATAAATTTTCCCTAAGAGATAAACAAATTACGATATATCGAAATAATAATAATAATAATAATAAAATTAGAAACTAGTGTTAGCGTACTGTTAGTTCAAACACGGGCAATGAAATGCCTAAACATACAGAAAGATGCACGAATAATTTAGAAGAGAATCACGACAAAATCACACACAGTTACGTGTACCAAACACTCAGCACGACAGCAAAAATTTCACAATTTCCAAATAGGAATGGCACACGCAGATGCATTGTATTTGCAGCGGTAACGTAAGCCATTGCTCCGAGATAACGTCTGCCTTCAAACACCTTCAAGCGTAGATTCGCGCACTTCCAAGTTCCCCGCTAGGAGCGACACGGACTTGTCCCGATACTCGCCCTGGTGGGCGCTGTCTAAACCGTTGCCTACGCTATAATACAAGTCCTTGAAATGCACTAATGAAAACGGGTGCCACCTTAGTTCACCGTTCAGCCACTAGGATCGCGCTGTTGCCCCCTTGTATTCGCATGGCCGTGTATGTCTATAAGTAAATTATATCCTAAATAAAGAGAGCTGAATGTTGTAGGTGTCTACAGTTTTAAAACTCCTACTCAGGGGCTTCTTATCGAGTTTCAAAACTTTCTCACTTCTTCTTGAGTGGCTCGAAGCAATGTTGTCTAATAGAGGTCTCAGAAATTTTTGGAGTAGAAAAAGAGGTAGTTTGTCGTCTTTACACACTCTACACTTAATTTCACTGATGAACCTGGTTTTCAGAAAAAACGTGCACATTTTCAGTAACTGTCGTCGAGGTAAATACTGCACAGCAGAGGTAACAAATTCCGTCATGCGCTGCAGAAGAGCCACAAACGATGATTTCGGGTATCTGAGGGCTCCTCGATCTTGAAAGCGAATAAGACACAATGTTGGACTTTCACTAGCTGGAGAAGTGATATGTTCTAAACAGCCTTCACAGTCTGTTTGTTCTTCTGCCACACGCACTAAGTATCCTGATACCATAGCTAGAGAAATACCAGGTATTGTATCTGTTGAATCTGAAACAAATTAATCATATTTATGTACTAGCGAACACTTAAATAAAAAAAGTATTGTTCACACAGATCTGATGTAATTTACCTTGCAAGGGTTTGGTAATGATAGACATTACGTGTTCAGGAAGCTGCGGAATTTGCACATCATCGCGACTTTCATTGCTTCTATATCTTTCATCCATCTGGCACATTCTTGGTTGTAGTAAACTGGTTCGTACATTGCGGATCTTATTTTCATCCCTCAGCTCAACATTGCCATGTTTTGATGCCGCAATAATTCCTGTATGGAGCGTTGTTTCGATTGCGTTAAGGCATGTCCTTGCGTCCATTGTGTCATTGTATCCCGCTTTGCGTCGTAGGTGGCTAAAGAAAAGCTCGATATCATCGCTTGTTAGATTCATCGTAAAGACATAATGAAAATTTATACTTATGAGGTATTTTACGCAGGCCACAGTGGATTGGGTAGTCAAGACCAACGCCTGATACGTTTCCCTCGTGAATCTTTTCTCTTTCTCTAGATGCATTTGAATGTTCTTGATATATGACAGGAAATCATTTATTAACCAACTGAGGCGTTCATCTTCAATGCTGAAAAATGCCAGTTTGTTCTCATTCCTGGAATATGTCCCATACGAGGTGTTGCAGACATCATGGGCATCGAACCACTTCATAAAATGCTCCATGAAAGAAATTGTTTCTTTTAAACTGTTCTTGTCTTTAATGCTCTCGGGACAAACCACCTCCATACCCTTCAAACCAGCGATTGTTTCAGGGGAAAATACAATTTTGGCTCTTGCTACATTCATTTTCTCCAAATTTGTAGGATAAGCTACTTTTCTGGTTAGTTTCCTCGCCGGCTTAATAATTGAAGATTTCTGGAGTTTGAAAAGAACTCTCAAATGATCGCCGGTCACGATAGCATTGTTTACAAAAAAAGTCTCGTGACAAATGTTGGGATCGCACGTTTTTTATGACGTGACTGGGATCGAAACTTAGGAACAGAGGCCTAGTTTTATCAGCTGGATGTTGTATCTCATGCGTAATGCTTCCTCCACATAATGTTTCGAACATCGAAACATTTACCTGAGAATTGTCGGTCACAATTCTGATCACTCTGAAACCACACTCTTCAACAGCATTTAACGCATCGAAGGTTAATTTTGTAAGTTGTGAGCCCGTAATGGATGAAGTGAAATAGAAAGACACCGGTATTCTGTAATATGTAGAGAGTCCCTTGAACAAAATGCAGAGTAGTTTATTGGCCAACCTATCTTCGATTCCAAGAGCGTCAATGTCAATGTCATTCAGTCCAATAAACATATCCAATTTCCTGTCATACATAAGTTTCGGCTTTATGGACATTTCATCTATTATAAGGGAACCAACCTTTTCGTTATCGTTCACTAACGACAGTTTTTCTACCAGTAATCGGGCTTTAGTTTAGCGAAGTTATGCCGGTCTCCCCTTTTGAGTATCCAACGTACGATTTCAACGTTCTTGGATGAGGAAGATGCAAAATATCGAGTGTTCTGAGAAGCCGATAACCAGTTGGCGACCTTGAAGATAATAGTACACAAATTTTAACTGTAGTCTCCTGGTATTTACATTTCTCTTTTCCAAAGCTCTGAAGTTGTTCTAACAAAAAGTTTGCTTTCATATTACCTCCCTCAGCTTCCTTCTGAATTTTAGAAACTCGACTTGCAAGATTTCCGGGATCCTTCTTTACCTTACTAAGTTCTGCTTCCAAGTCACGAATTTTTACGCGCAACCTCTTAATAATTGTCACGTGCTTTCTATTTCTTCTGATCTCCTTCCTTAATTTCCTGATGTATTTTGGTACTGTTGATTTTAGGACGGGAGAAAACTGTGTACCTACTGTTGTGGTGCCTACATTTATCAGGTCAGATTCTCCAGTATTATCGGGCACAGGAGAATCCGATTGTTCCACACATTTTCTCTTATTTCTTATATACTCATTTTCACTGTCCGTTTTTTCAAGCTGTCTTTTCTTAGGAGCTTTCCTACATTTTAAAGTGACTTGTTTGTGTTTGGGGAACTTTGTAAAAACTGAAGGGACTTTATTAGGCAGGAGCGTCTTTTTAGATGTACTTATACTAAAGTCTTCTTCTCTGAAGTGTTTACTGCACACCCTCGATTTTTCTGTAGGAACCCAGAGAGATCCCGGCTTGTCTCCTCTGCGAGATATAGCAACAAGCCACCGTTCTTTTAAAGCACTATTCACTGGAAACTTGTGAAATGAAATTCCACTACCTTTAATTTGTCGTGAATGATAATAAGGAACACAGCAATAAACCATGATTGAACCTGCGAGTGCTTATTATCACAAGATTACACACATTCACAACCAACTCAATACACACGTTTAAAGGCGCGAACCTGGTAAACAGGGGGCAAGGTAGCGATCCTAGCCCGCCAATGAACTGCAGTGTGACCACTTCTATAGCGTTTTACGGGCTCTATTTCCAGGCCTTGTATTATAGCGTAGGCAACGGTCTAAACACACACTTCAGTAGCTATGTACTCTCATAGATGGCGCAAGATTCCGTATAGCCGTCCACAATACGATTATACCCTTCGAGATAATAACACACAGAATAACTACTGTATGTGTTGAAAAGTCCACTTCGCCACATATAGACAGAGTAGATGACCAGTAGGCTAACAGTTCAAAGCGCTCCTGCACTAAATTATCAGAGTCCACCAGATACAAGGTTTAGTCATCCAATACTTCAAACATAGTAGAATTCCAGTCTCATATAATCGTGTTAATATCACAGCTCCGTACAATCACTAGGCCGCGAATACAAGGTCCATAACAGAATGCAATAATTCACCAAAATTTACAAGTGCCGATAAGAGACAACAATTTAAATATATGTCGTGTAGACAGTTGATTGTCCAAAGTATATCACATAACAAGCGTATTTTGCTAAATAACGCTTCATCCTTTTGTCTTTCTCGTGGAGTTTTATTGCGTTGGATGGCGGGATTATTTACCTACAATTTGTTGATTTAACACAGGAAACGCATACAGTCTTTGACGATCGAAGATTATTTTCAAGTGAGACTTTATGCCTTTATGGACGTAATTTTCTCCCGACGGATTTCTGCTAAGATGGCAGATGTGCCAAAACCGATGGCGTTAATTCCGCAATCGATCATGTTATGCTAATGATCTACAAGGTGATAAACATTGTGACAGGAGTCGGGAACAGTCTAAATATAAAATTCCTCTGTTTAAACTATCGTGAATATTAATGCTGAAGCCATAATGATCAACACACATACAGTGCGTGATACAATCAGTGTTTTTGACATTTCCTCTAATTATCTGCATGTGCGGACGTACAATCGGTTAAACTATGTCCAGACCTCCAAACCCCATTGAAAAGAAAAATCAGTTTGTGGCCTAACCTTCGTTTTTCTGGAGACAATATGACGAAACAAATAATTAACACTATATCCCGATAAATAATCACCAGATTCTAATTCACTCATTAAATCTGTCATAGTGCGAGGAAATGGAGACACAGAACACAAATATACTGAATACTGAATTATTGCCATTTGCTAATATCACACACTATAATGTGAACACATCAAAGCAGGCAACAGGAGTTTGTCCAGTCTGATGCCAGTGTATGATATTAATGTTGCTACTTACTCCAAAATGACAACCTCACTGCACTTAATGAGAAGCATTAACGATTGTCTTTTAATTGGTCAATCATAGCTTTCAATACGCGAATAATTTCGAAGCAGACAATAGGACTTGGTTCAGTCTTATGCTAATAGATGACGTTAATGCTATTACGTGCAATAAAATGGCAATCTTACCACGTTAAATGAGAGGCACATTATTGAGTAAAGTCTAGGAAGTATCTCAAATGCTAAGTTTATATAGTCATTAATGATACGTCCAAGAAGTACGGTATTTATGGGATGTGTATGTTGGGTATTCAGCCCAAAGTATGGTTTGATCCTCCACACCTTCACCAACAGCGGTCAAAAATAGCTTAAGTGTCACTGAAGAGGCACTCTAGGAAAATGAGGAGTGAGGCAGTTTCCCGTTGCTTTCCTCACCGAACCAGAAGTTGCTGTTACGCATCAGTTTGCCAAGCCCACTGAAATACATGCACCAACTGACCCCAATAGTAGTCACTGAACGGGCATACTGAGGAAATGAGAAGTGAAGTAACTTTCCGTAGCTTTCCTCACTAATCAGGCGTTGCTATTACATGCCATTCTCACAAGCCAAATTAATCCTATACACCTACGACCCTATATCTTTACACTAATCACCACACTAGGTCTGAGCCTCCCAAATTAGAGCCCACCAAGGCTTTATCTGTACTCCGTCTTGATCCGGAAATCCCGTGGTTTACAGAGGTATAAGAAGTGCCTGGGATGAATGGGTGGACAAGAAATTAACTGCAGCATAAGTTAACGCAATACATTTTGAAATTGTATTTCTTTCATTTTTTCTTGAATTAAAAATTTGAAAATGATAAATGATAACAATCTTATAATGAACTCGTTAGCTCCAACAACGTAGTGGACTTATAAGTCCGAGTATCAGGTACAAAACGTGAGAGAATTACAAATGGTAAATTACACATAAAAGAGCTGAATTGCTCTTGGCAGGAACCAAATGTACAAGAGCAGGATTTGCTCCTCTCTTTTACACTACAGTGGAGTCTGCGCTCCAACTATACCATATTCGCGCCTCGCAGAGGCATCAATTTCTAACTGCGCACTTACAACCTATCGGTTGTCCTTAATTAAAGAATTTACACAATGTAGCCCCGAGGTGGGCTTACCTATTGCTCAACAGTTTATAAATTCCTGTTCCTCAAGGGAACTTCACTCCAGAAACAATTCTACACACCAAAATACATTTACAGGGGCACATTTGCCCATACTAAATGGCCTTAATGACAAAAGAAAAGGTAGGTTGTAACCGGCCATAAACAAAATGCAAGGAGGCGAAACACCTGATCTCCTTCTAGAAATACTTAAAACCCGAAGTGGGTTTATGGCCCAATGACACAGAGGCTAAGCATATTTTACGGCGGGGAGACTAAGCAAGAAATGTTAAAGCCAAATAAGCCTTAAGAATTTCAGACGTTTAGAAACTTTTGTCACCCCATACCATACCAAGTTGAATGGGAATCAACAGAGGGTAATCATTCTTTGTTCCCTTACATTACATATTTCCCAGTAGGGAATAGAAACAGAGTCCTCAGACTGGCCGAAAATTATACATTTAAATCGCCATATTTTGAAATTTACACGAAATGAAAGAGGATGAAAACTTCCCCTCAAGCTATCTGCAGGAGCTATCACATTTTATGAAACTTCTGCCATTACCTCCCTTTGCTGGGCCTTCCGAACGCCCGCGGCCCCTGCCTCCGTTAGGACACGCCGCACTCAATTAACTGGAGCAGTGAAGAAGACAATACGACCCTAAAGCGCCCAGCTTATATAGTATTTTGAGGAGAATATTCCAGAACTCTTTACTGATAGGCTGGATTCCAGTACACACCCCCAATTTTAATTGGCTAGAGAAAATATTTACTAATTTCAGACAGCTTGATTACTATTGAAGAAGGATCCAGCCGAAGTGTTGACAACTTTGATACATGAACAAAACAATCTTCAAAACCTAAGGTTTGCCAGCTGTGAAAATACAAATTTCTTCATTTATTCATTATTAATTAATGAATTAATTAGATTTCGACCCAATAGGCGGAGCAATTAAACCGATATCTAACGGTTGAAAACTAAAGTATCTTGCATAACATCACTTCAAGTTTGTTTACATAGATGGCCTTATAGAAAGCGCACAGTTTAACTGACCGGTACACGTCTAAACCGAAGTTATTTCTCTATTATGCATTTTTGAGTTTGTTTCAAGCGGTTCATTTTTGTGTTGAATGATTGAACTGCACTGCACAAATCACCAGTAAGTTCATCTTTTTCTTGTAATACCAGATTCAAGTCATTCAAATATTAATCATTTCAACTAGAAATGCTAGACAGGACAACCAGTCGACGTCTCCTAGCATTTCGCACTCATGGCTTTTCTCCTCTATAAACTTGTGGATATTCTCTCGCAGTGTAAAGAAATCTTTGAAACGTTTGACCGTTAATTCACCACCTTACTTCTGCTTGGCAAATTACGTCCCCAGATATCAGAAACTTATTAAGTTCAGGACACCAGTAAGTAAGTCACTTGGGATGGGCCTTTAAAGCTATTGCACCAAGCTTTGCAAAACTGGTTAGTGCACCATAAAATCTTCAATTTGTTTAACAGCATTAATAGCCTGCAAAATATTACATTTTATACATTGACGGAAAATGAAATGCCAACACTAAGAAGGCATTAGTGTAGAGCAATGCAATTTAGGCCAAGCAATTGTCTAGGTAGCATTTATTTATCTGATAAAAGTTCCCCGGTAACAGGTTCAAGTATGTACGAGAAGACATGTGACATGGTGGTAAATTAATAACCACTGAGGTCACCACGATTTTGAATTCGAGCATGCATTGTGTCGTACAGGTGCCTTATATCATTTTGTGGCTGGAGTTCCACGCTTGTTGCACCTGGTCAGTCAAATTAGCAACGGTTAACGCTGGTGCTGGTGCAGACACTGTTGATTAGATGAAAAATAAATATACAAAATTTTCTATTGGCCAACATCTTAAGTTGGCGGGAAGAGACAGAAGTGTTGTAAACTTTAACATACCAAAAACAAAGAATAATCAATTCAGTTATAGGAAACCTTAGAATACAAAATTAATTTACAATTTTAATAGACACTCCTCACACCAGAGGGCATAACATAAGTTTATGGTAGAGACATCTGTAGGGAAATGTCCCAACTTTTCGTATTAGATGTTGCGAGTTTTAATTTTTAGATGGCATTCTCCAAGGCGATTCGTTTAAATGTACGGGGCGGGTGTACCTCCGGTACAGGTTCCAAAGAACATTATGTACGGTAGGTATAGTGTCATTGCAGCTCGTAACAAGTAACTCGATGTACCTGCCTTGAGTTACACTGGTAGGAGTATAAAATGCGAGATCCTCTGTCGACTGCTCGAGAAACATCTGTCTGGAGCTTGCGATATCGCACATTAATAGACTATATATAGGCCCCCTACAAGAATTTAGGCTAATGACATACGAGATAACAGGACTACGCCCTATATTACGAAGCTCTCTCTACCTTTATAATTACCTGTCAGAAACCTATTGTTTGAACATCGTTCACTCTGTAATTTTGTTTCAATAATATTCTATGAAGTGAAACATGAAACATGAGCGAATTGTACTCTCTTCTCTCTGGTGAATGTTCGTCGCAGATGGTACAACCAGCGTCGAAACAGGTCGTAGTCTATCCATATACAGAGTGGTCAATCAGCTTCTTACAATTGAATTATTCAACCCGTAGTTTAAGCCTATAGACAATCTAAAAATATCCGTCCCTTTTCTTGTAAGGGGTTACTGCAACATTATGTTTGGGTTTACCCTCGGGAATATAACATAAGGAATCGTTAGCACCATTTGTAATTCATTGATAGAAACTCGAATGAACACAAAAATAACGATCATAACTGCGAATAACTGGTGTTAAATCAGAAAATGTACATCAAAACTTTGAGCAGATAACGTACAGAAGGCGAATTTACGACTGCATTTCTACTCACCGTAGTCAAGGTGGTGAAAGCGCTCGGGTTCATGGGTGAGAAGCTGGGATGAGCAAAGGCAGGTTCCAATACCGCACATTTACATTTCTTGTTTTGTTATTACCGTGCGTATGATATAGACACATACTTGCTCGTTTCCAAAGAATGGGTTTTTATGTCCTCCATTTCATGAATGAATGAATGAATGAGCGAATGAATTAATGAATTAATTAATTGTTGAGTAAGCTTTAGGTTGTGACTTTTATTTAAATGTGTAAGTTAAAAGAGTATCAATGCATAATATAACAAATCATTACATCTTTTTGAATACTCTTCGCATTTAATACTTAAATTATTCTCATTTCCCCCTCCAAATTGTCCCCAAAGGTTATCATGCCGGGCTGAGTGGCTTAGACGGTTGAGGCGCTGGCCTTCTGTCCCCAACTTGACAGGTTCGATCCTGGCTCAGTCCGGTGGTATTTGAAGGTGCTCTAATACGTCAACCTCATGTTAGTAAATTTACTGGCACGTAAAAGAACTCTTGCGGGACTCAATTCTGGCACCTCGGCGTCTCCGAAAACCGTTAAAGTAGTTAGTAGGACGTAAAGCCAATAACAGAATTAAAGATTATCACGTATAGTTACTCAAAGAAAAAGGAATAAGCGCGAGGTATTGTATGTTGCTCGCATTTAAAATATTATCAGAAAATGTTAATTATTCTCTAAATATAGTTCACCCCCATTTAGATACAAAAGTTGTGGATATCCAAAACAAACATATCTATAAGTTCAATTGTTTCTGAGAAAAATGTGCCTGCGAGAAACTTATATAACATCATTCGCTCATACCGTTTGTTTCTGGGCGACTGTACATAAAGTCGCAAGCTCTAAATAATTACAAAAAATCTGCATAAAGAAGGAATTGACCCGTCGGTCAGTTCTCAGTACTCTGAGATGGCGTGCGCTTTACCGATTCTGCTACGAAGACAACACATTCGCGACTGGAAGAGGAGCAGGACTAAGTCATACCCCTTCCACCTCAACATTTAATTTCCGTGTCATATCTCTGATTTATTGTTTATAACGATCATTTACCAGGCCGCCTCTGTGGCGCAGTCATTAGCGTGATTAGCTGCCACCCCCGGAGGCCCGGGTTCGATTCCCGGCTCTGCAACAAAATTTGAAAAGTGATGCGAGGGCTCTACCTCGGAAGGTCAACTGAGTAGAGGGGGGGGGGGGTTCGATTACCACCTCAGCCATCCTCGAAGTGATTTTCCATGGTTTTCCACTTCTCCTCCAGGTAAATGCCTGGATACTAATACAGTCCCAGCATTTGCCTGGTGTGAAAATGGGAAACCACGGAAAACCATCTTCAAGGCTGCCGACAGTGGGGTTCGAATCCACTATCACCCAAATGCAAGCTCACCGCTGTGTGACCCTAAAATTATTATTATTATTATTATTATTATTATTATTATTATTATTATTATTATTATTATTATTATTATTATTATTATAGTATGTTTAATGACCCATATAACTTCATTTATTTTGAAGTAATTTTCGACCGCTGCTTAACGCCACATTAACCCAGGTAAGTTTTTAAGTGACCTTGGGATAGAAAAGGTACGTGATCTAGAGTAAAATAGAGCACAAAAATTACCCTGGTGAGAAAATGGAAACGATGGAAATCCATATTAGTAACTGTCGACTATGTGATTCGAAATCACCATCTACCTAATGCATTCTTACACCGACTTCAATCATAGCCTGGGTGTTCGGTATGTAATGAACAACACTGTAGTGTATCATTGAATCGTTTTAACTTTGATGTGTGAGTTAGTGTAGTAATTGAAATAATCACTCTGGATATTCCGGATTATATGATAAAGTTATCGACTTATCGGCAAAAGATTTCCGCGAGCTGTGTTTAAATCTATTTCTTTACATTTTACATCGAAGTAAAGAAAATAACTCGTTTCGTCTTTTTTTGTTGTTGTTGTTGTTGGCATTTTCAGGGATCGCCCAGTACGTCATACTCATTCCTGGAGGGGTGTTTACAGGTCATTTCTGTTTCTATAATTCTGTTCTGGCGCGAAAATTGTATCTAAGATTGGCTATGTGGCTATTGCTAGCCTGGTGCAGTCCCTTTGTATTATTATTATTATTATTATTATTATCATCATCATCTGTTTACCCTCCAGGTTCGGCTTTTCCCTCGGACTCAGCGAGGGATCCCACCTCTACCGCCCCAAGGACAGTGTCCTGGAGCTTCAGACTCTCGGTCGGGGGATACAACTGGGAGTATGACCAGTACCTCGCCCAGGCGGCCTCACCTGCTATGGTGAACAGGGGCCTTGTAGGGGGATGGGAAGATTGGAAGGGATAGGCAAGGATGAGGGAAGGAAGCGGCCGTGGCCTTAAGTTAGGTACCATCCCGGCATTCTCCTGGAGGTGAAGTGGGAAACCACGGAAAACCACTTCGAGGATGGCTGAGGTGGGAATCGAACCCACCTCTACTCAGTTGACCTCCCGAGGCTGAGTGGACCCCGTTCCAGCCCTCGTACCACTTTTCAAATTTCGTGGCAGAGCCGGGAATCGAACCCGGACCTCCTGGGGTTGCAGCTAATCACGCTAACCACTACACCACAGAGGCGGCTATTCTTCTTCTTCTTCTTCTTCTTCTTCTTATTATTATTATTATTATTATTATTATTATTATTATTATTATTATTTTTGTATTCTTAATTAAGGCAACGGCCGCTTCCTTCCCACTCCTAGCTCTTTCCTATCCCATCCCTCTGAGATGACGGGCACTTTACCGATTCTGCTACGAAGACTAAAAGGTTTTACCCGCGGCACCGAAGATTTATGTTTTTGATGTCATTGCTGGAACAAATATCCATTGACTTCGTGTCACTGCTGTCCATTCACGTATCCTGCAGATAGTGGAATGCAACGTGGTCAGCGTAACGAAATCCTTAGCTTGCCGGACTCTCGTATCAACAGCTTCTCAGTTGGATCGGATTAAGTAGCTCTGACGGCTCAAGTTGGCGGTTTCGATCCGACGAGTTCGGGCGACATCCGCCATGTATGGAAAACTGCGTATTATTGTGGTATTAAGTGTGGTCTGTGAGTTGCAGAGATGTTGGCGACAGTATAAACGCCCAGCTCCCGAGCGAGGTGAATGAACCATTTAAAGTCTCCGATCCGGCCGGGAATCGAACTCGGGGCCCTCTGTACCGAAAGCGACTACGCAAATCATTCAGGCAAGGAGCCGGTCCTAGTCCACTCATCATTACTAAGTAACTTGAGAATAGGTGCGATGTTTAGAAGAGCTTCTTGGTGAAGTTTAGCTATATTTTGACAATGGTTTGTTTTATGAAGAAAATATGCGTGAAAGAAGTTAAGCTCTTGGAGGAAATTCTTTTATATCGGTTTGTTTTTAGATTGACTGTGTTGTAGAAGAGTGAAAGCTGGACTCAGGATATCTTATTCATAAGTTGCAATTTAAGAGCCATGAAAGTAGCGGGAATTATTGTAAGTACAAAGAGATAGGAACAACGCTAGAAGATACTTGAAATGAGGAGATAAAAGCGAAGATAAGGATGAACTCGATGCATGAAACTATGCCTATAAGCTGGCTTCGGTGGCGGGGTCATGTGAAGCGAATGGAAGAAGATAGGTTACTTAGGAGACTAACGGACTCGGCCATGGAAGGTAAGAGAAGCAGAGGGAGACGAAGGTTACACTCTGTTTTTACTCATTTAAAAATAAGAGGCATATGTTTCGTTCATGACTGGAGGAAGTGTGGTGTGTATTATTTTATGCCATACTACGTTTTCTTTCTTATATTTCTCACTGCATCTGGATATTCTGGCCGTGCGGATTTTACTAATCTATGATCTCATTTACATAGCGTTTTCACATTTTCTCCTTTTTGGTATTTCTATGTTATTTGTTCAAATAATTTGTAAAAGCCACCTATAATTGGAGCGTGTCTGTGTTGGTGGCACATTTATTAAATAAATTAAATTAAAATTAAATTAAATTAAATTTTGATATCATTGATACCAGTGACTTGGTGTTTTAGGGCTGCGATATTATTTAGTGACTTGTGTCCTTTCTTTGACACTGGTGACACTAAGTCCTCCTGGTTAATGTGCGAAAAATTATCATTTTATTAATGTGTCCCAGTTGTAGTTATTTACTTCTGTCTGGTATTTTCCTTTGCTTGCATGAATGTTAATGTGTGAGAGGAACATACACTCCGGCACTCCGGTACACGTGTTTTTTTTATTTTTCCCTTTGTCTTTTTTCGTGTTCATATTTTTACCATTTGGGCTCCTTTTTATTACGTTTGCGAGCACATTATTGCATTGGGTGATCATAACCTTTTATTGCTCATATTGTGTTGTTTGGCCATCCATTTTTCTCACGACTTGTCCTTCTCTTACTTCATGTTTCCGTTTGTTTTCGTCTCTTAGACTTCTTGGGATATGCCGTACTTCCGTCTTCGGGCATTATTGCGTGGGAGGGACGGCAGAGGTAATAATAATGATAATAATAATAATAATAATAATAATAATAATAATAATAATAATAATAATAATAATAAATGACCGGCTTGGATTGAGTTCAATATTTTGAAACATGTTGATCCCATAATTATTGCATGTATTTCGCGGCGAGTATTGATTGCATTGCTCCGCGATCACTGCTATCATAGGTAATTGTCAACTGTAAGATCGCTGGAATCAGATGCTATGCACGAAGCCGTCGTGCATAGCCTTTATGAAATAAAGTGCACTTTTAACCTGAAGGTCACCTGCACCCATGTTACGTTTATCTGCTTGATATCTTGTAAGTACCTTAATTTTGAGTCAATGCAAATGTGTTCCTTATGTTTCCAATTAATCTGTTTATTGTATCCGTTCTTTTATTTTCGTAGTTTTGAGATCCCTAGTTAGACAATTTTTGTTTGGAATAAAACAACCGGGTCGAAAAATCGGGCCTAGGATCTTTATGTTTCGACCTTTATTCCCTCTGTGGGTGGGTGGAGGGATAGAATAACACCCTCGGTAACTCCTGCCTGTCATAAGAGGCAACTAAAAGGGTCCCTAGGGGTTCTTAACTTTGGAGCGTGGATTGCCGACCACGGGACCCTTAGCTGAGTCTTAGCATTGCTTCTACTTGCTTTCATCTACCCTATCCCACCTCTTCGTCAACTCTTGTTCTTTTCCGACCCCGACGCTATTAGAGCATTCGAGGGCTAGGGAGTCTTTCATTTTTCCGCCCTTCGTGGCCCTTGTCTTTCTTTGGCCGATATTTTCATTTTTCGAAGTGTCTGAACCCTTCCAGTTTTATCTCTCTGATTGTGAGTAATGTTATATAGAGGATGGTTGCTTAGTTGTACTTTGTGATATCGAAAATGCAAGTTCCCTCTCTGACATGTGGTAGTGAAGGTGACTGGTAGTACAGTGTTCGTGCCTATCTCAGTGGGGCAGACACAGCTCGCCGTGAGAACATACAACATGTATGGTTCATAACTTATACACTCCGCTGATGCGGAAGGCTCTTGCGACCAGGCAATACCCAAGGGAAATTGAATTTGCTACAGCTTAGAACGATGACAGTAAATAGCTGGAGATCGTTGAATATATGCTAGACTGAATTAATGGTGCGGTGCTACTGTGCGTCATTTGGTCTCTGTTGTGACTGTTATTGTTGTGACGTGAAGCTGACTTCCTGTGCTCTGAAAAAATGAATCAACGTTCAAAGGAGCTCAACATTTCTGCTTAAGACCATAGCCGTGGTTCGCGGTAACTCTCCTCCCTTTTGGTCCATGTTCGATTCCCGGCTTTACCACGAATTTAATGGCTGGTTTGCCGGACTGGAACGGCGTGCACTCAACCATAGGAAACACAATTACAACTGGAATTGGGTTCAAATCCTAAACATGATATTCCCTGGTTTCCTCCACTCCGATTCCAAAAGTTCAGTGTCAGTTAGTTTGAAGTAATAGGGTCTATACAATAACTTGGACTGTTCAGTCAGTCCACCAGATAAATGTTCTAAGTTTTTGGACATGTGGTCAGTTAAAAAATGTGTCATTAATTTTAGTTTAGTGATTTCAGTCTCTTAGCTTCATATTTAGTTTTCATAATACAACCCTCTTAATTAATAATAAAGCATTTATCATATATTAACCGACTTAAAACCTCAAGTTATTTAGATAAAACTGAAATGCAATGAGAAGAAAGGGATGAAGTTATATTTTGAAACTTATCAGGAAAAACAAACAGCTACAGCATTATAGATAATTAATTTTATCAAATAAATGACACTAATTCGTTTAACTTTATGTAATTTCGTCATTATATAACAGAGTTATTATTAGAAGTCAATTAGATATTTTTTGGGAAAATAGTTCAGTTCACATACTTCATTCTACTTTGTTACCTTGAAAATATAAAGTAACATTTTGTTTTTATCTCCTGAGCAAATTAATATTATAAAATGACCATTTAATATTACAATCCGTATTCACTGTCTTGACCCCAGAAACTTAAGGAATATAATAATTAATCACCACCATCATGATGATGATCATCATCAAACTCGGTTTATGCTTTCAAAGTTCTCCGCTTTCACATTTTCCATCTATTTTTTTGGGCGTCCCACATTTCTCATTCCTTTTGGCTTGTTCTCCAAAGCAACTCTGGTTAGTCTTGAAGGCTTCATCCGAAGAACGTGTTCTCCTCTTTTCTATCTGTATTTGTTGATGCATTCGGAGTGTGGGTTGATTTCTAATTCATATCTGGTACCGTCATTGTGAAGCCCAAGAAAACATTAAGGAAATAATACTGTAATAAGTATCTCTAGATGTGGCAAGCATTTTCATCTGATGCAACGAAGAAGTGTTCCAACTATGTGTCGCTTTATTTGTCATTGCCCTTAGCATGGGGAACATTACGCCGTTGTTAGCCGACCCTAACCTGGAGTTCAGACGCTACCTGACGATATTCAGCGGCAATTCCTCCCCGGGAAGGACTTCTTCCACCTGAAACCGTTGGCTCCTTTGGGTTGTCAGGTTATTTTCCGCCGTCCAACACTCGCTGATGAGATGTTTCTTGCCGATCTTTTGTTTTGCGTCCACATAGTAGATTTAGTTCATATTTTTTGTCTTTGTAACGGAAACATGTATTTAGGCCGAAAGTCCGTAATGTTCTTCAAGAAATACTATACATTTGACTATTCGAATCCTCTGGAAACTGCTAAATAGTCAGACGGTTTCAATCTTCGATAAAACCTCAATTTTAATGCTACCGATTTAACATCGCACTAATACATTTCAGTAGCGGTGGCATAGAACAAGGCTAGTGCTTTCTTTAATGAAGGTGGAACTCCGGCATTTGCTTTGTGTGAAAGTGGGATCCCACAGTAAACCATCCTCATAGTTACCGGCGATGATTTTACCACCAACCAACCAACCAACCAACCAACCATCTGCAGAATATAAGCTTACAGTTTTGCGACTTGTGTGGCGAAGCCAACTCACTCAGCCACTTGAATACCTCGGTGTCCAAATGTAGGATTTCATGGTCACCATTCTTTGAATGTAAGCTTACCTTATCATTAACGCTCCTCACAATTTCCTCGGAATATTAACATCTTCATAAAACACACACAGAAGAATAGTTCTGAATGCGGGTTGTCAAAGCCTCATTTCTGCAGGTGTTCACTCTCATCGTTTTGACAGACGCAGATGCGGCGCCTCTCCAGAATGACAGGCAATATCCCGCACACGGACAGGATGAGCTTCTATAACAAAATCATATTTCAACGTTCCTCACTTGAATAACGCCTCGAAAGCCTCGCACAGCACGCGACTTCTTCTGCACAATCCTTAAAATTTAAGCATCCTCTTACAATGCATATTGCACGTCTTCACTTCCCATCTCACAGAATTCATTCCGCAGTTCTTGTGGATTTAAGCCACTTTTAGCATGAAAGAAATATTACAACTTTTTAGCACATTTTAAAATGCACGGTTTTGAAACTATATACTGCAATAGAAAGCAGTCGGGAAGAAATGAAAGAACGTATGCTGATGAACTGATGCTAATGGCACACCGCGTCGAAAATTCACATTTCAATCTATATAACAAATATTATAATAGTAAGCATTTCCGTATCAAAATCAGTTACCGGTCCACTCGGAAGGACTTGCGCTCAATTTCCATTATGAAGTCAACATTTTTTTCTCCACTAATGGATAGGCATAGGACCCCGAGACTTACTCAGCCTACACCAAAGTTGAGTTCCAGGATAATTCTGGGGGGACAAGGTCGGCTAGGCGTAGAGCTAACCACTCTATCACTGAGGTTACAGACAGGGGAAGTTTTATCTTGCACACCGCCGCTTTCACGGCTTGTACAGCAATAGCTTTGCTTTGCTCATATGAGCACAGGACGGACATCCGTCCTTAAACCGCCAGTTATGACTGAAAAGGAGTCAGGATTCTCCACCGACCTGACAAAAATGTGGGGAGGTGCCGTTGAAAATTATTATTATTATTATTATTATTATTATTATTATTACTATTATTATTATTATTATTATTATTATTATTATTATTATTACACCTCTCTACATTTTGTCTATTCAATGAACTCCAGTGCTTTAATCCCTTATGCGATTTTCTATATCCATAATAAACACATTACGTTACGGCTTTTTAAGTTACCGGTAACCGGTTTAATTCATTCGAACATGAATCTGGATCTACAACATTTCCTACTTGTGTATCACTTATAACATTCTTTCTATAAGGTATTTACATGTTGGAATTTTAATATAGATCTTAGATGTTTTATTGAAAAGTTAAAGTCCATCGATAGTCGTTTATTTTATGTTACGTGAGAAGTCTACTACAAGTACTCTCAACTTGAACTACACTTACCGAGCCCGATAGCTGCAGTCGCTTAAGTGCGGCCAGTATCCAGTATTCGGGAGATAGTGGGTTCGAACCCCACTGTCGGCAGCCCTGAAGATGGTTTTCCGTGGTTTCCCATTTTCACACCAGACAAATGCTGGGGATGTACCTCAATTGAGGCTACGGCCCTTTCCTTCCCACTCCAAGCCCCTTCCTCCCCCATCGTCGCAATAAGACCTATCTGTGTCGGTGCGACGTAAAGCAACTTGTAAAAAACAAAACAAAAAAACTACTCTTAAACTCATCTTAGTATACTAGGACACTAACAGAGTAACTTACAAAGAACAGGCTGAAGAGTCGCATTCCAACACACTTTTTCTTCGTTTACACCAGGGCTTTCCAACCCAGAAAATTTTACCTCGGTGTAAATAAAATGGAGGACAATGGAACAAGGTACACAATATTATTTACAGTAATTAATAGTATAGTAAGATCTTATAATTGTTCCTTTACTCTATTCTCCTGGTAAGTCTTGGGTTAAACTTAGCCCCTACCTTGCTGAAAGTGATTATTTGTTTAAGATCTTCCTTACCACCATAGTTAATTGACTTCACAAATAACATAATTCAATTTCCTTACTATCTGTGTACATTCATTACGAGATTGCGGGCTTTCAAACTCCGTTTAAAGTTTGACGCAGCTTAAAAAGATGAAGATTTTTTATTTCCTATCAGAATAAGATTAATTAAACTCCTTATCTCTCATCCGCACGCCCCCTTTTAGTACCCTCGCTTATTAAACAGCTGTTTATTTACTCCAATCTGAATCAGAAGTAGTGGAGTAAAAATCACAGCGATCCGTACACGACTGAACTTATAAATTGGTCGTTATATACTGTAATATACGGCGAGGTGGTCGTTTGGAAATCAACCGACTGGATAAAATACTAAACGAAAACCTTTCCTATTGAAGAAAAGTTACAATAGATAATTCACTGATATGGACATGTTAAAAGAGCACAACCAACCTCTGCGGAAGCCGTGGTTTCCAGTCTGGAAATAAATGGACAAAGATCTCGGGGAAGACCAAATCACCGATGGATGGACACTGTTCCCAGTGACACGAGGGCAACAGGTCTCACGTCCTCCGGCGGGAAGGAAGATGGAAGTGATGACAGCATACATATTGCCACTTGAGTGGGGAAGCTGCGAATAATAATAATAATAATAATAATAATAATAATAATAATAATAATAATAATAATATGATGATGATGATGATGATGATACTGTAACATAATGTCCTGCAGTTCGTATTTCTACGGTGTGTGCACTTGTGACGAATAGAGTGGATGAGTGAGTAGTGTGTTGGAATCTAGTCAGCGGCGGCTAGTTACTGTATCGTAACGATTTAACCAATCGTTTTCTCGTGGATCCTGTATTTATTTTCCTTATGTGTTTTAATTACATTATTTTATGCATGTATATGTTAAGTAGACATATCATAATACAACTCACTGCATTGTCTCACTGATATACTACTATAAATAAAGAAATTTACTAAACAGAGAAAAACTGAGACATTTCAAAATGCTTCATTCACTCTGAGTGTAGAAAGATTCTGTAGATCATGCCGACAATAATTCCACCATAACGCGCGGGTGTAGTAGTGACAAATCCCAGTGTCCTCATTGCGGGAAATATTATACCAAAGTATATTGATATAAATCGCGCACAGGTTAATAGACAGTTTCATAACGCGAAAAGATCTTCAAAACTACCATCGGCCGAAATTAAACTACTTCATTCTCAACACAATCAACCCGACAATTCGGTTCTTAGGACCAATTATTACATCGGCCTTTCCTGCGAAACACAGCCCTTTGATTTATATGGAGTGAAGTTACGTTATTGCAGTCAACGTTTTCTACAAGTTGTATATTACTGTAATTTCGATGGGTGTGTTATAATGAATTTACTTCTTTTCTATCTAAATCCATCTATCTTCTTCCCGTTCCAAAACATCCGGCACCTAAATATGTAGAGGTAAGAAAAGCAAGAAGAAATTGACTCTTTCAACCATCCTATCAGCGTCATTCAACCCTCAGCGTAAATCCAAAAGATATAAAGAGGATACAATACAGGTACGCTGAAATTGTTTTTATATTGCAACCAGAGTTGCGAAGAAATTGTATAAAAGAAATTGAATTAATTTACGATTACTTTTTAGTAATTTTTACTCGTAATCGTTACTTTTGGTCTGTCTCTGTGGTGTAGTGGTCAGCGGGATTAGCTGCCACCCCCGGAGGCTCGGATTCGATTCCTGTCTGTGTCATGAAATTTGAAAAAGTGGAAAGGGGACCACTCAGCCTCGGGAGGTCAACTGAGTAGAGGTGGATTCGATTCCCACCTCAGCCATCTTCGAAGTGGTCTTCCGTGGTTTCCCACTTCTCCTTCAGACAAATGCCGGAATGGAACCCACGGTTACTAGACTAGACGGTAGGGGTCACGTGCAGGCTCGCTTTGGCTCGTGACGTCATCTGGCCCGCATTGCCGGCTTGCTGTGAACACGACCCATTGTAATTGTGCATTTCTGTTAATCATCTGCTTGTTTCTGTTTAACCACTTGCTTACTATTTTTCAGTTTTGCCAGTTGTTATGTAAAGATAATTATGTTGTAATTTATTTCAGTACCTTTCAGAACATTACAAGTAATATAATATCACTGTGCTTAACACGAACTATTCCAGTAGCTTTCTCAGTACTAAATAATCTTTCGCCTCACAAATAAAGTACTTACGGTTCGGTTTTCGTATTTTCTATCCATCCAGTGATTTTAGAACGATTTTTACGTAGTTTCATTTCTAAGGCTAGTTACTAAAATTAAAGAAACATGACCAATCACACGGGATGCATTTTCCGTTGTTTTGGCGGATTGTTGGTGTTAAGTAGTATTGTGAACACCTAATGTTATGTTTATGTATAAGTAATTATTTATAAATGTGTATTGGCCGATGGAATGTTGGTAAAATGCCCCTGATGAAACGTCAACTTCTTCCACCATATCAGAGGTCACTCTTTTGGGGGGTAAAGAGACTTCCACAGGCTTAGGCCATATAGACCTGTGGTACGGAGGAAATCCTCACATTCAGAAAATGCGATCAAAAGATCAATATTTAAAAACACATAATACATACTCCTAATTATTATGATGGTATTAAAACTGTATACATTTTCATTACATACAATACAACATATTTATATAAGATTTTTCTTGGTTGTTTTACATTACTTTAAAATCAGTCTATCCAACAATTTCTTGATTTTTTCACACTTTTCCTTTGTTCATTAGGAGTTCGTTCACATCTCTTGTAAGAATTCACGTGTCTAAGTTTGTTCATATTTTTCAATCTTATGAACGTTCTGGTTCTAACAAAACATAAAACAACAAAATCTTCAAGATCAGGATATTTTTCTTATTTTTTTCCTTCAACAATCTAAAAACTCATGGACATTTCTTTATGTAGTTTCCATGGAAGGCACTAAATTTATTTTCTATTTTAATAACAGAATTAATGCACTCATCCGTGGATTTCATAAAGTGCCCTCTTGAAATGGTTTTTAGCCAATTCCTAGGTGAAGGAGAAATGTTCACGGTTTGGATTTCATACACAATGGCTTTCTGGTGTTACCTTTTCTTCATCCTATAAGCTACATAGCCAGCAATCATTTCTAGTAGCTCGATCTTTTCTCTAACAACTTCGACAGACACGCTTGCATTATTTTCATCTTGAAAATGTTCCAGAAGTCCATTGTAGCTGAAGTGAAATCATAATCATCATCATCATCGTCATTATCAAGTATGAAGTTTTGAGGCACCTCATCTTGTGGGGACAAAACGTCTGCGCTCAGAGATACGACATTTTTTCATCTGGACAGTTTTTGCTGTTTACCGCTTCACCTGCATTCCGGCTTAAAATTAATGATTTGATTCGCTGCGATACAATGGTAGGGAGAGGATCTGGGAAAAGTAGCTCTCATTTGTGTCCTGGTTACACTTGGGCGCCATTAGTAAGTATAGCCTTCTGATTTAAAATCCTTAAATAGATCACGAAGGCTATTTATAGACATTAGAAAACCTTCTTGGAAAGGAAGGAGTTTGTTTTTGCCAATTGTTTTCATGGTGAATATTAATTCGAATAATTTGTCAAGAGCATGATTTTGTTGCTCTATACCAGGGCCTCTCAAACGCCCAAAATCTCACGTGTGCAAATCGAGGCGCAGAGACTCCGTGCACTGTGCATCGGTCCGACTCGGCTCAACTCGGCTTGACTCGGATGGTGTACTGTGCTAAGAGCGACGAAGCGTTCGGTGATAGACGGCTTGTTTATCAGTGAATCAGATAAGGGCAAGACAACAACGTAATAATGGAGCAACCTGTTTTGAAGAAAGCAAAGACTCCTGAAAGTACATTTCAATCGAACTGGGTACTTTCGTATTTTTTCTCAGTCGTGACGATAAAGCCCAATGCTTAATCGGTGGGACAATAATTACGTTATCACCAAAAACTGTTTTTCAATACAATGGCTATAATTGCAGCAACGGTACCAGCCAAAATAAGGAAATCGAAACCATGGTTTGACACTGAGTGCTACCAACACCGAAGAAAAACGTTAGATGCCCTACACAAAGCAAGACTCAAAAATGTAAAAGATGACCTAGAGGAATATGCTAGGAAGAGAAAGGAATACAAAATGCTCTTGAAAAGCAAGAAATCACAATTTATAGAAAAAGAAGCACTAAGAGAAGCAGATGAAGCACGCAAGGACCCCTACATAGCACTTAGAAGAAAGGTCACCAGAACATCAGATGAAATCCAAATGGAAAGTTGGGAATGCCACTTCTCTCGAATTTTAAATAAAAGACAGACAAACAAATCACATGATAGTAGGACACCGAATGAGGAGGAAAAGACCTCCCAAATTACAACAGAAGAGGTTGAAACAATAATCAAAAACACAAAAAACAAAAAGGCAGCAGGACCAGACGGTATTTATAATGAGATGTTAAAGGAATCAACAGGAGTGTTAATTGAAATATGGACAGAGTTATTCAATAAATGCCTCAGCTCAGGAGAAATTCCAGATAGCTGGAGAAAGTCGACAATCAAAGTCCTATACAAGGGATCAGGGGATACAAATAATCCGAATTCTTACCGTGGTATAGCACTTGAAAATAACATATTTAAAATCTATACAAAGTTACTCAACAAACGTCTCACGGAGACAATAGATCCATTGATTCCAGACCAACAATTTGGCTTTAGAGAAGGAAGGTCCACCTTACAGGCCGTATGTAATCTTCTTAATGACATTGACCAAGCGCTGAGACATCCAAAAGGCAAATTCAGAACCGTCTTTATCGACTACACAAAAGCCTTTGATTTGTTGAATAGGACCAAACTCGTAGCAAAAATGGAATCCATGACAAACGGAGGAAATGTAGTTACAACAGCCATAAGAAATATACTGACCTACAACAGAATACAAATAAAGGACGGAATAACAACTTCAAGAGAGATCCTGCAGACAAATGGGGTTCTACAGGGGGATCCCATCAGCCCCACCCTATTCAACATCGCCACCGCAGATATCGTGAAGATCTTAAAAAAATCGAATTCATTATCTTTATATATGTATGCAGACGACATGGTCATAGGTTCCTCAAACAGACTTGAATTACAAGAAGCACTAAATGACTTACATAACTGGGCAGAAGAAAATGACTTCAGTATAAATAGTAACAAAACAAAATACATGGTGTTCCGGAAAGGTGGAAGATTAGCAACAGAGGATAAAATGACTTTAGGAGGGAAGGAACTGCAGACAGTAAACTACTATAAATATCTAGGAATCACCCTACAAACAACACGCAATTCATTCAGGATACACGTAAAGGAAAGAATAACAGCTGCTATAAGAGGAATATATGACATAAAGAACATAACCAGTCTATCCCTCCAGACGGCTATGATCTTATTTAATGCTAAAATATCGCCAATGCTGACCTACGGATTAGAATTGATATGGGAAAACCTATCTTTTTCAGACCTAAACTCAATGGAGAAAGTAAAAGCCCGATATCTGAAAAGAGCACTTGGAGTGGCAAGAACAACACCTTCCAGGCTTGTTTACGAATTGGCAAGAGAAACATTCTACATCGAGGACTTACGTTACAAACTATCCCTGCCATCTACTGAGCAAGCGACAAAACTGATGCAGACAAGAGAGAAGAAGCGCGAAGAAATCCCTCTGGACTTCTATAGCACAGATGCAATGATCGACAGGAGATGGGTAAAAGAAAATCAAGAACTTAGAAATGTAATTACAAGATTGGCAGTGCATGGTTTTCACCATAAAATTTGTAAAAACAAAAAGTTTCATGAACCAAACAATGAATGTGTATGTGCATTGTGTAATAACCACTGTGACAGATACCATATAACCATGTGTCCTAAACGAGAAAGATCGATCGTGGACTATAGCAAAGAGTAACTATATAGATGCGAATTGTCCTTTTAATTCATCTATGTACATTAGTATGCAATAATAATAATAATACAATGGCTTTGTTCGAATTCTACGAGAATTTCTCGAAGGAAGATTCTCCTAAGCTGTATCGAGAAGCAGCTAAGATTTTTCTAAATGTTTCGTTCCACATGCATACGTTAAAGGTTTTTTTTTTCTGTTTTGACTTGTACGAAAACTAGATTGCGTGCGAGTATTTCTGATTGTAATTCAAAGAACGTTCTCAGAATTGCTGTCAGCCGATCCCTTGTTCCAGACATTACTGGTGTAATTGCAAAGAAATAGGAAAAGAGGAGCTAGCTAGAGAAGATAAACTGTATGCTCAAACTAAACTGAAAGAGTCTTTTAACACTGGTAATATTGTCCCATACAACAGTGTGTCCTCACTCAATGCACATAAACATTTAGCAGTGAGGGGAGAATCAGCGGGGAACGTGAAGAAGGCAGAGACAGGACGAACGGGTGAGACAGGTGTAGGGGAAGAGCAGTGGGGTGTAGGGGGGTTTGCACTCTGCTCAACCTAGTGAAGTCGTCTCCTGCACCTTGCGCCGTGCATTGCACTGGCGCATGCACCCTGAGAGGCCCTGCTCTATACAATTCAAGTAACTCTCAATTATGTCCTGGTTACACTTGATCGCTGTTAGTAAGTATAGCCTTCTGATTTTAAATCCTTTAATAGACCACGAAGGCTATTTAGAGACATTAGAGAACCTTCTTGAAAAGGAAGGAGTTTGTTTTTGCCAGTTATTCTCATGTTAATTGGAATAATTTGTCAATAGCATTATTTTGTTGCTCTATACAATTCCTATAGGCACTTTTTAAGCTGTTTGTCCACACATGGGGACACGGGCGTCAAATCCATTATCAATCGTGTTAATAGCTGAGCTCTGGGAAGTTATGGCATATTGCTTTACCCACAGTCAGTGATAACAGTTCAGTGGCTTTCCGTTCGTTTTGCCTCTCCGTTCCAGTCACAAGAATATGCTTCATTGATAGGGTATGCGCATAATGTAGGTCTTCGCCCTCACTTTGCATTTCAATTAATTTCGTAAATGCTTATTTTGTAACACATTGCCCACTTTCGAGTTGATATCCTTCCTGAATAAATCTCTTTCAAAATTCGTAAAAAGACTTGATTGTGTTTTTAAGATATTAATTTTCAACTCAATGACTCCAGGAGAAATAGAAAACTGCCTTAGCCGTCGCCTGATTGTAACTCGCTAGGAAGAGGGTAATTAATCACGTCTATAACAAAATCCTTATTTTGCTGTTTTACGTCAGAATTTTCTAGTCTAATTAACTCTAATTCTGCAGACACTTCAGCAATTTTGTCATTACAGAAACATTGATGTTTACTTTTGTTATCTAATTCCTTCCTCAAGATTCCACTATTAACATTTTCTGCTTCAATTGGTGCTTGCGATTGTAAAATTTGCTGTATTTCTTTACGATGATTTCGCTTTTGTGCCCTTATTTCACGATCTTTACAGGACTGACTCGCTAAATCATCACTACTCAGTGGCAAATTTATATATGGTACTGTTCCAGGCCTTAAATCACGTCTAATTGGAAGGTTTAGTAACTCACTCTTCAAGTCGTGGAAGTGTACAGAGTACATGCCAGCATTCTCAACAGTAAACGAGTCAGTCTGTTTACCGGTGTTAATCCACTTTAATTTAATGTCACTGTTCTTTGGAAAACGGTGATGTCTATCGTGGTTAGAGCAACCGGCGACAGCACAACACATGGTACAGCACAGCACAGAAAAATTTAATTAAATTCTTACATTGCTGCTCACTAGACTAAAGGCGCTCTGCTTGGTTTAGTGAACTTGGGGATCGCGTGACGTCAGGAAGGGTGGCTTGCTACTGCGCATCCAAGTGATGACCCCTACCGTCTAGTCTAGTAAGCGTGATGCTACCTAACTTAGGGCCACGGCCGCTTCCTTCCCTCTTCCTTGCCTGTCCCTTCCAATCTTCCCATCCCTCTACAAGGCCACTGTTCAGCATAGCAGGTGAGACTGCCTGGGCGAGGTACTGGTCCTCCTTCCCAGTTGTAACCCACCGACCCAAAGTCTCACGCTCCAGGAGGCGGTAGAGGTGGGATCCCTCGTTGAGTCCGAGGGAAAGACCGACCATAGTGGATAAAGAGATTAAGAAAGAAAGAATCGTTACTTTTTACAAAATGTAATTGCAACTCGTAATTTACTTCTGGAAATAGTAACCGTTACATTCTAGTAATCGATATATATCGCATCGAGATCCGCAACACTCGCAAGGATATAATTCCAGGATACGACGCGCACTCGTTCATTTACTCGCACGTTGTTGAGGTTGCTGGTTGAGATTAAGATAATCGTGTACTACGTGGTCGAGATGGTGGTGGTGGTGGTGGTGGTGGTGGTGGTGGTGACTATTGTTTTTTAAGAGTTAACACAACTGGGCATCCAGCCTCTGTTAACACTAATCAGAAGGAAAATGAAAGAGGTCGGACACTTCAAAAAGTGAAGGTACCGGTAAAAGACAGGAAATGGAAGACTATCTCGACCTCGGAAACCTAATACCGTGGAGGTCGGGAAAGAACAAGAGTTGACCGACGACACTGAAAGTAAGTGGAAGCAATGCCGGACTCACCTAGCGGAATCGTGGTCGCCAACCCACGCTCCCAAGTTGACCGTCCTTGGTCTCTCTTTTAGTAGCCTCTTACTTCACGCAGTGGATACCGTAGATGTTATTCTACCGCCCCCGTCGAGAATGGAGCCGGAATAAACATGTGACGGCGAAGGGATTAAGACCGTCCCTTGTTTGAATAAATATTTTGAATTGGTTATCCTGAAAATAATGAAAACACGAAAGTGACGTACAAGTTTTGCTGGGGAGAAAT
The DNA here is from genome assembly GCF_040414725.1 of Anabrus simplex. Lineage (NCBI taxonomy): Eukaryota > Metazoa > Arthropoda > Insecta > Orthoptera > Tettigoniidae > Anabrus > Anabrus simplex. The sequence continues at coordinate 1,300,470,270 of NC_090265.1, forward strand.
CAGTTTGAAAGTTAGTGTCACTTAGTGATGATAGCCACGTAATATCTCTGATCTAAATAACACAAAATGGAGTAATGTACTTTACCTTGCAAACTTTGGTACCATTCCATCCCTATATGAAGAAAAAAAAATGAAAAAAGACAGGCGTTTCCCCGAAGACTCGCGTTCTGTGAAGTAATTGTAATTAATTTTTTTTTCTCAGGCGAGTATAATTGAGGTCAGTTTGTTTTCTTTTGTACTTTTCCCATCACTGATTAAAACCAAAGGCTCGAGACTGTTAGGAAAGTGGTGAACAAAGAAAATAACGCTTGCTAAGTTAATCCACAAGATATTCACGCCCATTTCAGATACATTTAAAAAAAATCCTAATAACTGTCTGCACGTTCAGTATGAATATGACCGATCTCGATAGCTGCAGTCGCTTAAGTGTGCTCAGTATCCAGTATTCGGAAAATAGCGGGTTCGAGCCCCACTATCGGCAGCCCTGAAAATGGTTTTCCGCGGTTTCCCATTTTCTCACCAGGAAGATGCTTGGACTGTACCTTAATTAAGGCCACGGCCGCTTCCTTCACACTTCTAGCCATTTTCTGTCCCATCGTCGGCATAAGACCTATCTGTGTCGGTGCGACGTAAAGTAACTTGTACAAAATATAAAAAGTAAGAATATGCACTTTAAGTTCATTAAAAACTGGATTTAGATAAAACTTTTGATGAGTATGTATTTCGAGATGATATAGCGCACACACACACACACACACACACACACACACACACACACACACACACACACACACACACACACACACACAACTGACTGTTGACCCGCTTCAATTCTTGAGTCATTTTTAGAGCACTAATGTTACGAATAAAACACTGTGTTTTATCGATATAATTTAATTCATTATGACCCAATCAGTACACATACATTTATACACTCACACATATAAGAATATTCTGAGTGAGAAACATGTTTCAGTGACTCCAGAGAACATTGAAAAATAATTATTCACTGTGCTACAAAATTTGTATGAACATGTTTTGAGTGTTGTAACTAAGAAAATAAGTTTGTATTGAATATGTGTCTGAGAGATTGATATAATATCTTTCCAGAGAACATAAAAAAATACATAATTGCTCACTGTGCTAAAAAATTCTATATAACGCATGTTTTGTGTGTTGTAACTGACAGAATGGTAAGCATATATTAAGTATGTGATATTACATATTTTGGTGCTTTTTGTTACATATTTATGTACATAGTTTTCCACTTGATTCTAAGTCCCAGCTCTAGTTATAATTGTTGAAAAATAGCTAGGCGGCTCGGAACAATTAACTGGACGTCTGCGCTGTAGAAATAGGTGTACCAAAATTTCTATTTTAAAGCTACATAATCCATTTTGAAAACACAAACAGAATTTCACGCTTTACAAACGATCAATTCTCGCCCTTTGTGCCCTTTTCCATTCTTTTTGCCGATACCTTCATTTAACGAACGGTCAGATCTCTTCCATGTTTCCTCTGATTAGTGTTAATAGCGGATGGTTGCCCAGTTCTAGTTCCTCTTAACACATTTCCACTCCCAGGTAGCTTACCAGTCATTCAGTTAGTTTCCTAGGCAACCAGTTTAATTGGCGCGTCCTATTGGTAACTCCGTGTCATGTTAATGGAGAGGAAAATAATGCGTCGGGTGCAGATCTTCTGCTACTGACAAGCGTCGCTTACGCAACGGTACACTGGATGTACTCCGTTTATTTAGGAGTTAAAAACTACGATTACGTGCTTCATGTCAATTCAGTCCTTCGGGAACGATGACGTTGTTTCTAAATGTAAAGATAATTATGGTAAAACCGTGTATTTTGACAGAATTAACAGATTACTTTTCCTTTATTTATTAATAATTACCCACTTCTTTGTCTGTCAACATTGTTTAGCCACTTTACCGTCCTGGAGGTCCTTAGTGACTATTGAAAAAGAACAACGCAAATAACTGAAAGTGCGGCATAACTGTTTTCACTTAGAAAAAAATTTCGACAGTTTCCTGTGTAAGTACTCCTTGCCATACATTTAGCTAAGTGGCATAGTCACTGGCTCCTCACTACGGTGGCCGTGATTCGAATCCCAGCGATCGTAATCAAATTTCTTTTCGCCTCGTGGTTATTAACAATTCTTGACATCCTGTATGAATTGAAGTTTTATTTCCTCAGTTAACACAGCGCAGTTATTAGAAATATTTCCATAGATGATTCTAGCAATGCCAAAGTTGTACACTAACAATTTTGTTGTAGTGAGGAATAACAAAACACTATCAGCATGGAAACCAAACACTCCAGGTTTTACTGCAAGGTTGTGGTGTAATCCTTTCGTCATTTAGACGAATGGTGTTACATGAATACTAGTTGCAGTATACCCGTCGTCGAATTAGTTTTGTAATTGCAACAGTTGTCGTGTAGCGGAGATGACTGGTTGCACAAGTAGCAAAGGTAAACCAAGCGAGTTGACTACGTGGTTTGAGGCGTATAGCTGTTAGCTTGTGTACGGGAGATACTGGGTTCGAAACCTGCTGTCAGCATTCCTCAAGATGCTTTTCCGTGGTTTCCCATTCTCACATGATTTCACTGTACCTTAAGCAAGGCCGCAATCGCTTCATTCCCACCGAGCGAGTTGACCATGCGGTTAGGGTCGCGCAGCTGTGAGCTTGAGCTAGCATTCGGGAGATAGTGGGCTCCAGCCTGAATATCGGCAGTCCTGAAGATGGTTTTTCGTAGTTTCCCATGTTTATACCACGTAAATCCTAAGGCTGTACTTTAACTAAGGCCACGGCCGATTTCTTCTCACTCCTAGCCCTTTCCTATGCCATTGTCGCCATAAAACCACATGCGACGTAAAACGAATATGAAAAACAAAAAATGTCAGTCAGTGTATGCTATTATTGATAAGTTTTAGGAACTTGAGACAGTCTAAGATATCGGTCCCGGTGATATTACGTCATTCGAGCCGAAGTTTTTCAACCCCCTGCTCACTTTATGACTTTTATGATCACATGGTTTTCCAGCTTATAAAACCAATTACGAGATCAACTACCATCATCACCAGTTAGGGGGTAACAATGATGATTGAACAGCATTTCCACATCAAATTCGTAAATGTCCCCATTATCCTTTTCACTGCTGAATTCTTGGACAGGTTGGCGCGACCCCAGTGCTGGATTATTTCAGCCAACAACATAGATTCACCAAACTGAACATAAAACACAAGCACTAACTACAGAATAATATTTTGAGATGATTTTTTAACTCACCAGTGTGTTCATACCTGTTGAAAAATGGAAATATCTAACGGAGCTCGATAGCTGCAGTCGCTTAAGTGCGGCCAGTATCCAGTACTCGGGAGATAGTGGGTTCGAACCCCACCGTCGGCAACTTTGAAGATGATTTTTTGTGGTTTCCTATTTTGACACCAGGCTGTACCTTTATTTTTTTAATTTTTTTTTGCTAGGGGCTTTACGTCGCACCGACACAGATAGGTCTTATGGCGACGATGGGATAGGAAAGGCCTAGGAGTTGGAAGGAAGCGGCCGTGGCCTTAATTAAGGTACAGCCCCAGCATTTGCCAGGTGTGAAAATGGGAAACCACGGAAAACCATTTTCAGGGCTGCCGATAGTGGGATTCGAACCTACTATCTCCCGGATGCAAGCTCACAGCCGCGCGCCTCTACGCGCACGGCTGTACCTTTATTAAGGCCATGGTCGTTTCCTTCCCACTCTTAGCCCTTTACTGTCGCATCGTCGCCACAAAACCTATTTGTATCGGTGCAAGGTAAAGCAAGTTGTAAAAAAAAAGTCTCTAGTAAATAATATTATGATTGAGGACAAGCCAAAAGAAAGAGCCCCGTCATCACTTTCCGGGCAGTAACACTACAATGGAAACTATTATTTCGAATTCAAATCCTGTGTACATAGAAACACAATACTGCAGATTTACAAAACACTACACAGGCCAGTTGTTATGCGGTAGCGTAGCTTAGACAATCAAAGAAAGGAATCAGACAGAATCGCTGACGCAAACATGATATTTATCAGACATAATATGGCAGGATGCACGGCGGATCTATAAGAGGAATGAGGATAGGAAAACTGAAGCTGTATTCAAACATATAGGAGACCATTGAAAGAAACGAAAAGACCACGTCAAGAGAATGTCATGGAAATGAGTTCTGAAGAAGATCCTACGATACCAGGCATGAGGAAACATTCAGTTGAATACCAATCTAAGTGATGGATCGAGCTCATGATCTGTCACTTTGGCTAATACGCGTTTGTCGGACAAAGTTGATTCTCAAAGGTACAAGAACTTCTTATTTATCTGGATATTAAAATAAATGGTGTTTTTGAAGACGAACTTTTAAGTGTAGAAGAGAGGAATATGAGGAAAAAAAAGGCATGGAAGCTTAACGCTCAGATGTCCAAGAGGGACGGAGTAGAACAATTATCCCTAGCACAGCGACCTGTAATAGCCTTAACTACACACGCCTGATGAACTACTCTGTACAGTAGGCAATTACAGGATGTATAGGGAGAGAGAACAAAGCTCGCAACTGCAGTTTTTACTCATAATTTATGGGAATGATGTTATTCTTATTGTCACGTAAAAACTTGCAAAACCGGGGGAGTTGGCCGTGCGGTTAGGTCCGCGCAGCTGTGAGCTTGCATCCGGGAGAGTGGTTTCAAACCCCACTGTCGCCACCCCTGAAGATGGTTTTCTGTGGTTTCTATTTTCACTTCCTTCCCACTCCAAGGCTTTCCCTGTCCCATCGTCGCCATAAGAACAATCTGTGTCGGTGCGACGTAAAGCAAATAGCAAAAACTTGTAATACCATCCTAACAATAGTAATATACTGCATTGACATTAATCATTTTTCTTCTATGCTTTCTTTGGTCAGGGTTACAGGATCGAATCCTAAGGAAGTCGGTTGGCATTTTGAAGTGTTTAAATGCGAGAGATTTGGTTTAGTAAATTAACTGGCGGGCCTTTGTGGTGTAGTGGTTAGTGTGATTAGCTGCCACCCCCGGAGGCGCAGGTTCGATTCCCGGCTCTGCCACGAAATTTGAAAAGTGGTACGAGGGCTGGAACGGGGTCCATTCAGCCTCTGGAGGTCAAATGAGTAGAGGTGGGTTCGATTCCCACCTCAACCACCCTGGAAGTGGTTTTCCGTGGTTTTCCACTTCTCCGGGAAGTACCTAGCTTAAGGCCACGGCCGCTTCCTTCCCTCTTCCTTGTCTATCCCTTGCAGTCTTCCCATCCCCCCACAAGACCCCATTCAGCATAGCAGATGAGGCCGCCTGGGAGAGATACAGGTCATCCTCCCCAGTTGTATCCCCGACCCAGAATCTGAAGCTCCAGGACACTGCCCTTGAAGGCGGTAGAGGTGGGATCCCTCGCTGAGTCCGAGGGAAAACTGACCTGGAGGGTAAACAGTTAAAAAAGAAGAAGAAGAAATTAACTGGCACATTAAAGAGTCCCTTTCTAGAATGAAATTGGGACACTCTAGCGTCTCCTAGAATATGTAGTAGATGAAGAGCTATTATTATTATTATTATTATTATTATTATTATTATTATTATTATTATTATTATTATTATTATTATTATTATTATTATTGTTATTATTATTATTATTATTATTATTATACCAAAATGTACTATGCTATGAAAGTACGTACTTCAATCGATGTGTGTCACTGTAGTGAACAAGACAATTGTGTGCTCTGAAGTGTTCTGCCAATGTTCATAACTCCTGCGATCGCGAGTAGAGTATGTAACATCACATCGACCTGAAGGCTCGATTTAATTGTGAAGCACTTGGAATTGTTAGTATCCACACTCAGACCATATTTTACGCCTCTGGTTGAGGAAATCTCGTAAATCTGAAATGCCTTCTTTGAAACTGAACATAAACTCCCTCCCTTGAGGAAGATCAACCAGATGAGATATCCGGGCAGAGAGAATGAGAAAAATAAATTTATGATATGGGTGAAAAATCACATGGAGTGGCATGTTTAGCTCCAGGAAGTTCCATGAATGTATCACAATTCCACGTCTTTAATCGACTTTTGGGTCCATGACATTACCTACACCCTACAATTTCTAGAAGGGAAATACTGAGTTAAATGCCTTTCATGACAACATACCTGTGTAGGGGTATTGTTCGGAGATCAGAAGAATGCACATGCCCGGTGAGGCACGGGGGGAAAGGGTTTTCGCCAAGAGCCAGTGACGTAATCGTTACCATAGCAACCGGGCTACTACCTAGGTGACTTTATATTTACCTTTAAGGTACGTTTTCCTAGAAGCGACTCCAGCGATAATCGCACCGCGATAGTCGCTCAGCGATCATCGCCTGTGGGGAAAATGATAACATGCAAACTCAGAAGAGGAGTCCTCCAGGATGATCGCTGGGCGACTAACGCAGAGCGATTATCGCTGGAATCGCTTCTAGGAAAACGTACCTTTACTGATAGATCTTCGCTCTTGTCAGTTGTAATCCAGCTGTTGCTATTGTGTTGTTCTGCGTTCGTTCGTATTCCTTTCTCACCTTGAACCTTTATCTCCAACTTTATCGCTGGAAGTTTTTCGAATCAATAGTCCGGGTTTTCATAGCATGCTGAAACAATGCTCGAAAAAGATTTATCTAGTAATAATACAGATATTTGTTTTTATTAATGCTGTGATTTGGTATATGCGAGCAATACCAGTTAAAGCTAAGGAATATATGAACCAACTAAATGAAAAAATCAGATAGATTCGTCCATATTCATCTGAGTCTTCACATATCTGATTAGATTAGGCAAGCCGCTGAACACAGCGATGTGTGAGTCGATATTTTCCTGTAGCAGATAGAAGCAGATAAGAACAGACCTGTCTGGATAGAACAGGAAGTTCGTGCCTTCAGGCACATTCCTCGTTCTTGTATTCTTCTCATCTCCACACAGTACCTTTTCTGCTCTCACACAAATGAAAACGAAGTACACAAACAGAGCTAATGTAGAGGCTGACCGAGTGCCGCTGCTTGTAAAAACTCTTGGTCTTTGAAAAACAGCACCATCCGTCCCATTGATCCAACAATTGCAACAAGTGCATTTTTCAAGTAAGTTTCCAGATCCATTATTAGGCATATGTCACATTGTTTCATAATTTCTGTCCATTTATAGAGTATCTTAATGTAAATTAAGTTAAATTAAACTTTCGAAGAAATTAAATATTATACGAATAAAATCAAACATGGTATCGTTACAAAATTCTGTTTTTGTTTACTGAATGCAGTATTATGTTCTGTGGGTAAGGGGTCCTTGCACATGTGTGCGATACGCTCAGGGGGCCCCAGAGACAAACAGTTTGGGAAACCCTGAACTAAGGAATTGTGAGGAATGAAAGTCTCTCGCTTGATGGTACATTCTTCAATTTACGAACCAGGGTTTTGACATTGATTAAAGCAGTGTGTAGGAGACTAGGCATTTTGCCTTATAGCTAGCGCTTCATTTCTAGTTATTTCCTCTAGGAGTTGATTATATTGCCTGAGTAATGCGCGTTTGTTGGTGGCGAAAGACGTTTTTCGTGACGCGGAATGTAATGGTTCGAGTACTGAGAGTCTTTACCATTTACAATAATACATGTTGGTTGCCACTGCTTTAGATATGGTGGTCAGCAGTCTCATATGCTCTGTGTATGGATTTTGATGACCTGTGCATCTGTTTTGGTGAACTGTACTTTTAATTAATATGTGCTAATATCGGGAAGTAAACTGCCGTACCTAGTTCATATGCTAGGTTCATCTCGGTATTTGACTGGAAAGGAACTGGACATTCACTCAAGACAACTTCTAGGAGGGTTGAAAGTGGGATTATTAACTCGCTTATCTTTCTCATTGCGTTACCTGAAGCTAAGCACACCCTGATAATACCGTTCAAAACGGCCCTGAATTTTTCGAAGAGCCGGGAAACGTACTCAAGCCAGACGAGCGTGATGCTACTTTGATAATATACAAACACTCGAATATGACAGCTATATGATTTAATTGAGAGGGTGGAAATGCACTCATTTGCCTACTTGTCCAAAGATGTGCTAACATACCTTACCGGCAAGGCTCGTATAAACATGACAAAAAATATTCACGCATAAGGATAATTACGGTGGGGTTGGAATACAGTATTTTCCAAATTCATCGGAAGAGACCGGGCTGAGTGGTTCAGACAGTAAGAGTTCAAGTTAGCTGGTTCGATCCCGGCTCAGTCCAGTGGTATGTATGTATGTATGTATGTATGTATGTATGTATGTATGTATGTATGTATGTATGTATGTATGTATGCTGGTTGAATCCTCCATAGCCCCGTCATCATCTGCCATGGATGGCTTAGGCGTCACTGGAGAGGCTTAGAAGAGAAATAAGAAATGAAATCGTTTCCCGCTACTTTCATCGCCGAACCGGTGGTTGATTATATAACAAGTCTACCAAACCCACTGAAATACATGCTTTATAACTGACATTATGAGCGAAAATGTCACACTATGCATACCTCAGTCAGTTTCATATTGTCGAATTCAATAGTGAGACAGGTCAATGAAAGTAAGACATTTGCTCTAGCCCATTCCAGAAGACATAGTGCACTGTAAATACTAGTTCTAGCCAGCAAAGGCAGCGATTTTGAAGGTGATCAACTATGCCGTCCTCGTATCGGTAGATGTATTGGCACATAACGCCTATAACAGGGCCTCTCAGGGTGCAAAAGACGACTTTGCTTGGTTGACCAGAGTGCAGAAACCCACTCCTCGATTTGGAGCAATAGCGCTGTCTCTCTCTTTCCCCACGCCTGTCTCGCTTGCTCTCCCTGTCTCCCTCTTCCTCACTTACTCAGTAGCGCTCCAAATCCGAGCCGAGTTGAGCCGAGCTTAGCCGAGTAGCCCAGAGACGAAGCGTTGGTCCGAACCGAGCCGAGTGGGACCGATACACTGTGCACAGGAACTCTGCGCCGCAGTTTGCACGCGTGAGATTTTGAGCGTTTGAGAGGCCCTGACCTATAGGACAAAGTTTTGGCTCTCTGACATTTCTGAAAACCATACTTAGTGGGACGTAAAATGAACGACATCATTGTCACCGGATTCACGACCGAAAGAGGTGAATCATAATTCTCATATCATCGGAGTCGTTAACGAACAAGAGTTGACCAAGCAAGGTCAGTTATAAATAATGAAATGAAGACGGGAAGATAGATCCTCGCATAAATAAATAAATAAATAAATAAATAAATAAATAAATAAATAAATAAATAGTGGAAATTCCAGTATCAGCTGCGCTACGTAAACGATATATGCCTTTCTTCTTCAGCCACTTCTACCATGCACACGAATGCCAATAAGAACCCATGTAACTTAATGTCTATTTAGGATATTTTTAAAACATCCACGGAGAGAGATCAATAGAGCACGGAAGAGTTCGATTACCGCTCTGTTGAATAATGCGTCACACAGAGCTACTGGTGAGTGAGACTAGCCTCCTGATAAGCCGTGTACACGAATAAACGTAATAAGCTGGCCGTTTCTCAATTGCGTGCATCCGTATGTCTCAGGGTATACAGGTGTAAACAGCTTCATGATTAGTTTTATTCGTTTATTTACGGCGAGCTTTCGTTTTAATGTTTAAGTACATCTCCCACTTATTGTTCTCCCCTTTCTCCCTATATTTTACATGCACATTATTGACAACTTTAAAATAATCCTGATCTCTGTAATTCCCATGAAAATTATATTTAAAAAGAGAAAAGGATTGCTACGCTCTGTCGCATAACAGTTTAAATTAGAGGAATAAGGGGGGACCTACATGCTCTAAATTAGGCTACTAGTATGGTTCGCATGTTGATTACTCAGACTGAAGGCTGGTATGATCATCAACAGCTAAGCCATCAGCTGCTATATAGGATGGTCTAGGTGTCACTGAAGGGGCTTACAAGGGAAATGCGTTCCTTTCCTCAATGATCCGGAATTTGCTATTACATATCAGTCTGGCAAGCCCACTGAAATGCATGCATCAACCGACGCTATGAGTGACATTTACACACCATTCGTAACAGGAATTAACTGTATAAGGAATGAGATTACTAGCGTCGCTCATACCCCAGTCACTTTCATATTGTCAAAGGCAAGGATGAGACTGAGACACAACGAACCTACTACGCTGGTGTGGCAGGGGGAGAGGTGATACTCCCACGTGGCGCGTCCCAGGTGGCGTATAGGGGCGTCCTAACCGGCTTGCCGGCGGACTTGAGGGAAATAAAATACCTCTCGCGGATCAAACACACTACCCCGTGCGGGTGGGGGACGCACATGTAGAACACACCCGCGGTATCCCCTGCCTGTCGTAAGAGGCGCCTAAAAGGGGCGACCAAGGGATGATTGAATTAGAACCATGAAACTACTTTTGATTCGTACCATAATGCGGGGAACACCATGGGTTGTCTGTACTTGCGAGTAGGACCACTAAATTAGGTACGAAATAGGTTTGTGATTCGTAGCAGTAAAGAGGCTGGCCTGGGGGTTTCCAGTACCCGTGCGTTGTACCCATGTGGGCAACACCGCGGGTCTGGGCGTAGCTTGTGAGTTGTACCGCTATATGAGCGGCACCGTGGGTCTGCGTTGCCTGTGATTGGTGCCCACTATGTGAGGAACACCACGGGAACACCGGCGCCCGTGATTAGTACACCTAGGTGAGGAGCCTCATCGGTTTGCGTTGGTTATGAGTGGCGCCATTGTGTGAGACACACCATAGGTCTGCGTTCCCTGTACGAAGTGCAATCCTTGTGAGTAGTACGATCTTGTGTGGAACACCGTGAGTCTTCGCTACTTTTGATTAGTACCCCAACATGACAAATACCATGGTTCTACTTTACTCGCGACATATACCATTCTGTGGGGCCTTAGACATGGATTTTTCACCCCTTTGTGCTTTATATGTGGTCCCTTGGCCAGTAATACTATTATTTACGATCTTTTTTGAGTCTGATCCACTCTTTGTGTTTGTTTGTTTGTTTGTTTTTTTTATTTGGGTTCATATCCATCCATTTATTCTTCATGACTTTATTTTATTTTGGTCAGTGGATGAATTTGTACTTTTTGTTATTTCATTTCGTACTATTAGGGGCCGATGACCTCGATGTTAGGCCCCTTTAAACAACAAGCATCATCGTCATCGAGACTGAGACACGTCAATGAAAGGAACACAATTGTTCTAGCCCATATCAGAAGACTGTAAACACTAGGTGTCATCCAGCAAAGGCGTGGTAGCCAAAGCTAATTGTTGATCGATCTATAGGTTCACAATACAGGGTCTCTCATATAAACTCTGGCAGCACGCACGGTATTTGTACTCTGCGCTGCGGCAGGTGCTTCAGCCGAACTTCCGGCGTGCGCGGCCGCGGGTATACAATCTTATTTGAAATATTTCTTTATAAAAGATGCTGGAAGTGTCTAGTCCATTGGTGATACAGCCATTGTATCCGGTAACCACATTCTGGCTGACGCGAGTGAGCTCTATCATTACATGTTTCTGATTTCATTCGTAATGTTTTCATTTAGTTCCTCCGATGTGTGAGGATTCGTTCGATACACTTTTTCTTTCAGTTGTAACGGACTCTTCACCTCACCGGCAACTACTGTTATCAACCTCGCCACGCACATAACCTTTTTCTACAATTAATATGGACTTACCTTCATCTGGATACACACCACATTTTCTCTTCAACTGGAATTTATATACTTATGTGGATTTGCACACATCATACCTTGCACGAACTCTGCCTTATCCACCTTTCCGATCGACGATAAACTAACCTCCCTTTCGCTGCCTGACGTCATGTGACATCGTCCGCTTTGTCACGCATGCTCCACTAACTTCTGGAATATTCCAGACATATGTCTCATTATTCCACACTATAAATACCCGGCCTTCCTCTGAATGTGTTGAGATGGACTTTGGCCTGTGTGGAGGGAGGAACCTTTAACATCATCTCCGTCTTTAGCGACATGTGCCCTGGACTCTCCATTTTTGGGCAGAACTACTTGGTTCAAGATGAGGTATGACAAACTAAAAATGTCCTTATTGTAAATAATGCTGTGTTGCATTTGGAGCTATTTTATTTGCAAATTTTGACTGGGAGCAGTGCATTTCCAGGCCGAGATTTTACTTGCATTTTCAATTTCAAAGCCTCTATTGACTATCCAGTGACTGTTTGCTTTCAAAATGTGCGTGTGGTATATCCGCAACTCTGCGACTCCTATACACACTTGTGGTTAATGCTTCACCATGTATGTTTTGGTACACTTGGAGACTGTTTCATTATTGTATACAGTGACTTAAGCCAGTAGGACAATCTTTATTTGTGCCTATTTTCGGGTGTTAATTGAAGAGGTGGCAACTTTCACATGACATTAGACTTTGCTTTGTAGACTTCATGTTGGTATACTTCAATCTGGTAACTGCGAACATTCTTTCTTATTCTCGTTGTTCAACATTTTTCTTTAAACTGTATTCATCCCCTTTTCGTCCATCCCTTTCCTCTCCTGGCCCCTTTTCTTATTTGCTTTCATTTTCTTGAATATTTTACTCTTGATGTAACTATTTGTATTAATTCTGGTTGGGAAAATTCCGTATTCGTACTGACTTCTATTCTTCTAATATTGTAAGAGTTTGATTTGATTTTTCTAATATATGTATATTTCCAAATTTTGTCTTGGTTTCTCTTCTATTTTCACCTGTCCCTTATTTCTCCTGCCATTTTCTTTTAGTTTTTTTTGAATATTATCTAGCATCGTTTCCACTGCGCTATCTGTGTTTATTCTGGAATGTTTATTTGAAGAACCCTTTTTACCACGGCCTCAATTCTCAATTTGGCATTTTTCTCATCGCGTAAATTTATTCCCTACTGTTTGTAAGTACTCGGTGTCGCCGATACTTTGGATTTCCCTTGGCTGGATTTATGAATAAATTTATTCACATATGCATATACCCCCATTGAGGGGTTATTACACATGGTAGCAGAGTATAAAGTCGCAGTTTACTACCACTCTAAATCTTCACCCTGTTACTGCCTTAGTTCTTTTATTTCTTTCTTCTGAGGTTTAGTGGTTTTCCTCGCTAGACTTTGCTTTTCTTTTTGTCATCTCTTTCAACATGGCTTATTTTTCTGATAATTTTTCTCCTTATACTTCAGACACTTCAGACATTTCGTTTGATCCCCATTTCAATTTTTCGGATCCAAATCCTTTTACTAATATGTCTTATAATCCTTTTCTCCCTTGTAATTCTGATCTTACTTCCACGTCTAGTACTCTTACTACTACTGTTTCTTCTAGTTCATCCTCTGAACCTTTACCAACCCCGCCTCAACCTAACACCCCTCTCTATCCTGATCTTTCTCTTTTTACTGCCGAATCCAAACTTCCACTTAATCAAGCACCTCCGCCTTCTCCCCATAAAACTCAACCAGCACAGCATTATTCTCCCGATTTGCGCACTCCACCACCATCCCCTTTTCAGCAATATTTTTATGAATCTCCATATCATCACACACCTTCTTCACATCAACCACTTAATTTCCATATTTTGACTAAATGTCTCGATCAGGTACCCCTCATTCAGTCTACTGATCCTGATACTTTGACACAGTGGCTTTTTTTAGTTCGCAAATTTCTACAGACGGACTTGGCTCCATTTTCCCAATTGCTTTCGTTGCTTTATCCAAAAACCTCTGGTCATCTTAGTAATTTTTGGCTCCAGTATATGAAGTCTTCTCATGATTGGGCTCATTTTCGCTCGGTTTTACATACTTATTTTCTGCCTTATGAAATTAGACAACAGCTGAGTAACAAATATATCAGACGTCATCAACGTCCAGAGGAATCAGCTTACGATTATCTTGACTCCATTATTGGCTATTCTGATGTGTTAGCTATTGCTCAACATCCCCAGGAAATTATTTCTCTTATTCGATTTTATGCCTCTCCAGCTTTCCGCCAAATCATCAATCCCTTTACGCCACCCACTACTATTCCTCAGCTTTACCACATTGCTCAACTAGATATTCTAAATACCCGTAGCAATTTTTCTTATTATTCGTCTACCCCACCTCCCCAGTTTAACACATCAACAACTCGCATGCCTTCTACCACTCGTTCACCTTCTCAGAGTGATATTTCTCGCCTTCGCTGTTATCGGTGTCAGGCTATGGGGCACCTCGCACGAAATTGTACCAATTCTACCTTGGGAAACTTCAATTCCCGTCGTCAGTAGGCAGCTCACGACCTCTTGGGCAAAATCTGCCTTATGTTTCCTCAACTTTCTCGCCTGCTACTAAATCACAGTCGTATACTCTTGTACAGTTACATAACATTCCCTCCTTAGCCTTCTTAGACTCAGGTTCTGCAATTTCCCTTATCAGTTTCTCCTTTTTTCAGCAACTTTTACAAACGCATCCGCATCTTCAATTGCGCCCTTCTACCATCAGATGTCTTTCCATATCTCAGCACACTCTTGAAATCATGGGTCACCTAAAACTTAATGTTAAAATTTCCCAATTTTCTTGGCCGTTTGAATTTCAAGTGGTTAATAATTGTTCACCTCCTGTTATTCTGGGATATGATTTTTTTGCTCATACTGGCCTTATTTATAATACTGCTATGGCCTCTATCTCTTTCTTTTTCAATCCGCATGTTCAAATCCCTTTGGTAGACCCCCTCGATTTCCCTATGAACCATGTATTCAGTCATCAGCATATTTATGCCACTGCTCCCCAACTAGATGCAATTGAGGCCTTGAAATCTGAATTTGCCGATGTTATCACAGATACTTTAGGCTCCGTTGTTAATTATCAGGCTCACATTGATTTACTTGATGAAACACCTGTTCGTTCGTCTCCTTACCATCTTAGCCCTCCTCGGATGGCCAAAATGGATGACATTATTGACAAAATGCTTCTGGATGGTACCATTGTCCCATCTTCTTCCAATTATGCCTCTCCGGCCTTTCTTGTCGACAAGCCTGATGGTTCTTCGCGCCTGGTAGTTGATTACCGTAAATTAAACTCCAAAATCCTCTATGACTCCTATCCTATTCCTAAAATGCAAAACGCTTTCCACTTTTTTTCTAAAGCTAAATATTTTTCTCTTTTAGATCTCAATTCTGCTTACTACCAAATCCCCTTGGACTCTCGGAGCAGTCGCCTTACTGCTTTCATCACCCCAAATGGCCTCTTTCAGTTCACAAAAGTTCCTTTTGGATTGAACTTGGGGTCACAAATCATGCAGAGATTAGTGGATTCCTTATTCTCAGATTTCAAGTACAAATTTCTCTATCCTTATATTGATGACCTTTTAATCTTTAGCCCAGATTTTGAGTCCCACATGTCGCATCTACACCAAGTTCTTTCCAGGCTACGTTCTATTGGTCTGACAGTTAACCCCTCTAAAATTTCTCTAGCTCAAACTTCTATAAAGTTCTTAGGTCACATTGTGTCATCTCAGGGAGTAGCTGTCGATCCCGAACGTACTTCGGCTATCTCTAATATTCCACCTCCCAAAAATCTCAAACAAACACGCACCTTTTTAGGCATGGTTTCTTTCTACCACCGGTTCATTCCTAACTTTTCTCACATTGCTGAGCCTCTCAATTATCTGAAACGTAAAAACGTCCCTTTCATTTGGACTCAATCTCAACAGGACGCCTTTCTTCAGCTTAAGTCTCTTTTGATGCATGCTCCCATTCTTCAATTTCCTGATTTCTCCCTACCTTTTGAAATACATACTGATGCTTCCAATCTTGCTGTGGCTGGTGTTCTAACTCAGGTTGTTAATGATGTTCCTCTACCTATCGCCTATTTCAGTCGACTTCTTTCTCCTACTGAGAGAAAATATTCTATCTTCGAGCGTGAAGCCTTGGCTTTATTAAATTCCATTGAACACTTTGCAGAGTATTTGGAACATAAAGAATTTCTTGTCAAGACAGATAATCAGGCTCTCTCATGGTTGTTACATAACGCACCTAAAATTGGTAGAACTGGCCGTTGGCTCATGCGATTGTCCAGATTTAAGTTTTCCCTTAAATTTATTTCTAGCACTGAGAATTCTGTAGCTGACGCTCTTAGTCGCTTATTTGACACTTCCACTCCTCAGTCAAGTACTACTGACGATTTACCCCCGAATCTTTCTATGATGCCTTCATCTTCCTCCATTCATGCGGTTCTTTCGTTAACAGACTTTCCTCTTTCCTTTCAATCCTGTCAGTCGCATCAGCTCACCGATCAGTTCTGCATCCAACTCAAACAATCCATCTCTGATCCCTCTTATCAGGGTCCCTTTACTATTTTTAAAGATCTCTTGGTTTACAAACCCACTAAGAAAGCTTCTCCTAAAGTGGTGCTTCCTCAGGCTCTTCAACCCATGATTTTACAATATTATCATTCCTCCCCTGTGGGCGGGCATCTAGGCATCACTAAAACGTACAACCGTATTGCCTCTCTTTTCTTTTGGCCTCAAATGCGCAAATCTATTCGCACTTTTGTTCAAACTTGTGAATTGTGTCAAACATCTAAACCTTTAAACATAAAGTCTGCTGGTCTTCATTCTGCCCTGCCACCCACTCATCCTGCCCAAACCTTTTTCATTGATCTAGTTGGACCCATAGTTCGTTCTTCTCGTGGCAACTTGTACATTTTTACCTTGTTGGATGCCTTCTCAAAATTTCTAGTCCTTCGACCCTTACGGAAATTCTCTACTAAGATCATCATTAATTTACTCACTGAACAAATCTTTCCTATTACCGGTTTGCCTGCTAATATCGTTTCTGATAATGCTTCTATTTTTACTTCAAGTGTTTTTTTTAATATGTGCTTTCAGCTGGGTATCAAGCGTATCTTGACTTCTCCCTACCACCCTCAGTCCAACACCGTGGAAAGGTATCACCGTAATCTCAAAGTTGCTTTATCTATATTTCATAGTTCTTTCCAGAAAGACTGGGATTCTCATCTTTCTTCTTTGGCGTTAGCCTTTAATTCTAGTATCAATAGTTCTACTGCTCAGACTCCGGCTAAGCTTTTTCTTGGTCGTGATCTTCAAACTCCTCTTTCTCTAACCTGGGATCTGCACAACCTCCTTGAATCTTCTGATCAGCCATCCTCTTCATCACTCTGGAAAGACGCCTTTGATCAATTGTTAAAAGCTCAACAGGTCCACAAAAAAGCTTATAATGCTCGTCATAAGCCATCCACTTTTAAAATTGGTGATTTAGTCCTCGTTGCTAATCATCCACACAGCTCGGCAATTAATGCCACTTCTGCCAAACTTGCTCCTCGATGGCTTGGACCATACCGTATTTTGTCTTTCCCTACTCCTGTCACTGTATATTTGCAATCCACTTCTGATTTGTTTGATACTAAAAAACTTCATCTAAATCAGCTCAAGCGCTTTCATTCTTGAAAACTTTCATATCTTGATTTTCTTTTCTTTTGCCCTGTGTTTTTCTTTTCTTGTTATTACCTCCTCTTCTTTCTGCTTTTTTTTTTCTCTCTATTCTCCATCTGGTCTGGTAATGTCTATTGCTCCCAGTGTTATTTATTTTTTTTGTTCCTTTCTTTTTCTTTGTTTGTCTGCCTCATCCCCCCCTTCTTTTCTTTCCCTTTATGGAATTTCCTTTTTTTTCTCCCTCCACACAGGTTTCTCCAGTCTCCCTCCCAGCCAATTGGCACAGGTTGTAATGGGAGTGTACATAAAACTTCCCAACCATTTTATTTTTCTCTTTTGTAATTGTTCTTAAATTTTTTAAATTTTCTTGTCATTTGTAATATTTATATTTATATTTCTATGTTAATTTATCACTACCCTTTTCTCCTTACCCTTTTCCCTTTGCTAACGCGTTAGCCCTTTTCTTGTTTCCTTTCCTCCTCTACCTTTTTCTATTTTCTATTTCTCTATTTAGGCATGTTTATTGTGTTTGGACATTTTTCTGCCGCCTCTTGTTTTGTTTTGCAGTATTTTTTCTCTTTGATATACCGTTGCGGCTGCTATCGACCCCCGCTCCAGCTCATGGAAGGGCCCTCCATTGCTGTTCCTGGGGCCGCCTCGCCGTCGCCATTCAACTGTATCTTCCGCTTCTCGTCTTCCACCAGCCGTCTTCATTTATCTCCAGCTGCTTCAACAACTACAAAAAAAAAATCCTTTGGATTTTTTTCTGGTGCCCGGCGGATGATGTAACGGACTCTTCACCTCACCGGCAACTACTGTTATCAACCTCGCCACGCACATAACCTTTTTCTACAATTAATATGGACTTACCTTCATCTGGATACACACCACATTTTCTCTTCAACTGGAATTTATATACTTATGTGGATTTGCACACATCATACCTTGCACGAACTCTGCCTTATCCACCTTTCCGATCGACGATAAACTAACCTCCCTTTCGCTGCCTGACGTCATGTGACATCGTCCGCTTTGTCACGCATGCTCCACTAACTTCTGGAATATTCCAGACATATGTCTCATTATTCCACACTATAAATACCCGGCCTTCCTCTGAATGTGTTGAGATGGACTTTGGCCTGTGTGGAGGGAGGAACCTTTAACATCATCTCCGTCTTTAGCGACATGTGCCCTGGACTCTCCATTTTTGGGCAGAACTACTTGGTTCAAGATGAGGTATGACAAACTAAAAATGTCCTTATTGTAAATAATGCTGTGTTGCATTTGGAGCTATTTTATTTGCAAATTTTGACTGGGAGCAGTGCATTTCCAGGCCGAGATTTTACTTGCATTTTCAATTTCAAAGCCTCTATTGACTATCCAGTGACTGTTTGCTTTCAAAATGTGCGTGTGGTATATCCGCAACTCTGCGACTCCTATACACACTTGTGGTTAATGCTTCACCATGTATGTTTTGGTACACTTGGAGACTGTTTCATTATTGTATACAGTGACTTAAGCCAGTAGGACAATCTTTATTTGTGCCTATTTTCGGGTGTTAATTGAAGAGGTGGCAACTTTCACATGACATTAGACTTTGCTTTGTAGACTTCATGTTGGTATACTTCAATCTGGTAACTGCGAACATTCTTTCTTATTCTCGTTGTTCAACATTTTTCTTTAAACTGTATTCATCCCCTTTTCGTCCATCCCTTTCCTCTCCTGGCCCCTTTTCTTATTTGCTTTCATTTTCTTGAATATTTTACTCTTGATGTAACTATTTGTATTAATTCTGGTTGGGAAAATTCCGTATTCGTACTGACTTCTATTCTTCTAATATTGTAAGAGTTTGATTTGATTTTTCTAATATATGTATATTTCCAAATTTTGTCTTGGTTTCTCTTCTATTTTCACCTGTCCCTTATTTCTCCTGCCATTTTCTTTTAGTTTTTTTTTGAATATTATCTAGCATCGTTTCCACTGCGCTATCTGTGTTTATTCTGGAATGTTTATTTGAAGAACCCTTTTTACCACGGCCTCAATTCTCAATTTGGCATTTTTCTCATCGCGTAAATTTATTCCCTACTGTTTGTAAGTACTCGGTGTCGCCGATACTTTGGATTTCCCTTGGCTGGATTTATGAATAAATTTATTCACATATGCATATACCCCCATTGAGGGGTTATTACACAGTTTACCCCACAAGTAAAAATCACACGCTGTTAGATCCGGAATACGAGGGGGAAATAGACCAGCACTCATCACTCTGTCTGCAAACACTTCCGAGATTGTAAGAAGGGAATATTCTGCTGTATGAGCAGGGGCTGAATCTTATTGAAACCACCCACGTATTGTCTTCTTCTGTTGACTGATGAAGAAAGGCGTCAAAATGCCATCTTGGTATCTCTCTGCATTTACTGTCGTCTCGAAACAAATAGGCCCAATTATTCTCTTGCACTAAGAGTACACCAAACACCAATCTTCCTATCATAATGAGGGACTTCATAAACACCATTAGGAATTTCTGCACACCAATAGCGAGAGTTATGACTGTTTACACGACCATTAAGATGAAACCAGAACTTTTACATACGAAAATACGGTGTTGCAATGATAACTGTCTCGCTATTTTAACAGCTGAGATTCAGACTAACGATTC
Organism: Anabrus simplex; assembly: GCF_040414725.1. Lineage (NCBI taxonomy): Eukaryota > Metazoa > Arthropoda > Insecta > Orthoptera > Tettigoniidae > Anabrus > Anabrus simplex. The sequence continues at coordinate 1,300,490,427 of NC_090265.1, forward strand.
ATGCTTGCGAGATCGAACATGTGCAGTTTGTTTGCAAGGTGAAGAACTATGCGCGCGCCTCCCATACTACAGCTCCCGTAGCGCAGTGTAAAAACACCGTGCATTCTTTTCGGGAGGGGGGGGGGCATTTCCGCCCCCCCCCCCCTCCGCGTGGCAATCGTCACTACTCTACAAGCTGAGATTCAGACCTGTGGGGTCGCGGGTGTGAACTGTGTCGCACATGGGGATTTGGCCCTCTTTTACGGCCGGATGCCCCTCCTGACGCCAAACTTATATGGAAGAATGTAGTCACTATTGCGTGTTCCTGTGGTGGTTGGAAGTGTTGTGTGTTGTCTGAATACGAAGAGGAAATTGTTGTTTGCAAGGTGAAGAATAATGCGCACGCCTCCCATACTACAGCTCCCGTAGCGCAGTGTAAAAACACCGTGCATTCTTTTTCTTCGGGGGGCCCCCCATATCCGCTCCCCTCCCCCCTCCGCGTGGCAATCGTCACTACTCTACAAGCTGAGATTCAGACCTGTGGAGTCGCGGGTGCGAACTGTGTCGCACATGGGGATTTGGTCCTGTCTTACGGCTGGATGCCCCTCCTGACGCCAACCTTATATGGAAGGATGTAATCCCTATTGCGTGTTCCTGTGGTGGTTGGAAGTGTAGTGTGTTGTTTGAATATGAAAAGGAAATTGTTGGAACAAACACAAACACAAACACCCAGACCCCGAGCCAGAAGTATTAATCAAACATGGTTAAAATCCCCGACCCGGCCGGGAATCGAACCCTGGACCCTCTTAACCGAAGGCCTCAACGCTGACCATTCAGCCAATGAGTCGGACCAGAGAGGCAACTACATATGAAATGAAATGTCGAATGGCTTTTAGTGCCGGGAGTGTCCAAGGACATGTCCGGCACGCCAGGTGCAGGTCTTTTGATTTGACTCCCGTAGGCGACCTGCGCATCGGGCAACTACATAATCTATATAGGAAGGACCGGGCGGACATTATCTCAGCGATACCTTGAACACTTCAAGGCCATACGGTACAATCAATTCTTGGCACTTACTGAACATATCTATAATAACAATCCTAATTCGGGAAATTGTTGTAATCTAGATTTCTCTCCCTTATATAGACCTATTCCTCTTTTCTTCTTGTTTGCTAATTTTCATTTTTTGTTCTTTCCAGAGGTGCCTCATCCACGGTATATAAGTGTCTGTACAAGGGCAAGACAGAATGGGCCTGCAAGGTATTCAAGAAGGTAAGAGGTCGCTATTACTGTGTGACGATTTATTGATTTTGATGCTCATTCCTTACCATCTGGTTACTCTCTACTGCAGATTGATATTATTAGCACAGTGGTGAATGTATTAATGTCCTTACCACCTGCAGTGTTGAATGATAGTAGGAATGGGGAATAAATTACTATGTGTTAGTGCTGACTGCATCTCATTCACTTTGCCGGTTTTCTATCGAGACGATGTAAGTTCAAACCATGGCTCTGCCAACACCCTTCTCGGTAAGACTTGTTACCTAATAGTGGCATTACGTGACTTCATCTCATACTCTAGCCCCAAGATATCAACTGAACTGGATCATTTCAAGGTCCCTAAATACACTACTACCTGAGATTGTAAATCGCAACGGGAGTCTGTGGAACTGAGGCTTCTCCATCAGTTCAGACGAGTGCGAATGTCGAAAATATTCTCACATTTATCAGCTTTGAGCTACACCCTCAAAGATTTAGTGCATACAATGACGTGCGTTATTGGGGGAAGACTTGGTCTCAGTTTATTTTTATGTACATTTTATGAAACGTACGAAATCTTTAGTTCGTAAGATAATTTATTGTCCGTCTATTTTATTTGCTACTGATTATCGATTATAATTTAAAAATTTCCCCTTTTTCTGATTAGAAAGTCCGGCTCCATGGCTAAATGGTTAGTGTGCTGACCTTTGATCATAGGGGTCCCAGGTTCGATTCCCGGCAGGATCGGGAAGTTTAACCATAATTGGTTAATTCCGATGGCACGGGGGCTGAGTGTCTGTGTCATCTTCATCACCATTTCATCCTCATCACGACGTGCAGGTCGCCTAGGTACGTACATTCAAAAGACCTGCACCTGGCGAGCCGAACTTGTTCTCGGGCACTCCCGGCACTAGAAGTCATACGCCATGTTATTTCATTTTTACTGCTCAGAAACAAAGAAGCGAATCTCTTTCCAACTTACAGTACAGTAGGTATTGGATAGTTTGAAGTCACATCAACAGATTGTTCACAGGTGTACAAGTCCATAAACCAGAACATCGGCGCAGTGACAGTTGCAAAATGACGTTTGCTGAACGAGTGGTCATTTAAGATTGAAATCACTTAAGAAAAGGCTAGGAAAACAACAGATAGGGAATCTGCCACCTGGGCGACTGCCCTAAATGCAGATCAATATTGACAGATTGACACGAGAAGAGTGGGGGGGGGGGAGGGTGAGATACTGGAACCTGTCGTCATTCACTGGAAGAATGAACTCAACGAAGTCACACTAGTGGCTGGGTGGATTCACAACAATTTCACCGTCAGGTGTCAATGCAGGAGCTATGTGAAATGTACAATATAAACCAACGAACTCCTCCTGCCATACGTTCACAACATTCCTCACAGAGCTGACCGCGTAAGGAATGGTGTTCCTAGTATCATTCAAACTTCAGTCTCGTTTATAGTGTGCAAGGTCCAACTAAGACAGATGAAAGTAATGAACTTGTTCTAGCCCATACCCATACCACACTACAATACTGCAGTAGGAATACTACATCTGACTAGAGATGTATCTAATGTAACATAATTTATAAAAAGGTATTGGCCAAGATTCCTCAGAGGATTTTCAGACTAACAGTGCTGCACAAAACAAAAACAGAAAGAAAACAAACCCCATGGCACTACATCCCTAACTCGCTGTTCAGTCTGGAGGCCTGTATATTACGAAGCGACGCGTAGCCAGCGTGACGAATCTTCTCGACCGTTATTCTTGGCTTTCTGGATCAGGGCAGCTATCTCACCGTAAATTATTGTTATTACGTAGGCTGAGTGGACTTCGAACCAGCGCTCAGATCCATTTCCTAACATGGCCGGGAATCGAGTCCAGGGCTTCGTGACAAGTGGCAGGCTCGCTACCCCTAGACGGTTAGGCCGGCGACATATATTTTAGAACCCTACCTGAATCCTGCGATGTTCATATGTTTCGGGGATAAATCCACTCACTCGATATACAGCACTGTCTTAACACTGCAGTCCTTTATCAATGGGCACTGAACAGATTCTCATCCATCATCCAGTCCCACTGAGCACCTCGTTTCCTTCATACCATGTAAGTATGAGACAAAATACTTCTCTCATATGTTGGAAAAAGTTTAGAAATCAACTAATAAGAGAGTCATATGTGTCCTAGTGAAGTTCAACGTTCAAATGTAAATGAAAATATAGTTATTTCTCGAGATCAAGATGGACAACTGAATCAACAACGCTCATTTGGTGGGAAAGGAAACTAGAAACGTGCATACATTGTTGTAGAGAATGTGTAGGTTAAAAATGATATTTGAAAACTACTTTATGTTCCAGAATCTCTCCTCTATAAGTTCTTTTACAAATATCGTGTCTCGGTGAAATTCTATTGGTAGACTCGGTACTGTTCTTCTTTCTTCTGAATTCGACCTCATATCAATATAAATAATATTGTAAACTTCAGGAACATGCAGTAGATGGTAAAATGAAATGGAGTATCTTACAGACTGTTAGAAGGAAATGTAGGTCGATATTTGGATACCTTCATACATTACGTGGATGCAGTAAGTTATAGTAAGGTATTTGTAGCTGCGGATACGTTTATTTGCTCAGACCACCAGACCCCCCTGTGGGTGGGGGCGGTAGAATAACACCCACGGTATCCCCTGCCTGTCGTAAGAGGCGACTAAAAGGGGCCCCAGGGGCTCTGAACTTTGGAGCGTGGGTTGGCGACCACGGGGCCCTCAGCTGAGTACTGGCATTGCTTCCACTTACTTGTGCCAGGCTCCTCACTTTCATTTATCCTATCCGACCTCCCTTGGTCAACTCTTGTTCTTTTCCGACCCCGACGCTATTAGGTTTGCGAGGGCTAGGGAGTCTTTCATTTACACGCCCTTCGTGGTCTTGTCTTTCTTTGAACGATATCTTCATTTTTCGAAGTGTCGGATCCCTTCTATTTTTCCCTCCGATTAGTGTTATACAGAGGATGGTTGCCTAGTTGTACTTCCTCTTAAAACAATAATCACCACCACCACCACCATCAGACTACCAGACATAGTAACCATAAACGTAACATAACAAGGTTGTAGAGTAATGCTGATTCTACTACAACAATAAAAAGACCACAAAATCTTGACCGTTAAAATAAGGTGGATGAGGAGATAAGAGCTTACTGCATCTTTTCTCAGTACTATTCGGCATCCTGTTGTTTATTTGGCTGGTAATTTGGACCTTTGTGTCTAAATTTACGTATGATATTCTCAAACAAGTGTCTAATTTCCTTTTGAAATGTAGCACTTATTCATACGAATTCGTAAAGATTTTTCAATTTCGTTTGTAGCCTATCTGTAATCACTTTTGTTCCTTTCCCACAAACAATGGTCCCAAGGTGTTAAATAGGGACTAGGGGCTGGCCATGAACCAGCGTTAATTGCTCGTTCCAAGAAAATGCACTAAGTTTACTGCAGTCATTGAATTACGAGCCGCTTGGACTGTAAGGGATGATTCACACTGTGGGTACGGTGACGGTACAGTATCGCTACAGTCACAGTCCTCGATCTTCCCGGTTGTGTAACCGCACACGTGGCACAATATGCGGATGACACTGTCCTACATAAAAGTATAAAGGACATGGTAGACAGTCGAAAACTGCAATTAGACTTACAACATGTATCTATGTGGCGTTCCGTGAATGGGCTAAACATAAATGCAAATGAATGCAAATATATTAGAATACGTAGATCACGAAAGTGCCTAAAGAACAGGTATGAATAAAATGAGAACGTAATATCGCAGTGCGCAAATATTACACTTTTAGGAATGATTGTTTCTAGGGATTAGAACCTGCAGACGGAGGAGGCAAGGCGAAAAGCAGTAATAATTATGAGATTTCTTCGCAAGAACCATAAAAGGCCTTCTACCTTCGACCAGCCTATCTCAGTATGGTGAAACCCATATTAACCTATGGTTTTTTCTACCTAGAGTTGCACCACAGTTGCAAATCTCAGTACACTTCAGAGAATACAGTGTCATGCGGAGAGACTAATAATTGACGATTCACATCTTCATTCGGCTAACCTCTGCTCAATAGAAACTATTGTTAAAACGAACCGTCTTGATCTTCCTTCGAAAATTCCTCACCGGCTCCATTATCCTTGAGCCTTTTCATCACCTTTCCCTATCCTTGTCCCTGCATTAATCGTCGCCATAAGACCTATCTGTGTCGGTGCGACGTAAAGCCCCTAGCAAAAAAAAAAAAAAAAAAATAAAATTGTCCCTCCATTTACCCGTACCACCTCCTACCAATCCGGTTACTACGCCCCCCCCCCCTCACGACTCTGGATCAGGGTACCGCCAAAAGTAAAAGCCTTGACTCTAACGCAGTTTACAATAAATGTAAAAAGGGGGTGATAAATCTCTGTATCTGTATGAACGGGAGTGAAAGTGAGGGTAAGTTTTATTGAGTAAATGAATTACTGTAGGAGTGTGAATATGTATATAATGTAATTATTGTAAATACAGTGAGTTTCTCTCATCGGTTGGCCGACAGGCGCGCCCAGCTTATCTGCCTCCCGTTGACTCATCACTTCCCACTCCATGGCATGACATGATATAACAAAATTAAGAAAGTAAGAATTGAAAAATTAGTAATTAAGAATTAAGAAAATAAGCTCATACCTTATGACAGGAGATGCTGGAAATGTTTTCCTCCTATATCCACACATTTCTGGCATCTTCTTAGGAAACTCCGATTCACAGGCATAAGTTCGTCCTTTGTTCTTTCAGTTCATCCAACGTGTGAGGGTTTCTTGCATACACTTTATTTTAAGCTCCCCATAAATAAAAGTCACAAACAGTTAATCTGGGGACCGTGACGGTCATAAGTCCGTACTAATAACACGGTCTTCAAAAATTTCCTCAATTAAGTTTCATGTGTCGTTAGCTGTATGCGCAGTGGCAGAGTCTTGCTGAAAATATCCATTTCGACAGTCAGTGTCAGTCAGCTCATCAAAAAAATGGTTTTAGTATATTATCTTTGTATATTTCTATACTCCAATATCTGTTATTATGCATCAAAACATATCCGTGTAAATGGAACCATGTTTCGTCAGAGAAAAATATTAAACGTGGATCAATTATTTCATCACGAACGTTTCGCAACATCCAATTACAAAAACGTACCCGCTTATCATGATCACGTGGGTGCAGTTCGTGTACTACAGTTATCTTGTATAGTTTCAATTTTAATATTTTCGTAGCCAGCCGTGCTGAGCTCTTCGAAACTCCGGCTTCTTGTCCAAGTCTTCTTAGGGATTTTGTAGGCGTATGTTGTAATATTTCTGCGATTTAATTTACTTTTTCCTCGTTAAGTCCACGTTCTTTAACACTTCGCTTCTTATCGAGTAAAGAGCCAGTTCCTCTCTATTTGTTTACGAGTTTCCGCGCTGTCTCTCTATGTGTGGGGGGGCGTACACCTGGCAATTGTTACAAATCGCCTGACGTCTTCCCTACAAGACTCTGTTTTCATATAATTATCGTACGTAAGTACCCTTTTCTCTATTGTGTACAAACGTGGAGGCATTATGAGAATTATACTCCGAAGTAACACTTCACAACTCGATAACAGTTGGAGTGACAAACCTATACTTAATACACGTTCTAAGCACGGACTTGAACTGCGAAGTGCGGGCATTCGCGTGCTGTCACTGCGCTGTGTAACGGGAAGTGATGAGCCAACGGGAGGCAGATAATCTGCGCGCGTCTGCCGGCCAACCACTGAGAGAAACTCACTGTATTACCTTAGTGGGTCTGTGAAGCATCACTAGGCCATCCATAAAGTCTGTATGACATATACAGTAGTATATAATAATTCTTGTTGCACTAATGAGCACTAAACTCCAATTCTTGGGTGATAGAGTAGACTATCATAGGGTTAGGAAAGTAATTTGAGTTAACAAAGACAGGGCGCGAAAGCATCCTTCGCAAATAAATGAAACCCATTTGAAAAAATGAAATGACGTATGGCTTTTAGTGCCGGGAGTGTCCGAGGACCTGTTCGGCACGCCAGGTACAGGTCTTTTGATTTTACACCCGTAGGCGACCTGCACGCCGTGATGAGGATGAAATGATGATGAAGACTACACATACACCCAGCCTCCGTGCTAGCGAAATTAACCAATGACGGTTAAAATTCCCGACCCTGCCAGAAATTGAACCTGGGACCCCTGTGACCAAAGGCCAGCACGCTAACCATTTATCCATGGAGCATCCGTTTGAAACTCAGATATGATACCCCGTAACTGACACACAAATACGAACAAAATGTGAGACTGAGGGAAAATTTAGGTCGGGGCCCCTTAACTACGATACACATCTGATTACTTTTGAGCTTCTGACTGGTGCCGAACCTGCTACTTGTAGCTCCAGAGCTGACTGTACACGTGAAAAGAATATACATTTTATACAGTATCCATTAAACGATCCGAGAGCATGTCGGCGAAGTGCTACCGGAGCTCTTCAATAATTGAGGTTGAAGCCGGGAATAACTATTACACAAGAGCTAGCCGGCCACTCGTGTAGTTTATTCAACATTCTAACTGCTCGCGTGTTAAGCGCTGAACTGTACGAGTAAGATCCCCCCCCCCCCACACACACACACATGGTGGAGAAGAGAAAAGATTGCATGTTCGTTTATGAACGCTTGGTAGTTATGAATCAACGGTAGGTTTCAGTACGAAATGGATACACTAAACGCGTAGTTCAAGAACATATTTTAACGTCGAAATGGCGGAATTTTGTCCTGAAGGAGTTTATTTACCTGTTAGTAAATCTACCGACATGAAACTTCTTTTAACAGCATCGAGCCAGTATCGAACCCACCATCTTGGGTTCAGAAGCTCAGCACTCGACCGTCTGAGCCACTAAGGCAAGCTTCTTCTTCTTCTTCGTATTATTATTATTATTATTATTATTATTATTATTATTATTATTATTATTATTATTATTATTATTATTATTATTATTATTATTATTATTTAGTGTCCTTTCGGTTGCTATAGTTTTTAAAGGACACTACGACACTTGTCCTACAGTATTTCTCTAAGGAATCGAAGACCAAGAAGCCGGAATTGTTGCGTTTAAACACCTCGACCCCAGCTGTAACCGAACCCACTATCCTGGATACAGACGGTCAACAATCAACTATCCCCGTCTCTGAGAAGGAAAGAAAATAGATGGCTTTGAAAATTGATGGGAATTATTGAAGATGAAATGGGTAAATCGAATGACGAATTAAGAGGTAATGAAGAGGAGAACGATTTGGTGCAATTTGACCAGAAAAACGCATTGATCGGACACATCTTTAGAAACTCGCGGCGAAAATGAATATAGGGAGGAATGATGCCTGGCATTGTCACTCAAATGGAGTTCAAGTTGGCGGGCTCGATCGATCTCGGTTCAGCGCGGTGGTATCTAGGGCTGCTCAAACACATACGGCAGCCTTGTTTTGATGGAATCACTAATAACATACTTAAAAGAATTCCTGCAAATCAAAATTTCCAACACAATGGCGTCTCCAAAAAACCATAAAGGTGGTAAGTGGGCAGTAAAGCTAAACTCTTCGTCCTCTTCTGGTGCGGTTTCCTCACAAAAATCTGGCGATCATCATGAAATAATTTGACCGCATTTCTCGCATCAGAATTTTCATATAGTAGATGTCGAACCACTGCCTTCTTTGCTCACTTTCTCCTTCCCCTTCTTGCTTTACGTTTTCTTAAATATGTATAAATGATATGAGTAAAGCAATGGAATCAGAGATAAAGCTTTTTGCGGATGATGTTATTCTGTATAGAGTAATAAATAAGTTACAAGATTGTCAGCAACTGCAAAATGATCTCGATAATGTTGTGAGATGGACAGCAGGCAATGGTATGGTGATAAACGGGGTTAAAAGTCAGGTTGTGAGTTTCACAAATAGGGAAAGTCCTCTCAGTTTTAATTACTGCATTGATGGGGTGAAAGTTCCTTATGCGGATCACTGTAAGTACCTAGGAAAGATCTTCATTGGGGTAATCACATAAATGGGATTGTAAATAAAGGGTACAGATCTCTGCACATGGTTATGAGGGTGTTTAGGGGTTGTAGTCAGAATGTAAAGGAGAGGGCATACACATATCTGGTAAGACGGCAAGATCCCTCACTGGGATTACTTGATTCAAGAACTGGAAAAAATCCAAAAATAAAGCAGCTCGATTTGTTTTGGGCGATTTCCGACAAAAGAGTAGCGTTACAAAAATGTTGTGAAGTTTGGGCTGGGAAGACTTGGGAGAAAGAAGACGAGCTGCTCGACTAAGTGGTATATTCCGAGCTGTCAGTGGAGAGATGGCGTGGAATGACATTAGTAGACGAATAAGTTTGAGTGGTGTCTTTAAAAATAGGAAAGATCACAATATGAAGATAAAGTTGGAATTCAAGGGGACAAATTGGGGGCAAATATTCGTTTATAGGAAGGGGAGTTAGGGATTCGAATAACTTACCAAGGGAGATGTTCAATACATTTCCAATTTCTTTGAAATCATTCAAGGATCCCGTGGTTTCCCATTTTCACACCACACGAATGCAGAGCTGTACCTTATTTAAGGCCACGGTCGCTTCCTTCCCGTTCCTATCCCTTTCCTGTCCCATCGTCGCCATAAGACCTATCTGTTTCGGTGCGACATAGAGCAAACTGTAAAAAATAAAATAAAATGATAAATATTTGAAAAAGCTCGTAACTAATTATTTGTTGAGAGAATACCAAATGATGACACCAGATTGTACTGCTAACAATTTGAACCAGAATTTCAGAAACGCACACTGGCGGAAAATAATATCGAAACACCATGAAATAAGGAATGTAGAATACGGACATTTGGGCAATATACTTATCGAAGTAACATATTTAATTGATTAAAGGTACAAGACTACAGGTTAATAATATCTGCGCGAGGAAAGCCATCGAAAATGTGCCATGCTGGTCCATTAATAACCACTGTGATCGCCTGACTGTTGAATGCAGGCATACAAACATGCATACATTGTGTCGTACATGTGCTGGATGTCAGCTTGTGGGATGAAGTTCCATGCCTGTTTCACTTGGTCGGTCAATGCAGGGATGGTTAATGCAGGTTGTGGATGACGCTAGGGTTGTTGTCCAATTATGTAACATACATGCTCGATTGGGGACAGATCTGGGGATCGAGCAGGCCAAGGCAACATGTCAACATTCTGTAGAGCACGTTGGGTTACAACAGCAGCATGGGGGCGTGCATTATCCTGTTGGAAAAAACACCCGGGAATGCTGTTCATGAATGGCAGCACAACAGGTCGAATCACCAGACGGACGTACACATCTGCAGTCAGGGTGTGGGATAACCACGAGAGTGTTCCTGCAGTCATAGGAAATTGCTCCCCAGACCAGAACTCCCGGTGTAGGTCCATTGTGTCGACGCCGCAGACGGGTAGAATGCAGGCGCTCACCTGGCCTCCTTCTAACCAACACGCGGCCATCACTGGCACCAAGGCAGAACCGGCTTTCACCGGAAAACACAACGAACCTCCACTCCGTCCTCCAAAGAGCTCTCACTTGACACCACTGAAGTCCCAGACGGCGTGCCGCGGCGGTGGTTTGGGTTAAGTGGAATGCACGCCGTAGGGCGTCTGGCTCGGAGCTGTCCTTCAAGTAACCGATTTCGAACAGTTCGTTGCCTCACTGTGGTGCCAACTGCCGCTCGAATTGCTGCTGCAGACGCAGTCCGCTACACCACACCCATACGCCGCATACGGCGGTCCTCCCTCTTGATGGTGCCACGGGGACGTTCGGAGCCCGGTGTTCCTGCGAGCGAACCTTCTCGTGACCACTGCTGCCAGCACGCATGCACAGTGGAGACATTCCTGCAGTAGCGCGGAAGGAATATCCGCCTTCACGTAGCCCTATTATACGGCCTCCTTCAACCACAGTAAGCTGTTGATACTGGCCTCTTCGTCGTCGTAAATGCATTCTTAACCCACTCACAGTCACTCCGTCCAATCTCAAAGGTAACTAAAGCTCTCGCACAGTACAGCCCGTATTTAAAGCAAACCTGATGTGCAACGTCATGGGGCCGTACTAGCGCCACGCTAATGCGACATGCGGGAAATATGAATTAACGTCATCTTTCAGATGTATAAACACAACTACCAACGTTCGTTAATCTAGCACAACCCCTTCTTGGTGTTTGGATATTTTTTCGCCAGTATATATCAAACGAACTCGGTCAGATGTTCCAATTTATGTGTTAAAAAGTAAAATCCTCTCCTCGTCCCGAGATGGTGCATCCCTTGCTAGACACATCCTCCATGTACGACTTAAACCACTTGCAAGTACTCCTAAAAAAATTTAACAGTGCTGGTAATCGAAACCAGGTCTTCGAGGCCGGCAGCTAATAGTCCTAATCGTTATGCTAAGGAGGTGGGCATTTAATGTGTTTCTAGCAGGTCATTTCGCAACATAACCGACGTAAACCTACATGGAACATTTTGTTGTTTTCCTTGGAGAGGCAGAGATAGACATCACACTTTATATAGAGAGTTCTGATTCTATTTTCGCATCAACAAATTCTAGGCCCGGTACCTGTTGGTCAACTACACACACTCTGAGAGGCCAGCACAATCATTAAAGTCCGACAAAAGCAACTCGTTAGTGCACCAGATTTTAAAAATGTCTAATCCGCGCGATCATGCTGGTCAAGTGGGAAATAACTTGTACATTATTTCTCTATATACTGTGACCGTTCACGGTACTATAGATACCATATCGTGACATCCCATATCAATAATATGCCGTTTTCCGCGTCATTCTATGATGTTTGGTCGCATAACTAGCAGACTCTAGTGCTGCACGGAACACGAACGATGCGCTGCTGCTTCAGAGGATGAAAGTCTTTTTGCGCGTAATGACAAAGGTGAGTCATACGCTAGCCAGTAATTGAGACGTCTCCCTCTCTTGTGGGAGTGAGTTGGAAGAGGTAAAAGTCATGTGACAGCCTGCGAGCCGTACTTAATAAGTCGGGTTAACCTAGGGAGAAGTAAATCCCTAAATGTTTGTTGGTGAATTTAGTGATGCCAACCAAAAACCTTCATTAGTTTCAAAATTTTCAATATTAATAATAATAATAATAATAATAATCACGTGATTCTTGACATACGCGCTCAATAGTCATGAACAGGAGCTTGCCATAATCAGAGGATACTTTAGTTAATTATGACAACAACACATCTTCCAGTTACTCAACTTATCATTAATTACGCAATCTGGAGCGGTGCGGAAAATTACAGAACGTCGTCACGGGTCTGGTGAGGTGAGCCTAACTTGAATTTCGGCAAGACGTAAGTCAATCATTGCACAAGCGCTAGATGACGCTTTGACGATTATGATTAAACCGCCGATCCTACGAGAATAAGATTCGATCAGTAAAATATAGAAGGTCAGAGCTATCTTTTGATATGCAAATCAACACCGACAAACGGCTTTTTATGGAGCGACTTCCGACGTGGAGGCGTGGCTACCTCCCACTCTTGACTTTTACCCTATGTGTTACAAAAGAAGTTGGACAGAAGACCATCTAGCTATTATCTACTGTGTCTTCAGACTGTCCAGACGTGTTGGTATTTTGCACGACCAATGGAATGGTGCAATAATTTCATTAGTGATGAAGCATTACGATTGTAAGATATAAGTGGTAAAAATACTGTATAAAATGTTATTTGAGCACATTGATTATTGACGTGCCGCAGATTTGTGGAAAATTCGTGTATTTACGATATTCTGTACTATGGTGTAATCATTGGTGTTAGTGAACAAGGAATATTCCACCTACAGTGAGCTGCGTAGCACCCCAGCTACTTTTATACATGTGTAATGGATACGCGTGAGGCTGATTCGATTCACGATTAGTCAAATACAGTGAAGTGTTGTGGAAGCGTAGTCGAAATCACGACTGTGGAGTCGAAAAGTGAATTTATTCAGGAAAATAGTGATTCACATATAATAATAATAATAATAATAATAATAATAATAATAATAATAATAATAATAATAATAATAATAATAACAACAAATGGGCAGCGTCTGCCGAAAATATAAACGTGATGAGTGAGTTGTCTTACATTGTGAGGGGTTGTGAAATAGGAAAACTTCTGACCCTTAATATCAAATTACAGTGTTAGTGAGTACGTGATATTTCAGTAACATTGGAATAATTTTAACCATACTTGATTGTAGTGCGTATTACAAGTTGACGCCATTGTAATATCAGTGTTTCCCCTTTGCATATTGGAACGAGTGACCGCCGATCTTGGAAGAGAATATACGAGTCACCTAAGTACCTATTCTGCATCTGATTGTGTCTGGTATCTTCAAGATCATTTCGACCCGGTAAAATCTACAGCATGGAGAATCTCATCCCAGCAGCGAATCAAGGACCTCACGACATCGAAGGCGCCAAGATGATAGCTTAAGCCATTATGAGTGTGCCTCCTCGGACAAGAATGATCACCCTAGATAAGTGCACCTCAATTTACTATGTTTGAAGGTCATACCCCACCTGTTTATAATAAAAAACTTGCATGTCAGTTAGATACAATGTGAATGATGATCGCGGGCTTTTTCAAAGGGATTATAGTCTCTTAGCTTGTGTAGTAGGAATTTTGTTTACTGATATGGTAACCAGCATTTAATTTAAACCCCTTGGAAAGTAATGCATGTTAATTATAAGGTTTCAGTATTGCTATTTTGTCTTCGTGAAGTGTTATAATGAATTTAAATGGTATCCATTTAGATAATTTCAAATATTATGACAAAATGAGACGTTGTGTATCTTCAGAGAGTACATGGATGACTTGTACCCCATGCGTAAAACAAAGTATTTGAGGAGTTAAAAGTGAAATTTTGGACGCAAGTACGATTTCCAGATCGTGGATATAATATGTAAATGTTTGGAATGTTCTGAATAATTTCTTATGTAAATATATGCGGGTGTTTGTGGTGTTGAGCTGGAAACGGTGGTCGGTTAATATGTTGCCAATTGATAATCAAAGCAAGATGGAGATATGTCAGAGATAATTTATGTAAAGTGTGAGGAATCGTACCACACTAATTATAATGGAATTAGGCTGAATAGAACCATAATTGACATGTTAGAGTTAAGCTCAAAGGAGCCGTGTTAGCCCGAACTTAATATCGAGGCGGCCGATTGAAGAGAGATATCTTCCCGTAACTGAATGGAAGGGAGATAGTCCAAAGTACCGTTACGCTGAGAGAAAGTGTCAGCTGTAAAGGGTTCGAGGAGATTGCGGGCAGGTTTACAAGCTTTCCGACTTTGGAGTGTTGACTGACCATTTCCTTTCTAGCAATATCCGACAAACACTCACAGAGAATGGCTAATTGCCATCGCAATTTAATTAATATGTTAGGAAACAGTAGAATTCCTCCCAATTTTATTTCATTTATTTCACGCGATCTGGAGATTTAAAAACATGTGTCCTGCTGCAAGAAGACCACGAGTTCGACCCCATCCAAGGGCAATGTACATCATCACCGTTATTTTGGTGATGGAAGGACCATTCCTTCCATATAATCATGTATATATGAAAAAAAGGCCATCATATTGAACCCATAATTCTACGGTGAGAAAAAATTTTATTTTTCCCAAATATTTATTTGGTATTCAGAAACTACTGTATGTTTGAGGGCAGCCATTTTGCGCTCCCAAGAGCCCGATGTTGCGTGGGAAGGTTCCCGCAAGGCGAGCTCGTGGATTGCCGGGACACCTCGGTGGAACTCGAGTGCCCGACAATTTTCTAAATTAATGAATTCTGCACAACGAGGGATTTTGACAAGATAGTAAAGGAAGAAATAAATAAGCAAAATTATTCATATACCCTCTGTGGAGGTAGTGACACCAGGGACAATTTAGATGCAGTTAAGCCCAAGTGTGTGTTAGCGTGAGAACAGCGAGCTAGTTACACGTGCCAAGGTCGTGGGCAGAAGAAAAACGCGCGAAACGCACGGGCAGAAACAATTTATTTCTCCTGTTGTGAGTGCAGGAAAATTATAAAATTAACACCTAACATAAGTGCAAGTCTGTCCGGAGTTCTGGGACAAATCTTATCAAAATTGGTCTATTAGAAGCAAATTTGGCAGATTTCACAACCGAGCCTCATAGAGGGGATAGCGTCCTTCTGGAAATTATAAAAGAAACCCCCCACCGTAGATTTTTCAGTGTCGATCTGGAACTTGAAGCCGCGGGAGCTCGTGCCCGTCGTCATTAGAAATTCGCGCCAGATTGACCGACAATATTTCAATACATGTTCGTGGCTAAAGTCCATATATTTAGTAAGAAGAAAAGTGAATTGGAGAAGCTGTGAACGTTTGCAGACGAACTGGGAAGGTGTAGGCTGGTTGAAAAAAAACACACAGCAGATTTTATTTTTATCATTTCCTGTACTCTTGTAAGTGAAGAAGGTCTGGGGGAAGCGATTCAAAATAGTTCGATTCCCTTATCGGCCGAACACCTGTTCTTGTTGAAACAACGGGGAGAGAAACCACTCTGGGAGACGCATCAGACAGTTATAGCCGACTGCAGAACGAGGGAAGTTCGTGGTGCAAGTTACAAAGAAAATGCATTATTTATGGTAATTTTTAATCTCGTGTGTGTGTGAAGGGTAGTGTTTGGATGAGTGAGTTTTAAAAATGAAAATGTTATCTGTAAAAATGAGTGGCTAAGTACGAGGTTGCTGGGATGATGCAATCAGAATGCTGAGAATGTCACCATTGTGCAGGTCTGTCTATTTTATATTATGTTGTAGTTAGTTATTTAGTTACTGTCTGTCCTAAACAAAATTTCCAGATGATTGTCGGGTGATATGCGTAATTATCAGGCGAAAGGCGTTGTAAATTTTGGTCAGCGTGTGAAAATTTTCAGTGTGTAAATTTCATGTCAAGAACGGTAAAATGCGACGCTTAAAATTTTGTGTTGAGATGAGATATCATTCAAAGTACGGATTTGTGAACGTTATAAGTGTAAATTTGTCGTGGCGAATATTGTAATCTCAGGTGTCAGTTGCATTCAGAAATGCTGGTCGATAATAATAATAATAATAATAATAATAATAATAATAATAATAATAATAATAATAATAATGTCTACCGCGGGATAAGGAAATTTTTCCATGTTAGAGTGCAGTTAACCAGTTATTTTTACAAGGATCGTAGGCATATTTAGATAATGTCAAGAAAATTTGTTAGAGTCACAGTCGTTAATGGGAAGAAAATTTTGAGACATCGTGTATACCAGTGTTGCGAAAGGTCGATGTGTGCTCTTGGATTTTTGAGGTTCGAAAGTCGTAATAATAGTAAAGTCAGAGATGTGCTTAATAATGGTTGTCGTTTTCACCAGGGGATCGATGTATGAAAAAGGATCTTGAAGGAAAAGGAATTGAGAGCGATGAATTGATATGTATGTGGAGACGAGATAGATACCGCTGGAAAGCGAGGAGAAAGAGTGTTGAGACAAGCTGTATTTTTGTAGAGGAAGTATTTAGGAACAGGCTGTGTGAGGCAGGCTGTATTGTTTTCCGCAATCAATCCGAATTTGAGATGACTATGATGTGAAGCATTGTGAAATTTATAGAACGATTCCAAGTGAAAACGACTCTAGTAAAATGTAAAGGTCTGGGTAGTAAACATCCAGTGATTTTTTTGTTAAGATAAGGTACGGCCTCCAGGATTAAAGAGCACTTTGGACACACGGTTGGGTTATATTTAATTTGTTCATTGGAGAGGTCATGGATAAGATGGTTGGAATTGATGATAGGCGATCTGAGAATTTTGAATGTGATGGTGATGATTATTATTTTGAAGGCATCCACTAAAAGGGAAACGTGTGTTGGGAATTTTCATTGGCAGCCCTGACACTTCAGTGCACAGGCTGAGATTGTGTTCGAGGTGGAGAATCGTTCGTCACGTCTATTTATTTTTGAGTTCACATATTATGATGAGGTAGACACTTGTTGTATTTTGTTTTCGAGAGGTAGGCACTTACCGTGTTTCGACTTGCATTCTTTTGATAAGAGACGTAGTTCCGTCGTGCGTATTTTTTGTCTGACCAGATTCAGTGTTACTGTTGGAGGTTTGTTGGAAATTGCGGTTCGCCTGATATGTTAAGGGAGATGTAGTACGACCCACTTTGACGCCCAACGATAGATTTAGGACATCACGTGTTTATTCTTGGAGTCATTGATGATGAGACGTCCTAGGTCACGCCCGACGATAGGATTTGGAAGGCATCATGTATATACTGATTAGGTTTAGGGTGTACAGATTTCAAGTGAGCCCGACGATAGGTCTGGGATGGTAGCTGTACACACTCAAGTCTCAGTTTAGATTTTTTTTCTTTTGTTTCTTTTGTGAAGTGGCCTGGTTGAAGGTAGCCATTACAGTGCGATATGATTTATTGTAGAGGGTCTATGCGAAGCTCTCATTGAGATAACGGGACTGCTGTTGACAAACGAGGGCTGTCCAAGTGTGGGACATCGACCCGATCTAGATTAAATATTTTTACTGTGTTTCTTCGTGCGTGTTAAGCTGTATGACTTTGAGATGCTAATTTATTTTTACGAACTTCATTGTTTCTCGTTTTAACGTCCGTTTTCGTTTGATGGTGTGCATATTGACACTCAGTGTTTTAGAATGAGACTTGAGTTGCGAATGCGGTTTCGATTCGTCAGCTAGTAATTTTATTTTATATTTTAATCTTGTCGTATTTTCATTCGTATTCATAGTTAGAATAAGTAAGTAATCACTTTACCAGTAGTGTGTTGGGACAGACAGTAAATAGAGAGATCTGTACTGGTAGCATTGTTTTTCAAGGGAAAGAATTCCTTAAATTTGTAGTAAATTTTAGCGTGGACTGGTAATTTTATTAAGTATAACAAACCCATTTCTAACCTGAAAATCGGTTCAATAATAATATTTTCAAGTGACTTTTCACTTTTTGATTAACTTCAGTGTTTGGCATTTCTTCTAAATGCATGATTAGTAAGTGTTTCCTGCATTTCGCAGTTTTGTTCCTTTAGAACGACTTAACGTAAGATCCTCCCGGATCATGTTGTTGTTGGTTCCTTCCGAACAGTTGTTTGGGTGATGCACAGTTAGCATCGGGATTAACGTATCACTTAAGGGTGTCATGAATGACAAATACATGGTGGAATTTTAGGTCAATTGCGAATGATGCTGTTAACTTGTAGTGAACACCATGCTTTCCCATAATATTTCGCAACCTATCCAAAGCAACTGATAGTCAGTTTGGTTCGATTAAGGGTCCATTCGGCGGATGTTTCCGTATCCGTGAAGGGTATTTGACTGGTGGATAACCTTAATTAAGAGAAAATCAGGCGTTCTAATTGTTGAAAGTCAGATTTTCCACGGATCGTGTGGATTAACTCTCAGTTCTTGTTTGGAAAAATAGGCGCCCGGTTTTCAGGTCTTCCCCTTTTCAGTTTTTCAGTTTCGCTGTCCACTAACATATTAGCTTCTCTGAAGCAACTCTTCGACATTAGAAGAAACGAAGTGACGTTATGTAATGTGACTGTATTTGGAACTTTTCAAAAATCAATAATAAAATTTTTTTTTATATTTTTGTGGCAAGAATGCATATTAAATTAACGATGTTATCGTGCTCTTTCAGTTTAATAAAAGTTAGTAAGCACATTTTTGCTCCTCATTTCAAGTAGTTAGGCTTTCTTCTGAACCCCATCGTTTGGTTAAGATCGTGACCGAATTTATTCCCGCAACGACCCAAGATTTAAGAGTTCTAAATTGTTCTACTATAGCAGCCGTGGCCGACCAACGATGGAATGGTAAGTTCAAGGGTTCAGTAGAAGTGTCGCGCCAACTGTGGGGCTTAAGTCACGATGAGGAGGACGATAATATTCCATGTTGGAGGACAGTAAGAAATAACACCAACGTGATGGCTTAAGTCACTTAACGGAGAGGGCTTGAGTGCATTAAAGGAAGAACTACGAGTCATGTTGGTTGACATCAGTAAAATGATGACCAATTGTAGAATAATAGTACACGTTGGGCCTCAGTAGAAGTGGCGCCATCAACTTTGGGGCCTTAATGTCACGATAACGATGAGGAGCCCAAAGTCACGATAACGATATGATGCCACGATAACGATAATGAAATTATCCATTGAAAATAAATGTTAGAAAAATATAAAATAATGTTGAGGCTTAAGCCACATTATAAATAATACAAGCGGGTGAAAATTATGGCTGAGCCACAGTTAAACGAATTATGCCCAATGAGAGTGCTAGATATTAATACGTTTAATGAGGAGCGTAACTACTTGGTAGATAATAATAATAATAATAACAGTCACAATGCATTTTAGGAAACCAGTATTTAAAGCTGTATTGAAGCTTATGTCATGTTGCCAATATAAGTTTTGGAAGTGGTAATGCTGAATTACATTCAAAGTTTATGCGCTAACATGTTCTTTATTTACTTAATTTACGGAAGCGAAACTATTTGGGATATTTATCCAAAGTAACTTATTAACTTTAGAATTTTCTTTTTATTAAACAAGTTTGTGATACCAGCCACCTAAACAAAATTTTATGAGACAACTGTTGGAATGTTGTCAGTTTCGGTATTAAATTATAACAGCGTTTGTATGTGAAAACGCAGTGGGTAGTGAATTCTTTCCCTAGTAGTTTGGAGTATTCTGGTTGCATCAACAGCCAGCGTACTCATTATTGTATTCTTTGTGGTATTGTGAGATGGAAGGTCAGCTGACCGTGGGTCAGCTAAGGCAGGTGATGGAAGAAGTGTATAGTAAATGGAGAGAGGACATGAAAGCCATGGATGATAGTATAAATAGTAAGAGGGAGGACGCGAAAGTCCAGAGGGAGAGTTTACATAGTAAGTTGCATAGCCAGAATGATAAGTTGAGAGAGGACATTAAGGACACGAAAGTCCAGAATGATAAGTTGAGAGAGGACATGAAGGTTCATAATGAGAATCGGTTAAGTAAGGTGGAGAGTTTACATAGTGAGTTCAATGAGAATTTGAGTAGTAAAATGGATGACATGATAGGTCAGCGTAAATGTGTGGCAGCTAGCTTGAAAGACACTAGGGAGAAGGTACAGTCTAGTTTGAAAGACACTAGGGACGATTTAAAGAGTGGTATGGATGATTTTCGAGCTAGTTTGAAAAAAAATCGTGACGATTTAAAGAGTAGTATGGATGCTTTTCGAGCTAGTTTGAAAGAAAGTCATGACGATTTAAAGAGTGGGATAAATGAGTTGAAGGTTAGCCTGAAAGACAATTTTAACGATTTGAAGAGTATTGTGGGTGAGTTACGAAATGTTTGCAAGAGAAATAATAATGGGTCAAAGGTAGGCTCAGAAGAAATGACCGATAGACACGTGAAAGTGGAGAATCAGATTCCAGAGACTGAGATTGGTTGTCCAGAACTCAAAGAGGGAGCAGCTGAAGTAGAAAAGGATTTAGGTGACGATGAACAGGTCATGACCGTCCACACCAAAGAGTCCGAGGATGTCGATAGTAATTGTGAACAGGATTCAAGAGTGAATACCTTAGCCCAGGAGCAGACGGACGAGAAGGTCAAACTCAAGGAGAGTGAAGTTAGTAATGAGATCCGTACAGCGGACAGGCAATCAAAGATGGTTGGAAATCTGAGTCAAGCTATGGAGGATTATAATCTAGACCTTGGTAGTCAATTGAAAGTTGAAAGGGACGCAAAGGCTACAGGCCAGAATGTGTACGTTGAGGCGAGAAAATCTCAAAACTTAAGGATCGCGAACGTCTTTAATATGACTGGGAGATATCAGGACCAGTTTTGCCAATTGAAGGAAGACCCGCACCTAACTGTAAAGGAACTCTTTGAGGATCTAATGGAAGATGTCCTGGAGGCCAAGATATATGAAGAACGTGGATGGAGGACAGCTGATGGATACGTCGAGAAAGCACCATTATTGTGGGTAGACGTTACAGCCCGTCAACATTGTTTCTTTGATAAAGGAAAGATATGCCGGAGAGCCCTTTCAGTGAAATGCAGATAGCAGGTGTAGAGAGAGAGAGAGAGAGAGAGAGAGGCAGGCGGCAGAGACCACCAAATGACCCACGTAACTTCAATAACAACAAGAAACAGACTCCGAGCAACTCCCAATTCAATGATGACCGCAACCCAACGAGAAATTTAAAGATTGATCATAGAGCAGAAGACAGAATTCCACTACAGGATGACGCAGCCTTACCAGCTGGGGAAATGGTCACCGAAGAAGAAGAAGAAGAAGAAGAAGAAGAAGAGGTACAACCAGTAAATATGATCGTCACATCGAGAGGAAGACAGGTCGAGGCACCACTCCAAGGACAGGCAAGCAGTGGGAGTAAAGAAGAGGAAGACGCTGAATGTTTACAATGTTCATTCTTAAGAGAAGACTTTGTTGATGACATCTGTAACGCAATCCTATTGTTGGAAGAAGAAAACAGGGAAATACGTGAAAGTAACAGAGCCCTACGTCAAGAGTGAGATCGGCTGGGAAAGTTTACGTAGAATCATGGTTCATCTGTATCAAAATTCCCATGTACACTTTAGAATTTTGAAGGAATATATTTGTTTAAATATTTCCCCTTTCTGGGTAAACATTTCGTGGTTGTAGGTGGATTATGAACCCATAATTCTACGGTGAGAAAAAATTTTATTTTTCCCAAATATTTATTTGGTATTCAGAAACTACTGTATGTTTGAGGGCAGCCATTTTGCGCTCCCAAGAGCCCGATGTTGCGTGGGAAGGTTCCCGCAAGGCGAGCTCGTGGATTGCCGGGACACCTCGGTGGAACTCGAGTGCCCGACAATTTTCTAAATTAATGAATTCTGCACAACGAGGGATTTTGACAAGATAGTAAAGGAAGAAATAAATAAGCAAAATTATTCATATACCCTCTGTGGAGGTAGTGACACCAGGGACAATTTAGATGCAGTTAAGCCCAAGTGTGTGTTAGCGTGAGAACAGCGAGCTAGTTACACGTGCCAAGGTCGTGGGCAGAAGAAAAACGCGCGAAACGCACGGGCAGAAACAATTTATTTCTCCTGTTGTGAGTGCAGGAAAATTATAAAATTAACACCTAACATAAGTGCAAGTCTGTCCGGAGTTCTGGGACAAATCTTATCAAAATTGGTCTATTAGAAGCAAATTTGGCAGATTTCACAACCGAGCCTCATAGAGGGGATAGCGTCCTTCTGGAAATTATAAAAGAAACCCCCCACCGTAGATTTTTCAGTGTCGATCTGGAACTTGAAGCCGCGGGAGCTCGTGCCCGTCGTCATTAGAAATTCGCGCCAGATTGACCGACAATATTTCAATACATGTTCGTGGCTAAAGTCCATATATTTAGTAAGAAGAAAAGTGAATTGGAGAAGCTGTGAACGTTTGCAGACGAACTGGGAAGGTGTAGGCTGGTTGAAAAAAAACACACAGCAGATTTTATTTTTATCATTTCCTGTACTCTTGTAAGTGAAGAAGGTCTGGGGGAAGCGATTCAAAATAGTTCGATTCCCTTATCGGCCGAACACCTGTTCTTGTTGAAACAACGGGGAGAGAAACCACTCTGGGAGACGCATCAGACAGTTATAGCCGACTGCAGAACGAGGGAAGTTCGTGGTGCAAGTTACAAAGAAAATGCATTATTTATGGTAATTTTTAATCTCGTGTGTGTGTGAAGGGTAGTGTTTGGATGAGTGAGTTTTAAAAATGAAAATGTTATCTGTAAAAATGAGTGGCTAAGTACGAGGTTGCTGGGATGATGCAATCAGAATGCTGAGAATGTCACCATTGTGCAGGTCTGTCTATTTTATATTATGTTGTAGTTAGTTATTTAGTTACTGTCTGTCCTAAACAAAATTTCCAGATGATTGTCGGGTGATATGCGTAATTATCAGGCGAAAGGCGTTGTAAATTTTGGTCAGCGTGTGAAAATTTTCAGTGTGTAAATTTCATGTCAAGAACGGTAAAATGCGACGCTTAAAATTTTGTGTTGAGATGAGATATCATTCAAAGTACGGATTTGTGAACGTTATAAGTGTAAATTTGTCGTGGCGAATATTGTAATCTCAGGTGTCAGTTGCATTCAGAAATGCTGGTCGATAATAATAATAATAATAATAATAATAATAATAATAATAATAATAATAATAATAATAATAATAATAATGTCTACCGCGGGATAAGGAAATTTTTCCATGTTAGAGTGCAGTTAACCAGTTATTTTTACAAGGATCGTAGGCATATTTAGATAATGTCAAGAAAATTTGTTAGAGTCACAGTCGTTAATGGGAAGAAAATTTTGAGACATCGTGTATACCAGTGTTGCGAAAGGTCGATGTGTGCTCTTGGATTTTTGAGGTTCGAAAGTCGTAATAATAGTAAAGTCAGAGATGTGCTTAATAATGGTTGTCGTTTTCACCAGGGGATCGATGTATGAAAAAGGATCTTGAAGGAAAAGGAATTGAGAGCGATGAATTGATATGTATGTGGAGACGAGATAGATACCGCTGGAAAGCGAGGAGAAAGAGTGTTGAGACAAGCTGTATTTTTGTAGAGGAAGTATTTAGGAACAGGCTGTGTGAGGCAGGCTGTATTGTTTTCCGCAATCAATCCGAATTTGAGATGACTATGATGTGAAGCATTGTGAAATTTATAGAACGATTCCAAGTGAAAACGACTCTAGTAAAATGTAAAGGTCTGGGTAGTAAACATCCAGTGATTTTTTGTTAAGATAAGGTACGGCCTCCAGGATTAAAGAGCACTTTGGACACACGGTTGGGTTATATTTAATTTGTTCATTGGAGAGGTCATGGATAAGATGGTTGGAATTGATGATAGGCGATCTGAGAATTTTGAATGTGATGGTGATGATTATTATTTTGAAGGCATCCACTAAAAGGGAAACGTGTGTTGGGAATTTTCATTGGCAGCCCTGACACTTCAGTGCACAGGCTGAGATTGTGTTCGAGGTGGAGAATCGTTCGTCACGTCTATTTATTTTTGAGTTCACATATTATGATGAGGTAGACACTTGTTGTATTTTGTTTTCGAGAGGTAGGCACTTACCGTGTTTCGACTTGCATTCTTTTGATAAGAGACGTAGTTCCGTCGTGCGTATTTTTTGTCTGACCAGATTCAGTGTTACTGTTGGAGGTTTGTTGGAAATTGCGGTTCGCCTGATATGTTAAGGGAGATGTAGTACGACCCACTTTGACGCCCAACGATAGATTTAGGACATCACGTGTTTATTCTTGGAGTCATTGATGATGAGACGTCCTAGGTCACGCCCGACGATAGGATTTGGAAGGCATCATGTATATACTGATTAGGTTTAGGGTGTACAGATTTCAAGTGAGCCCGACGATAGGTCTGGGATGGTAGCTGTACACACTCAAGTCTCAGTTTAGATTTTTTTTCTTTTGTTTCTTTTGTGAAGTGGCCTGGTTGAAGGTAGCCATTACAGTGCGATATGATTTATTGTAGAGGGTCTATGCGAAGCTCTCATTGAGATAACGGGACTGCTGTTGACAAACGAGGGCTGTCCAAGTGTGGGACATCGACCCGATCTAGATTAAATATTTTTACTGTGTTTCTTCGTGCGTGTTAAGCTGTATGACTTTGAGATGCTAATTTATTTTTACGAACTTCATTGTTTCTCGTTTTAACGTCCGTTTTCGTTTGATGGTGTGCATATTGACACTCAGTGTTTTAGAATGAGACTTGAGTTGCGAATGCGGTTTCGATTCGTCAGCTAGTAATTTTATTTTATATTTTAATCTTGTCGTATTTTCATTCGTATTCATAGTTAGAATAAGTAAGTAATCACTTTACCAGTAGTGTGTTGGGACAGACAGTAAATAGAGAGATCTGTACTGGTAGCATTGTTTTTCAAGGGAAAGAATTCCTTAAATTTGTAGTAAATTTTAGCGTGGACTGGTAATTTTATTAAGTATAACAAACCCATTTCTAACCTGAAAATCGGTTCAATAATAATATTTTCAAGTGACTTTTCACTTTTTGATTAACTTCAGTGTTTGGCATTTCTTCTAAATGCATGATTAGTAAGTGTTTCCTGCATTTCGCAGTTTTCTTCCTTTAGAACGACTTAACGTAAGATCCTCCCGGATCATGTTGTTGTTGGTTCCTTCCGAACAGTTGTTTGGGTGATGCACAGTTAGCATCGGGATTAACGTATCACTTAAGGGTGTCATGAATGACAAATACATGGTGGAATTTTAGGTCAATTGCGAATGATGCTGTTAACTTGTAGTGAACACCATGCTTTCCCATAATATTTCGCAACCTATCCAAAGCAACTGATAGTCAGTTTGGTTCGATTAAGGGTCCATTCGGCGGATGTTTCCGTATCCGTGAAGGGTATTTGACTGGTGGATAACCTTAATTAAGAGAAAATCAGGCGTTCTAATTGTTGAAAGTCAGATTTTCCACGGATCGTGTGGATTAACTCTCAGTTCTTGTTTGGAAAAATAGGCGCCCGGTTTTCAGGTCTTCCCCTTTTCAGTTTTTCAGTTTCGCTGTCCACTAACATATTAGCTTCTCTGAAGCAACTCTTCGACATTAGAAGAAACGAAGTGACGTTATGTAATGTGACTGTATTTGGAACTTTTCAAAAATCAATAATAAAATTTTTTTTTATATTTTTGTGGCAAGAATGCATATTAAATTAACGATGTTATCGTGCTCTTTCAGTTTAATAAAAGTTAGTAAGCACATTTTTGCTCCTCATTTCAAGTAGTTAGGCTTTCTTCTGAACCCCATCGTTTGGTTAAGATCGTGACCGAATTTATTCCCGCAACGACCCAAGATTTAAGAGTTCTAAATTGTTCTACTATAGCAGCCGTGGCCGACCAACGATGGAATGGTAAGTTCAAGGGTTCAATATATGTCTAATAGTAGATGAGTGTATTATTACATGTAAAATATTGTGTTATCATTAATGTGTTATTCATAAGTTCAGTGTTATTTTGTATTGAACGATTCAATGTATTATTCTTAATCCCGGCGAAATATACCTATGCGATTATTTACGTCTTTGTAAATAATAATGAAGTTAGTTACTAGGGGCTAAATATGACTTTCAGATATTTTGGGATGTGCTTGTCATAATCAACATATTGTCTTAATCCCTTGATTTCTTAATGATATAATCACAGGAAATCATAATATTTCAGACTCCAACTCATGAATAAGAAGTTGGGATGATGACATAACATGTGATCATTATTGTGCCGATTATTATACATAATTAATTAACTAATTAATTAATGAATGTTTAACAATGTCGTGAATAGTGGAAGTGATGTTAAAAGGAAATGCCTCTTAACATTGGGATTATTTGGTGTGGAATGCAAATTCCACATGACAATTGACTAATAATTTTCCAATTTAAAATCCCACATACTTATGATTAATGTTATTTTATGGCACATTTATTTTTTTACTTGTAAATGTTCTTTTCTCAGTTTATAATAAATTTTATTTTGATAAAACTTTAAAAATATCATTCTTCTAATTAAGTAGTGATGTTGTATTCCTCTTAAATATCTGAGATCCCTACTTATAAATGATTTACATAATGCCCATTAGTACGGACGCACCATGCTCTAAAAATTTAGCCGCGGTTACTATAAGTAGGGGAATGATGAGATTTCGATTCTGGGGTCGTTCGTCGAAGATCTCATCACGCATTTTCCATCCAACCGATGCACTTACGAATTATTATTATTATTATTATTATTATTATTATTATTATTATTATTATTATTATTATTATTATTATGCACTGAAGCCCTGGACAGGTGCAATACCTTACACTTAAAAGCAAAACAAGAGGATATACTTAAAAAAATCATTGATGGGTTGAAATTTTGGTCGTATTTTGGACTCGAATCCTATTCTTCTCGGCCGTTCAAGAGCCTCTCGCTTCCAACTCCTGATGGAGACAGCTGTGTATGTGGCTCCAGTAGTAAGCTCTGCCAGCCTGTGTCGGAGAAATCACCTTTTTCTGGAACATCGAGCTGTGCAGTCAAAGATTGATATCGAACGGAACTGTGGAGCATCACACGAGATGTAATTTCCAATATAGGTCGTGCTAACTTGGCGTTCAGCTGCCGTTACGCGCTATTTACCCAGGGGTAACGGCATGAAATTGGCATGCCACTCCAACGAATAGCTCTATTATGGTACATTCGGCTTAAAAGTCAATGTGGTGTTATCAATAGTTCTAACGCGAACTCTTTTAACTTATATTAGCATCCTTGGAAAGGAAACAATGTTTAATAGAGAGAGTCATTAGGGTGGAGCTCGAATTTTGATGACGTCATTTCTTCTAGTGCTGACTTATATATAAATCCTGATCATGGCTCTGTGATTACAGGAATGCACAATGTTATTAAGTTTTCGCATATTTTGGCATTTTTTAGTTATACTAGCTGAAGACAACCCGCTTCGCTTGGTTTCTTTTGTACATTCGTGCGGTTTTCTTTATAAAATTAAAATCCAGAAGACATGAATTTTTCTGTTTCTTCTTTTTTTGGGGTACATAAATATCTTGCATTCTAATTCATTTCACAAAAATACAGTCTTATACACTACATTTGATGTCTGGTTCTCTGGTGCATGCACAAACAGATTTTCTGCTTGTCCGACACGAGAGAAAGCAACGTTGAGCTGACCATGTGTGAAACAGGAAACCTTCGAATTAACTACGCAGTCGTGGAACGTTTGACATTGAGTCATATTGATAGTCATTGTAATCATTTGAAGCAAAATAACAAATCATTTGAGATCAATTGAATTTTTGGTTTGAAAACCGATTTTTCTATTTCTCTGCCAGTTAGGATTACTGCCTCAATGGCATTCTTAAGGAGCTGTTTCAGAAAGTATCTGCTTTATTTTCAAGAATTACAGAAAATACTCCCAGATGTACTGAAGGAGAAAACTGTTAGTTCTGAGATCGCCATACTCCTGCGAAAAGAATCAAAGATGAAATATAAAACCAAGGAGTACACATCACAGCCTTCTAGAGTACATTCTCACTCCGATCCTCCCAGTACATTCTCAATCATGTTAATACATCCAGTGATGAAGTCAGCCATTTTCAAGCCCCACATCTCCCACACCACCACAGCTACGACACGCAACCCCTATATTGCGCGATGGGAGACTTCAGGCTAGTATCACACACACACACCAGTGGTCTGCAATGAGTAGTTGTGGCTGCAAGGTGAAATATACGGACACAGATGTTAATTTTTATATAGTCAGTCGCTTTTAACCCCCTACATCTCCCACACCACCACAGCTACCCACACGCAACCACCATAGTGCACGATATTGTACCCGCTCAAAGCCTGAGTCCCAACCAGCATTTATCTCAGGGAGTGTTACGGTCCGAATCCATCGCAACTAATACTCAATAAAAAAATATTTTGAGATATAAGATCTCAAACTAAATGTAAGGGCGCCATCCAATCAGTACTACAGGGTTGAACGGGACACTCTAATCTTTATCTTTAAGGCTCATCATAAAACACACAAATTATATATATTCAGATCAAAGGGAAATTATGAAGGCTCCGTCCTAGGAATGGGGACGAATATTTAAACGGTCACCAAGGGTTTACTATTCTACAAGAACAAGAACCTGGAACTGTTTCCTTGCAAATGCTAAAGGAGCATTTTATTTAAGTAAACAAATGAAATTTTACACACAATCAAAATCTGTTGACCCTTGATTTGCCGGTAATTTGGCAAATTATTCCTGAAAAATGATTACATAATATTTATCACTTTTGACTACCCTTCCATTTGGGTGGTAGAACCGTTGATATCTGAAGGTATCAGATTTACCTTCGTTAACACCATGACCATATTTGATCGTGGACCAATTACCTGTTGGCTAAGTAGGCGCGATCACATGGACCATGCTATCGCCCCCACTTTGATTGAGATGAGACCAACCCGGGAAACTACAAACTCTCCCCGGGTTCCTAACCAAGATATGCTAATCGTTAGTTGAAGGAATACGACAAAGGGACTCTAACCTAATGGTCCAGATGTAGGGATTTGCCTTCCTTGTACACATATTAACTTAACTTATTATTTACAACCAATTGACATTATTACGTTAATTCGCCAGCTGACTTCCCTAGTATCATCCATCATCATCATCCGAATAATAAGAAAAATAAAAAATAAAAAAATATTTTATTAAATATTATTATTATTATTATTATTATTATTATTATTATTATTATGTTTTGTGGAGATCATGATTATCGTAACCCGTAATCATCCTCGGACTAATATTTCAACTTTCCGCGACTTTTTATTTTCATCTGAAATAAATAAAAGTAGCTTCTTTGATTCTTCTTCTTCTCTTTCTTCAAATATTCTCATTATTATTATTATTATTAGTTAAAAATCTCAAATTTTTCATTTCAACTCCCAACATCATTATCATGTCCAAATTATAAAAAAAGTAAATTCTTCTTTAAAAAAGTAGTTTTTTAAAATTTTATTTATTATTATTATTATTAATTTAAAAAATTAATTTCGCCTGTTACACGGTAGTCCACTCTTAATATGTTTAACGCATAACCCCTTTTACAATTCCGATTTATTTTGGCATTAATCAATCCAGATATGATTTATTTGGAATATTATTATTATTATTAATAGTATTATTATTCTTTCGACAATCTTTATTTTTATTCCCCATCTTTATAATTTAGTCACATACGTTCTCTCCCAAACAGAAATCACCAAGATCCGAATTCACATCGGTCGGGACATAATAGTGTTCGAACCCGCAACCTTATTTTCGTACTGTCGTCAATTCATGGAGACCATATGCTCCTAAGACAATTCTCAAATCCCCTAACACCTCGCAGTTGAGCAAATACCTCCAATCTCTGCAAGTGTTAAATTATTCCTTCCTTTTCCATTTTGAAGTCCATTTATCCATTGGAACTCTTCAAAACATTTTCACTAATTAACCCTCGGTGTGTGGACTCTATTCTGCCACTCAATACACCGGTATATAAATACAACCTCTATGTGGGCCTTAAGATCCATCTATTTCTTCATCAACATCAGTACAATTCACTTTCATTTCGGGCCGGATTTCTGTCCCACAACTCCAAATCTCCGCTTTTGGCTCAAATCACTCTGGGCCTCAAACATAGCGTGACCATATTATCAAAATGCCTATCTCGTTTCTACCACAATTTATTTATGATTATTATGGAGTCCAACAAGGTTAAATCAAAAATTGGTGTTAAAACCGGATTCACTGCACAAATTATAATTATTCACGGCACATGTGATCTCTACATTTAAATTACTTTAATTTGCAATCATTCTATCCAACTAGGCCCGTGCCTTTATTCTCAAAGATTATTATTAAACACGCCTTTACACATTACCAAATTTTAATGTACTACTTCGACACTTGTACAGATTATTATTATTTTGTCCACTGGCGAACTTCGCGATATTTACAAACAAATCAATGGACTTCATTCCGTCCCACAATTTAAATCACTTGGCAATCCTACCTCTGGATTATCTTAACAACATGCCTTAATATCTATAAAAGTTCCGATAACGGAAAAACACTTTGGAAGCACTTCTAAATGAATATTAACATTATCTTTACGTGAAACGTGCTCCATATCATATCAAACAACTCAAGCACTTGAATGAACAACTCAACCCTACTATACTCTATTTAATAACCAAAATTATGATGAGTGCTCGATCTAATGTACATATTAATTTGTCCCTTTGTCTATCTATCTTTGAATTTATACGAGCCGTAACGGCTCGTTTCACAATCAAGTTACCATGATAAAATAATATGATTTCCTCCCCCTAACGATAGCAATCTACAAATATGTTAAAAGGTTACTCAACTCTGCCATTGTAGTCTGCTAAAACCGGACGAGAAGCCATAGCCCCTCCGGTTTTTAGCAATGCATTCCACTGGTATTCATGCCAGCTTGAAGAATTAATCCTTGACCCTTTTCAACTTTACACATTTTGAATA
The DNA here is from genome assembly GCF_040414725.1 of Anabrus simplex. Taxonomy (NCBI): domain Eukaryota; kingdom Metazoa; phylum Arthropoda; class Insecta; order Orthoptera; family Tettigoniidae; genus Anabrus; species Anabrus simplex. The sequence goes on from NC_090265.1 coordinate 1,300,521,913, forward strand.
AAAACTAATAAATTAACTGTTGCACTTTGGTATAATTTCCACCCTAAATTCTACTCACAAATTTTACACTCTCGGCCTTGTATCTAGCCCACTTAATGTAGATATACATTCTTCATTCCTTTCCCGGACACTAGGAACATGGGATACCTCGGGATTCCCTTTACAACGGCCCGTGCGCGCACTTGAATTTCCCGTCTCACGTTCGTGTAGCTGACCAGGTATCAGTTTAGAATCGACTGTTTACTAGGTGACATAAACACTCGTGACCGTTCTCATGTAACGCACTTCCTAATCTGTTGGTAGAATCTCACACTCCGTAAGTTATGCTTTACTGAGTCCTGTCTATTTGAAACACTTCATACTAGTATACTGCTCAAGACTGTAATATGAGCTACATCACGTCATGAATCACTGTACTATGTAACAATATAATACTTCGGACCCTACTCCACGAGTAAGTACACACGCACCCCTGGCGTAATCACGGCTCGAACAAAATATCAGAAGTAGTCGCGCACCCCGGGCGTGCTATCAGCTCGAACACACTGTCAAAAGTAGTTACGCATCACTGGCGTGGTATCCGCCCGAACACTTTGTCAGAAGTAGTTGCGCACCCCGGGTGTGCTATCAGCTCGAACACACTGTCAAAAGTAGTTGTCAGTCCTTGTCCACGACTTCATATTTATACTTGTATCCCCTCTCTTCCGAGTTCAACGGAGTTCATCTTCGGACGCGCAGTCCCGGTATCTTCATACGACACTTTGCGGTTTGGCCCGTGGCTTTAATATGTGATCCAATGATGTAATTATGTTCTCAAATGTTCTATACCAATTCTCAACTATTATTGTTTGCTGGTAATGGATATATTCGCGAATTTAGCTGCCGTATCCCGGCTCGGGGTTTCGCGCTCTTTTGTGGCTTCCTTTGCCTTCAGCCAATCAACGAATAGCGTCCATGAATTCTCAGAATTACACCATGCAATCTCCCGCAATTATTAACTTTTTATAAGTTTTATGGTATGGTAAGGCTCCTAAATTCCACTTTATTCTGAATCGATGCTTCACTTCCTTCTATCAGTTTAATCCACGGAGTTAGCCTCGCTAGTGCTTCTTACAATACGAAGTTGTCGCCTTGCTTTGGTCAAGTGAATTTTTCCATTGGTCCACCTAAACCACGTGACCGGGAAGGCTCATATTTTTTTCTTCCAGTGCCAACCCCGCGTTCAACTCCCGCTAGTTACATGGAGATACCCCTACGTCATTTCTCAGAAATTTGCACTCGGCTCTCTGCGCTGTTGCTACTACCAAGACTGCCCGGGGCTATGAAAACTTTGGCAACAAGTTATCCTCTCTCTTTCTTCGTTGTCACAATTTCTGAGAATTGTAATTCTGTCACTCATTGTGTTTGTTAATCTCAATGGAGACAACAGTCTGTGGTATGGTGAAACCTGCCATCTCGGCCTGGCCTGTTCTTACTGTATGTACAGTAAGATACTATTTATTCTGAAAATTAAATATATATTCCTCAATAATTCATCATAATTACAATTGCATGACGCTTATCACACCCCCACCAGGGCGCAATATATATAGTAGATGGCCACTTTCGACCTCAAAATCTGACCCCAAAATCTCCCACACCATCACAGCTACCGACACACAACCACTATAGTGTATGATGGAAGACTCGAGGCTATCACCACACACAATCACCAATGGTCTCCGGTGGGTTTATGAGGTTCCACGGTGAAATATATTGTATTTCAACCCCCGCATTTACCATACCACTACAACTACCGACAGGCAACAACTATAGTGCACTGTGGGAGACTTGAGGCTACTATCACATACAAACACCAATGATCTACGGCGGATAGTTGTGACTGCAAGTTGAAATATACGAACACACGCGTCTATTCTATATGTAGTTGCCACTTTCAAACCCCATATCTACCACACCACCATAGCTACCAACACGCAATCTATACTATTAATATTACAAAGAGGAAAACTTTGTTTGTTTGTAATGAATAGACTCAAAAACTACTGAAGCGATTTTAAAAATGTCTTCATCTATAGAAAGCTACATTGCGAGTGAGTAACATGGGATGTATTTTATTTTCAAAGCAATTCGAAGTGGGGGGCACGCGGGGGGGGAGATATAAAAATAATAGGCTAATATATGCAAAATATCAAATTTGTCGTATAAGGACGAGACAAAGCTCAATTTAATCCTCTTGACGCAAAGAATAAAACTCGGTAAGCCCTACGGGCCCGAAAACCATGTTTTAAGGCCCTAAAACCAACCGTTACGGAGATATTGGCACCACACTACCCCTGCTCTAGGAATCGGATAAAGTAATGAACTGCCGTAACCATGGCAACGTCTGTTCCAGGATTCTACAGCAGCGAAATTATCTACAATAAATCACAAAAACTTAACATGTTACAGGCATGAGAATTGATATTTGGAATCCTCTTTAAAAATAAAAGAACACATATATTCGTTTTCATAAAATCCACTTAGTGGGGTTGGGGGGGGGGGGGTGAAAGAAAGTGAGGAAGGAGTTGAATTATTTATATGAGGATACATATATCTAAAAAAAAGATGATATTACAGACTAAAATTTGTACTTGGAATCTCCTTTCAAAATGAACACACTCTTTTTGGAAAATCCACTTAAGGGGCTGAAAAGAATTAAAAAGCGGGTGAATTTTTAAAAAATGAGTATCTTCTTCTTCTATCGCTTTACCCACACCTGTGAGGTTACGGGTGCGAACTGTGTCGCACATGTGGATTAAGCCATGTTTTACGGCTGGATGCCCTTCCTGACGGCAACCGTATGTGTAGGGATGTAATTTATACTTCTATACTAATATTATAGAGGAAAAATTTGCACATTTGTTTGTAACGGATAGACTCAAACACTACTGAACCGATTTTAAAAATTACTTCACCTGTAGAAAGCTACATTGCCATGAGTAATATGGGCTGTATTTTATTTTCAAAACAATTTGAGGAGGAGGGCGACGGGGGAGATATAAAAATATTAAAATAATAGGCTAATATAGGCGAAATCGAATTTGTCGTACAAGGACGAGACAAAGCTCATTTTAAGCCCCTTGACGCAAATAACAAAACTCGGTAAACCCTTCGGATTCGAAAACCATGTCGGAAGGCCCTAAAACCAACCGTTATGGATATATTGTAACCACACTACCCCTGCTCTAAGAATCGGATAAAGAAACGAACGGCCGTAACCATGCCAACTTCAGCTACAGGATTCTACAGCAGCGAGATTATGCATGTACGTTTGGCCATAGCTGCCAACCAAAACTGATACACATATGACTTACTATCTGGAAAAAATAGCCCCGGAGATCTCCGTAGTACAGCGACCAATAGTCCAGCCCCATGGCTAAATGGTTAGCGTGCTGGCCTTTGTTCAAGGGGCCCCGGGTTCGATTCCCGGCCGGGAAAATCGAGAGAGAATTAGAAAAATAAGAAAAATATATCAGTAAAAATGTCAAAAATTAAAAAGAAACAAAAAGAAAAGATCGAAATATATATATTTTTAAACCAGCGGTTGCCGACGGGCCTCCGTTTGTACGTACTGGCTTAGGTTTCAGCATTTTGCGGTGTCTTTTACCTATAGTTTAAACTATTTTCTATCAAATCATGGAGTAGTAGGGTCACTGATGTTATTAGTGCCGATATTTTGGTCCACTTTTACGATCATTGTAACCATGAAACCTATATACTGTACACAATTGTCAAGATGGTACGCCCATGACTTGAAAAAATTTCTCAACATTTATACTCAGATTCATTGTATGATGTGCGACATGAGTGACAAGCCCTGAGAATTATAATTCTCGATAATTATAGTAGTTTCTTTTATGCATCGCGTATTTCCTTCATCATTTGTAATAGTTATGAAATGTCGGATTAAACAGATACATTCAATAATATTTGTAGTACTATCTGGCGAAAATATGCCTACACTAAACCTGCAGCTTTGTGAAGGGAGCAGGTGGGAATGAAGGAAATACATAGTAGCAAAAGATCTTAGAGGTCGACGCTAATTAGGAACTAATATTTAGAGGCCCCTATTAAGAAAAGAAGAAGAAGATACACTACAATTCCCATCATGACAAATAATTTCTACGAACTTATGTAAATACACCAGTGATATAAACATCTAATGAAGTTAGTCACACCGATAGTATGAGTAACTAAAGCCAGTTTCTGATAACCCGTACGAAGAACGGGTACTTCTGCTAGTCACCAATAATTCACAATGGGAAGCTCGAGGCTAATACCACACACAAACACCAGAGGTCCGCGGTGAGTATTTGTGGCTTCAAGGTAAAATATACGGACACACGCGTCTATTTTTATATATAGTCGGCCAATTTCAACCCCCATACCAGCCCCACCACCATGGATACATACACACAACCACTATAGTACACGATGAGAGACTCGAGGCTATTACCACATACAAACACCGGTGGTCTGCGGTGGGTATTTGTAGCTGCAAGGTGAAATATACGGACACACGCGTCTTTTTTATATGTAGTCGGCCAATGTCAACCCCCACATCTACCACACCACTACAGCTACCGACACGCAACCACCATAGTGCACGATGGGAAACTCGAGACTATTGCCACACACACACACACACACACACACACACACACACACACACACACACACGCGAGTGGTCTGAATGGTTAGTTTTGGCTCCAAAGTGAAATATAAGGACAATTTAATCCTTGATACACATATGACTTACTATCTGGAAAAAATAAACTGTTGTGTAAGACGCTCATAGCACTCCATTGGGTGGGGATGGAAAGGGAGTGAAGTATAAAAATAATGGCCCCGGAGATCTCCGTAGTACAGCGACCAGCGGAGGCCCAGGTTCGATTCCCGGCTCTGCCACGAAATTTTGAAAGTGGTACGAAGGCTAGAACAGGGTTCACTCAGTCTCGGGAGGTCTACTGAGTAGAGCATGGTTCGATTTCCACTTCAGCCATCCTGGAAGTGGTTATCCGTGGTTTCCCACTTCTCCTCCAGGCGAATTCCGGGATGGTATCTAACTTAAGGCTACGGAAGCTTCCTTCCCTCTTCCTTGTCTATCCTTTCCAATCTCCACCCCTGTGTCCGCCACTAGGCCCCTCTTCAGTATAGCAGTTAAGGCCACCTAGACAAGTACTGGTCCTCCTCCCCAGTTTTATCCTCTCGACCCAAAGTCTCACGCTCCAGGACACTGGCCTTGAAGCGGTAGAGGTGGGATCCTTCGCTGAGTCTGAGGGAAAACCAACCCTGGAGGGTACACGGGTTATGAAAGAAAAAGGAAGAATGAATGAATGAATGAAGGAAGGAAGGAAGGAAGGAAGGAAGGAAGGAAGGAAAGAAGGAAGAAATAAAGAAAGGAGGAAGAGAAGAAATAAGTGCATTTTATAAATGCCTGAAATATTATTCTGCCCTGTATTTCCGTAATTATTAATTGTATTCGCTCCATTGCAAGTTAAAGATAATATGAATAATGCACATATTTATTATTTTGGGTAAATATATTCCTTCATATTTTTGAGAGCGAGCGAGTTGGCCATGCGGTTGGGGGCGCGCAGCTGTGAGTTTGCATTCGGGAGATAGTGGGTTCGAACCCCACTGTCGGCAGCCCTGAAGATGGTTTTTCGTGGTTTCCCCATTTTCGCACCAGGCACAAGCTGGGGCTGGACCTTAATTATGTCCACGGCCGCTTCCTTCCCACTCCTAGCCCTTTCCTACCCCATCGTCGCAATAAAACCTATCTGTGTTGGTACGACATCAAGCCAATTGTAAATATATATAGGTCATCGTTCTCCATTTATTAGGCCATAAAATCCGGGCCCTATGCATTGCCCATTTCTAGGACTCTTGTGTTAAGGTTACTTTACGACATTTTGAGTCCAGCGTGACACTCATAGCCTATACTGTGGAAGTTGTGGGAGTTAACGGAACATGTCATTGCCGGTAGAGTAAAAGAGGAGATCTACATTAAGAAAGTACGCTAGCTTATGGCTTTTGTGAGTGTTGATATTGTAACCATGGCCATTGCTACTTTCAAGGGGAATTGCCGAGCTGGGAAAGAGCTCTTCAATGACATTCATCTGGAGTTGAAAGAAGACACCATGGCAAACCACTTCTACAATGGACGAAAGTGGCTTTTAGATGACTTCTCTTCTAATCTGGGAGTGACTTCTATTCCAGCCACTTAAACTAGTTTAAATTTGTGTATGATTTATAAATTAAGGAATATAATATTTGGTAAACGACACTGGCATGGTAGAAGGAACTAGTAGAGGGTCCACCTCGTCCCTTGAACTAGGTTGACCGACGTGCTGTTTTGAATGGAACTCTTTTTCCATTTTGTTATATGCCCCGTTGTCCTGGATAATTGATAACGGGACGTCGAACGTCCTATTTTACCCGAATAGAACTATATCACAGACTTTGCACCCGTGACTTAATTTGTAACTGTTGTTTCGGCTTAATTTTCACTTTCTCTAATATGTTCTAGTATTCTGTTACTCTTAAGTATGGAAAAATATTAACAAAGTGATGTGATGTATCTTATTTACTTAAAAAATGTAGATAATGAGCTATTGCTAGCTTGGTTCAGTCGTAAGGCAGACCCTCCGACAAGTGGGGCGGCTTCTGCTGTGTATGGGAAAACTGTCTGTGAATGCGGTAGTGAATAAAGTTGTGTGCGGTGAATGCGTTTCAGGAATATTGGGAATAACATACCCAGCCAGTCTCCGTGCCAACGGATTTAGTAATTTAAGATTAGCATGCCTCGACCCGATCGGAAATCGAACCCAGGACCCCGAGGACCTAAGGCCAACACGCTAACCACTCAACCATGGAGTCAGACTAGACATTGAGTGTAGTGAACTTAGTACTGGCTATGTTAGGCACAAATGCTGGTGTTAAACGAACCTCCTCAATTGTAAACTCACCGAGCTCGATAGCTGCAGTCGCTTAAGTGCGGCCACTATCTAGTATTCGGGAGATAGTGGGTTCGAACCCCAGTGTCGGCAGCCTGGAAGATGGTTTTCCGTGGTTTCCCATTTTCACACCAGGAAAATGCTGGGGCTGTACCTTAATTAAGGCCACGACTGCTTCCTTCCCGCTCTTAGCCCTTTCCTGTCCCATCGTCGCCGCAAGACCTATCTGTGTCGGTGCGACGTAAAGCAACTTATACAAAAAATTGTAAACTCCGTATGGACTGATGATAACAGAAACGACATGAGCAGCTATTGTTAAGAGGAAGTCAACTGGGCAACCGTCCTCTTGTCAAGATTTATTTCCAGAATCATAGTTGTAAACAGCCCACTTGGTGGCCATGATCGTTAAGGCTGGTTCGAGTGCAGCCGGTGGAAAAAAATATTCACGACCAGAAAGCTGGCGGCAGGGTAGGAGAGGTAGTGGTATACAATCCCTAATCACTAGATTGCGTGACAAAAGCCTGGGTTCAATTCCGCAGTGTTCGTATGGAGTGATGTTACATGTCACTTTTAATGGCGTTCGTCCGTCTGATGGGGACGAAAAGCCTTGAGGAAACCCTTGAGGTTATTAAACACGAGGAGACTATGTGCCGACACCGAGTTGCACCCTTTACCTACCTCATTTTCATCATTCTCTCACATCCAGACGCGCAGGTCGCTCGTGGGCATCAAATAGAAAGAAGACCTTCACCAGGCGAGAGGAACGCCTCCGACACTCCTGGTACTAAAGTCCATACGATAAATAAATAAATACCCCACTGTCGGCAGCACTGAAAATCGTTTTCCGTGGTTTCGCATTTTCACACCAGGCAAATGCTGGGGCTGTACCTTAAGGCCACGGCCGCTTCCTTCCCATTCCTAGCCCTTCCCTGTCCCATCGTCGCCATAAGACCTATCTGTGTCGGTGCGACGTAAAGCAAAAAAGAAAGAAAATAAAGAAATAAAGAAATAAAGAAATGAATGGGATGGTACCATAAAACTTATTCTCTCTGTTGGTGATAGAGCATCAACATTCGGATCCCAACATCGCGCATTAAAACACGGTAAATGTAATCGGATTCTTGGAGGACGAAAAAAAAATCCATTCTTCTGTACATGGCCTATGATGTCGGTAAGGAAGGGATATCTGGTTACAAATGGCTTTAGCTCAGCCATAGTTTTAAACAGAGCTCCAGTTTATCTGCCATTTGGTAGAGTAAAACGGAACGTCCAAATTGACAAGCAGGCAGCCTAAATGGCGTGAAATAAATTTGTCTGCTGAGACAGAAACTGAGGCCATATGATTATTATTATTATTATTATTATTATTATTATTATTATTATTATTATTATTATTATTATTATCTATACATTAAAAAATTATGAAAACTAAAGTCAGTCAGTCCGGCCATTCTATCTGGTCGATTTCTTTCACTTTTTAAAACTGAAAGGTATTCATGCACAGGTTTGTCATCAGGTACTATAATCACTTAACTTCCGCCTTCCTCAAATTATTTAATTTGTCAAATTTTTGTCTCTTTGGAGCAATCATATATTTGGTTCTAATTGAGGTACGGAGTTCGTTTTGGCCTAGGAACAGTCAGTGGATCAAGCTCTTTCATTTCAACTCTTAACTATTCAAATCGGTTGATTCTGTGGAAAGTTATGAGTGCACATTCAATTTGACGTCTCATTTCTTCAACATTTTTTCTCATTGAAGCAATCATATCTTTCGTTCTAATTGAGGTACGCAGTTCATTTTGGTCTAAGAACACTCAGCGGATTAAGCTCTTTCTTCTGAGGTAATAACTACTTAAATTGGTAGATTCTGAGAAAAGTTATGAGTACATTTGTCTCCATGACAAAGATCTTTGAAGGACTTTTTAAGAGTTCGGCGCGTAGTGTTGTCCCAAGAAACGTTTGATTTAATTTCTTTGTGTGATGTATTTTCAAGTGTCTTGATGACATAATATTATATTCTATTACCACAGCAGAACATGTGCTCTGTTTCATTAACTTGAAACTTTGCAAATACATCCGTGAGGAACACCATACTTAGTACATTGCGGGCGGAGCCAGCGGGAAACTCCTAGTTATAATAATAATAATAATAATAATAATAATAATAATAATAATAATAATAATAATAATAATAATAATAATAATAATAATAATCATAATAATAATAATAAAACAGCTATGTTGCTCTAAACTATTTCAATAATAAAGTACTACAATAAAGTACTACGATTCCTGTCTGAAAATGAAAAATAATTTCCTGAATCCAAGTAGCTTGTGCAGTGGCCTTCACTGCATGCGTTTGGTAGGTGTGCTAGTTACCGACTGATGAGCCAAATTGGTACACTGGGGAGAAACACTGGGAACCAGGAATGAGTTAGCCAGAAAATGTATAATTTCCAATAATGGATCAATTATATTGGAGTTACTGAGACATACTTACTTTAAGTGTATTTATTAAAATTCCGATACCGTGCCATTGTTATCACCTGATTCATTCCCCCTTCCCCTGCTGCTCTAACGGTTCTACAAGGATAGGCCCGTGTAGGTAACTTCAGCCTACACGATAACACACACACACACACACACACACACACACACACACACACATACATACAAAACACACTAAATACTTGGGGCTTTCGACAACAAAGTCGTAAATGCCTTACAAGAAGAAGCGGTAACAACAGACGCAAATCTTATCTCATTCACATTTTCAGGAATTTGAAATAACTTGCCTCACACGTGTTAAAATTGACAAATTTATATTTCCAAATCTCTGAAATCTCCTGTAATTTTGAACTATTTAGGATTGTTTTTGGCATCTTTCGTAAGTTCAGCGATCCAGAATGAAGTGGCCTTTCTGATTTGAATATGATATACTATCACAGTGCCTCCGTGGCTCAGGCAGCAGCGCGCCGGTCTCTCACCGCTGGGTTACGTGGTTCAAATCCCGGTCACTCCATGTGAGATTTGTGCTGGACAAAGCGGAGGCGGGACAGGTTTTTCTCCCGGTACTCCGGTTTTTCCTGTCATATTTCATTCCAGCAACACTCTCCAATGTCATTTCTTTTTATCTTTCATTCATTAATCATTGCCCCAGAGGAGTGCGACAGGCTTCGGCAGCCGGCACAATTCCTATCCTCGCCGTTAGATGGGAGCTTTATTAATTCCATTCCTGAGCCGGTCGAATGACTGGAAACAGGCTGAAGATTTTAATTTTCATACAATTACAATTTAATTCAGGCAATTTTTGTGATAAGCAATAATATGCGAGTCTTTCATTTAGGGAGTCAGCCATTGTTTGGTACGATCGTGATACATCGGCCCCTTTCGGTTCTTTTAAAGCCGCGGTGGAAATGTGTATAATTCTTCGTTCTGAAGGTTGAGACTTAGGTATGTATTGTATTATAAGTATGAACTATCAAAAATTGTCGTCAAAGTAATGCATTATACAAAATCATTCAATGAAGTATTCATTTACAATCTAAGCATCTCACTCTAAGCAACCATATTTTTATGAACATGCTATCAACGTAAACAATTCGATTGTTGGACCAAATTTTTCTCTGACGCTTGGTTTTGGAACTGCGTATGTTTAGAGAGAAGAAAAAGAAGAAGAATTTTATTTATGACAGTACACATCCAGAACTTGTTTCTGGAATGAGACTCTCAATAAATAACGCAGCACACCTATTTAATCAAGAAATTTTAAATTTCTCTCTGAGATGAAAATCTACAAAGTGCACGATTTTCCATTTTTAGGGTTCCATTTTTCTCCACATAACCGCTCAGATGTTTCTGCGCAAGCCAATGCTATGCCCAATGCAGTCATTCAAACCAGATTGTATTTCTCGTCTGCTTTATCATTCTTCCTTCTCTCCTTTTCCCAATTCATTGGGATCGGGTCTCCTCGTACGTTGTTCGATCTTGTGCAACCCACTCGTCGTAAGACGATGATAATGATCTATGTCCACCACGTCTCTATCGACCTGGCTGTCCCCGTGTGTAGATTTGGTACGTCAGGCACTTCTTTGACAACGAAGGAATCAACCCTCCTCATTCTGTGACCCATCATCCCGTGGGGTACTCCTTGAGCTTCTCTACTTTGTCACTCTATGAAATGTAAATTTCATAAGCTCCTTGGTTTAGTGGAGGGATCAGTGAATATTATATATCGCGAATCGTGACCGTGTATTGGTGCCAGCGGAGATGTGGTACGATATCTGTGAACGGATTTCTTTTATGCTAGTGGTTTAACGTAGTACATGGAAGGTTTTCCACGACGCAAGGATGGGGTAATATTGTTATTGATGATGATGGTGATGAGGTAGGGAGAGGGTGAGACCCAGTGTCTGCACATTGCCTTCTCCTGCGGAATAACACAAAGGGTGTGCTTAAGGCTTAACGTCCCCATCCGATCGACGAATCACTAGCAACAGCTTCATATGTCCTCGCTCCATATGAAGGAAGCGGAAAGGAATCCAGGTTTTTGGCACGCAATCTAGTGATTAGAAATTGTACATCACCACCATAGAGAAAAAATGGAAGAGGTCCGACACTTCGAAAACTGAAGGTATCGGCCAAACCATGCTCCCATGTTAAGAGCTCCTTGGGACCCTCTTAGTCGCCTCTTACGACAGCCAGGGATTACAGTGGATGTTATTCCACCCCACCCCCTCAACAGGGGGTTGAAAATGTATTCCACCATTGAGACTCAAACCCACCAGTGTTAGACCATCTGCTTGCCAATTTGGACGTTCAGTTTTACTCTAGCAAATAGCAAAGATACTGGATGAACTATGGCTGAGTTTAAACAATGTGTAACCACACAGTAGGCCGTGAAGAGCTTCCATGCCTATCTCTAGATTACTGAGGATGCTGCCTGTACTAGTTTTTATTATTATTATTATTATAAGCACCACCGCGTCATATTAAACGTGCATTCAGCGCATTACTCAGGCTCAGTACGTGAAGGCGGGGCATTTTTAAAGCCGTTCGCGCTTGCTGTCTCCACACGCTGGTGTTATTGTAAATCCAAACCGAAGTCACCGAGATTCGAAACCTGGACTCCCCGGATGGGAGTCAAGGGACTATTCCAGTGCGCCCCCAATATCTATACTGATGTAGACTTATTAATCACATGAAGTTTTAATACCGGTCTTTCCATTGATTTACAGTGTACAGATATTACGCTAGTCAACAGTGGTGTATTACCAAGGAAACGATATAGTGTAGGTGTTATTCAATGGATGCATTATTATATTGGCGCGTGGGCGTCGTATTTCTCAGGGATGTTATGTCCATCCGGCGACTGCTTGCTATAAATACGAGTCATATAAATGTCAAAGGAAGGATAAATTGTCTGCGAGGAAGGAGGAAATGGAAATCTTTTCAGGAGACCTCGCATTGAAAGAGGACGTGTACTATAGAAAACAATATGCATATATTATTCAATAAATTATGCCGCAGCTAGAGGCTGAACGGTAGAACACTAGCTGCCTGAGCCCAGATTGGTGGGTTCCGTCCCGTATCAGTCCGGTGGCAATTGAATGTACTCAAATACGCCAGTTTACTGTCAGTAGATTTAGTGGCACGTAAAAGGGACCAGATGCCTGTGGGACCAAATTAGTAGTTATGGGTCATAACAGTATAACTAAATGTTTAAACTAAGAACATTCATCTTCATCAGCTGAGAAACGAGAAGAAGATTACAGAGGTTAGTGTTTTGTGAAATGATAATAATAATGCCAGATTTTTCGGTGAGCAAGGACTTATCGTGGCAGTAAATCTGACGGGTTTATCGCATTTAAGAGCTCTCATATGCCAAGTTATCAATTGAATATCTGATTTTTCTACCATCTCACGAAAGATGAGCACCTAAAGAACTAAGGCTCGCCTGAAATGGGGAAGTTAGCAGCGTAATCCGGGTGGCATGCGTTGTAATCCCACTGACTTCAAATGGTGAAGAGGAAAGACATCCTGATCAGTAAGTCATTGTCCACATGTTCCCAGATAATGAGTTTGACCGTAACTGATGCCAATGGCATTTGAGGTTATTCAGATGCTCTAATCCCATTGTTGGTTTCAGAGGTGTTCATGAACTCATGTGGGAGGAAAAAATTCCTACACTACAGTGTATCTTTAAATCAATCTTTTTAAAATTTGCTTTACGTCGCACCGACACACATAGCTCTTATAGTGACGATGGTACAGGTAGGGGCTAGGAGTTGGAAGGAAGCTACCCTGACCTTGATAAAGATACAGCTCCAGCATTTGTTTGGTGCAAAAATGGGAAATCACGGGAAACCATCTTCAGGGATGCCGACAGTGGGGTCCGAACCCACTATCTCCAGAATGCAAGCTGACAGCTACGTGACCCAAAACACGCAGCCACTCGCTCGGTCCAATAACAATCGAACGGACGCAAAAGAATTGTTGTTATTATTATTATTATTATTATTATTATTATTATCGTACAGTATAATAATGATAATAATAATAATAATAATCCAGCTGTCCCTGACTGGATAGACTGAATAGTTCAGTGGTTGCTGTTGCCGGTCCCAAGCCCGGGTAAAGGAGGAGGGTTGGTTTTGACTACATATTTGGTCAACCGCAAGAGAGAATTTATTCAGAAGACACCAGGAGACACATCTCGATCTCAACAATCGAGTTGCAATCTTGTGATCATACCATTAGGTTTCTTAGAGGTGAAGCTTCCATGGTGTGTAGAATTATTTAGTTTATTTTTCGGGTTGAACCGTGTTGTTTTCTGTACATTACGCACAGTTTGCCGACGTTTCGAATACATTGCAGTATTCTTTATCAAGGCGACTGAAATACCCCTACTCGATCCGAGGTAATCAGTCTCCCAGGCAGCAATCACATATCAACTCAAGAGCTGAGGAAATGTATTCTTCCACGTATCAGCACGTCCCCTGTTTCCCCTTTCCGTCTCGGTTCTCCTTCTCCGCCACAACCAGCTTATTATTAACGTCGAATATCTATCTGACAAATACTTCATTCTCAAATAGCGTAGCATCGAAAGAAATTGTTTCTTTTCACATCGTTGTACTTTGCTTACGTACAGTATCTATTTATTCCTTTATCGATCATGTTAAACCTACAGATTACTGAGGAATACCGTGGCAAGAGAAGCAATATTTATTTTTATTTCATAATGCAGTTTGTTGAGGCACATGGGGACTTACAACGAAAAGCATTCCGCTCCCGTGCAACGACTGTCAGTGGCAGTTTCTCACAGTCCAAGAAGTTGAAAACGCACCTGAGTTGGATTGAAAAATGCAGTGTTTCCAGGAATATTGTAGCCTCGTCATTAGGAAGGTAAAAACGAACTCATGATCCCCTCATGACATTTCTGCAGGTAGAGGACAGTTACGAATATAAAGTAAAGTAATTATTATTATTATTACTATTATTATTTCGAGTAGGCTAAGGATCATATACCGATGTCGTGTACGGCCCTTCCTGTTTTACTTACGGCGGGTGCATAGTTCGAACTGAGCTGACACATAGGCCTACTGACGTACAGCCGAACGAACAAACGTTTTCTGCCACAGAAATCTGGCATGCAGCTTAGTTGAGTTACGTTTTGTTTCGCTTTCCTTATCGCCTTGATTGCTTGTTTCCATAATTCAGACTCTTTCTTAAAAATGAAACTAAATTTTCGGTGACTTCAGGTAGACATGTCGTCAGAAATACTCACGACATATATAAACAACCGCAGGACAGCATATACTAAATAGTACTACAAGAAAGCATTCAAATTCCTTTAAATCCCGCGCGAGCCGTATAAACACTGTACGTAGAAACGTCGGTGAGCTGCGCGGTTTTCTCACCACTTCTTCAATAGTCTACAGTGGATTCTCATCACGTAGCCTGATGTAAATGTTCAAAAGAATTTGTTCACTCCTCCTACATAATTTCCCCCACATGTATTAGCTTTAAAGTATTTCACTGATTACTCAAGTGTTACAGCATCACCCAAGTGTTGCTCACGGCTGGCAGCCATTATGAATACTGAGCATGCTATTGCAGCCAGTGTTGCCAATAGCTTTCTTGGATCCATCTTCAACGTTGTAAAAATTAAGCGAACTAAATAGCAATGGAATGAACTCTAAAAAAAAGCTTAGTAAGCACACAATGGAGTAAGAAATCAAGCTCATGTTAAATAATTATATATTTTGCTACATACACCACCGTGAACAATAACTATTCACAGCTATCTGCGTTTGAAAGATAAGAGTTGGTAACGAACCCGAATAATACACAACTTGCGAAATATTTTCCATATTTTTACAGTGCATAAATTTTTAATTGATCAAGTTAGTTCACCAGAGTATCTAACAAAACTGTAGGAAGCTCTTGACTTCAGAAACAAGCAACAAACCTAGGAACTATTATCGCTGCGGAAGCCTCTTCACTGACCAGAAGTCTGGCTAACATCAAAGGGACCGCTTACGTCTTGAGTTGACTCTCAGTACAGTGTGATTGCTACCTGGGAGACTGATTACCTCGGATCGAGTAGGGGTATTTCAGTCGCCTTGACAAAAAAAATACTGCAATGTATTCGAAACGTCGGCAAACTGTACGTAATGTACAGAAAACAAGAACACGGTTCAACCCGGAAAATAAACTAAATAATACCATTATGTTCACCCCTACATGTATCTTCAACTTGCAACATTGGTATGATGGATAACACGTTATTATAGCAACAACCCCAGGCTCCGGAAACACCTAGTCCGATTTCTCCCGATCATCGGATTCTGGGGGACCGGGAGCATCATGCAGAGAAGAGTCGGAGGTTCTCAAAACCTCTTCTCCCCAAGAAAAGGACCTTCTTGGGTACAATTAATGTCAACACCCTGCTGAAAACAGCGAAGCTTAAACAACTCACGGATACCACGGACAATTTTGACATTCAAATAGCCGCACTCCGGGAAACGCGTTTCGGAGATGAAAACCATTTTGACTCTGAAGAGTACAGGATATTTAAAGGTAAACCTGCCATCAGAACCCACGGGGAGCTACCACAACTGGAGACAGCCTTTGCAGTACGAAAAACAATCATCAGTTCAGTACTTGACTTTACATCCCCATCCGAAAGAATCTCGGTACTTACTATGAAATCGAGCAACAAAGTTTACTCCTTGTTCACGCCCATGTTCCCACAAACAATTACAACAAGAAAAACCCACAGAAAATTGATTCCTTCTGGGAACTCTTAGAAAAAAACCACTAGCAAGATTCCAAAACATCATCTGAAAATTTTAGTAGGTGATTTTAACGCACATATTGGCAGAGAGTGGAAACACAAATGGATTGTAGGCCATCACTCGGCACATCGGAGGAGGAATAAGAACGGAGAACGCCTTACAGGCTTTTGTAAAACTATCGCTTTGAAACACGTGTCTACGTATTTTGTGAAACTTCCACACAAAAACAAAACATGGAAATCACCGAACCTCTTATTGGGGAATTCCAGACTGATCACGTTGCCATCTCCAGAAAAAATCTGTACGAGATCCAAAATGTCAGAGTACGGAGGGGAGTTGTCGACTCAGACCATCTATCGCAAATCAAAATAAGATTCCAACCCAACCGATCCAGACCTAAACACAATAGATCTCAAAGAGACGACCCAGAATGCCTTAAACAGAACATCAGCACCTTCTTACAAGACATACGAGAGCAGGATCCCAAGGGCTGGCCAGACCTACATAAAACACTTCAAACATCAGCCCTGAAGTCAGGACAGACTGCGAGGAAACGAAAACATAGATGGTGGAACACGACCTGTGATAAAGCCATTAATTATCGGATGAAAGCGTGGAATCAGTGGAATGGACATCAAACAACTGAAAGATGGGTGGCCTTCTTAAAGATGCAGAAAATTGCCTCAGAAATAATCCTCCGGGAGAAACGAGCGTATGACAACAACTAACTTGTAGAAATCGAGCAAGAATTCCTCAAAAACAACACTAGGAATTTCTACAAAACCTTCTGTGAGAATTTATCCAGTTATCAACCACCATCCTTAAGTTTCCATCGAGCAGATGGAACGTTAGAAATGAACACCAGAGAGAACTGCATAATTCTAGATGACCACTTCCGAGACCTCCTCAGCTGTGATCCTCCAAAAGAAAGACTGAACTTCGAAAAGCCCATGCTGAGCCCCGATTCACAACCCCCGACAATACAGGAAACAGCAGACATCATCTGATCACTTAAAAATAATACATCCCTAGAGAGAATGGCATCACGTGGAGATGTGGAAACTATAGGATGACCTCGTAAGTAGAATTCATGCAATCCTAGTATAAATATGGGGATCTGAAATGATCCCGCAGGATTGGAAGTGCGCGTTAATACACCCATTGCATTAAAAAAGGCGACAAGGCGGATCCAAACAACTACTGGGGAACATCCCTTCTACCGATCACATACAAAATTATTTCTAAAGCTCTCTTAAACCGTTTAAAAAAACAGACAGATCACCTGATCGGCGAGTACCAAGCGGATTTCAGGAAAGGTCGATCATGTGCTGAACAAATATGGAATTTGAAGATTAGATTAAGGATCCGTCAAACTACCAGCACGATCGTCAGTTTTGTGGACTTTAAGAAGGCGTATGATTCCGTGGACAGATAGACCGGTTTTGATACTCTGGAAGAACTCAGAGTGGACAGGAAGATCAGAGAACTAATCCTGCAAACTCTCACGAATACGACTTCTAGAGGGAAATTCCTTGGGGATATTTCTAAGCCTTTTGAAATATGCACGGGCGTTCGTCTAGGTGACTGCATATCCCCTGTTCTATTTAACTTAGTTCTAGAAAAAATGATTAGAGAATTGGAAAGGGACGTCAAAGGTGTGAGCATTGGAAACTTGGGAAGCAAGGTCAAGGTGAAATGTTTAGCTTTTGCTGATGACCTAGCAATCATTTATAAGACCAGAGATGAAACCATATGCACCATACAGAGATTACACAATATAGCATCAAAGGCAGGACTCCAAATATCATACGAGAAAACCAAGTTCATGGAAAATCTACACGAACATAGCAACACAATTTTACAGGTGTCCTCCTTCAAATATCTTGAAGAAATCATACCATCGGGACAGAAAGTTGGGCAAACATAGAAAGAGCCACTAAACTCCATAAGGCGTATGGACTAACGTGGAATTAATACAAGAGAGTCATATCGCGTAATGCAA
Source organism: Anabrus simplex (assembly GCF_040414725.1). Taxonomy (NCBI): domain Eukaryota; kingdom Metazoa; phylum Arthropoda; class Insecta; order Orthoptera; family Tettigoniidae; genus Anabrus; species Anabrus simplex. The sequence continues at coordinate 1,300,540,215 of NC_090265.1, forward strand.
AATTACGACACTACAAGAGAGTTGTTTTGCCGGAAGCTTTATACGCCTCAGAAACCATATCCCTCGGAAGTAGCTCTAAAATGATTGAACTTGAAAAACAAGAAAATAAATTTCTCCGGAAAATTTATGGTCTCACAAGAGAAAATGGAATGTGGATTAAAAGGAGAGCAGCGGACCTCTACTCATAAACTGACAGGTTCACTGATGCCGTACGCAAGAGACGCCTGAAATTCTATGGCCATATCTATAGAATGGGAAGCAACAGACTCACCAAAGGATTATTTGAAGTAATCAACTCAAGGAAGGCGAAAGTAAACTGGCTAGAAGAAACTAAGCCCGACCTCCAAGAAATGAACATCGTAGAAGATCGTGGAGTTTTTAGTACAATGGTAGCCAAGCACAAATTCGTGGAGAAATCTAAAAAGGAAACTGGTACAAAGTGGTCCACTGAACGCAGGATGCAACACACTGCATTCCTGGAGAGATTTTGGGAAGATAAGAAGGCGAAAACCATCAGGCCAACGGACAAGTTCAAACGCGCCATTTGAATGGACATAACAAAGAAATAATAATAATAATAATAATAATAATAATAATAATATTGTATGTCCCGGGCATGACGTTAAACTACGTCCACAAACCGAGTGACCACCAGTATAAGTGGTCCTCCTCTACAAAGTGCCAACGGCCTCTTCGGAAGGCGGATGAGCGGGTAGAGGTTCAGGGCACTCTCTTGCCCTTGGGGGGTAGGAAATTGCCCATAAAGGCGGAAGAGCCACTAGATGGCCAACGGCATAGGGTAATAATAAATGCAGTAGCGTCTGTCACCCACTTGGTGCGGTAACTTGTCAGCGTCTGTACTCCGAGTCGGAGCGGCTGCCTCAGAAAACCTTCAGGAACTCACCCACCTGATTGTACTTCGATCCCTCGGGATCAACCCAATCGCTTGAGAACAAGCACACCATGATTCGTGCAAGTAAGAACAACATTACTCCAGGTGGTAACCAATCCACCCGCCAACTGAAAACGAAGGCGGCAAGCGGCCACTCGGATTCTGGAGGAGCCGGGATGACACGAAATAGAGTCGGAGCTCTCTGGCAAACTTCCTACTAAAACGCTCTTCTACATCGGCACGCTAAACGTAAACACACTTCTACAAGTAGGCAAACTTCTCAGATTAACATCAGAATTAGATCAGCAAAAAATCCAGCTACTCGCTGTACAAGAGACCAGACTCACTGAGTCGGAGACATCAGAATATGGTAACTACCGCATTTTCAAGAGCTAAACTACACGAACAGTAGGAAAAGCCAGACCGATGTTAGGCATGGACTTTTTCGTACACAAAAATATCGTGAACTCCATAGAAGAGATCACACCCATAAACAACAGACTAATGACCTTGTGACTTCGCTGTGCAAATCGCCACTACACCTTTGTAAATGCCCACGCACCCACCAACGACTGCAAAGGTCAGAAAAAAACAGAAAACTTCTGGAACAAACTTGAAACCACACTCATCAAAATACCTGAAATAGACACAATCATTCTCCTCGGCGATTTCAACGGTAAAATTGGTAACGAAAAGTGCTACAGAAAAATCGCAGGAAGATTCTCAGCACACGAAAAGACAAACAAAAACGGCAAACGCCTCATCGAGCTCTGTCAACACGACCTGAAAATCATGTCAACATCCCTACGGAAAAACCCCAATAAGCTCTTCACATGGGAATCACCCAACACCTGCTGCGGCAAACACCAGATCGATCATGTCGCCATCTCTTTCCAAGCACAAAAAGAAGTACACAACGTTCAAGTCCGCAGAGGAGCCAACATTGACTCGGACCATCATCTAACGAGAATCAAAGTGAAATTTACCCCAAAACTCTTCTACCAGTAATCCAAGGCAAACAAAAAAAATTGGACACAACACAAATAAAAACATCAAATCTCAGGGAAACGTGGGAAAAAATCCCAGCCAAAACTTGAAACTAATTCCACGACAAAATCATGAAGAGTGCATCAGAGCAAATCCCACTACAGAAAAAGAGCAGACACCCGTTTTGGAACACCGAATGTGACCAAGCTATGTTGAATAGAAAAAACGCATACCAGAAGTTCATCAGCAACCGTACACGTGAAAACGAAGAAAAATTCCGCGAAGTCCGCAGACAGACCTCTAAACTCATCAGACAAACCAAGAGGAAATACCTGGAAGACCAACTGAAGTCGGCCGAACAGGACTTCCGCAACTACAACACCAGAGATTTTACAGCGTCTTCCGCAACAGATTAAATGGCTACACACCCAAGAACCTCTGCTTCAGAAAACAAAACGGAAAATTGGCACTCACAGATGACGAAAACACCAAGGAACTCGCGAGATACTTCGAGTCACTACTCAACTGCCCAGAACCAACGGAAAGGTTTCCACATAAACCCCACCCGAACCCAAACCCAGACTCATCCCCACCTACACAAGAGGAAATACACCGACACATACAACGACTGAAAAATAACAAGGCATCCGGAGACGACGGCATCGTAGCAGAGCTTCTTAAACATCTAGGAAAGAATTCACTCCAAGAACTCACACAAATCATACAAGAAATTTGGACAACGAAAAAACTACTAGAAATTTGGACAAACGCCCTCCTCATTCCACTTCACAAAAAAGGTGACCGAACAGATGTGAACAATTACAGGGGAATTTCCCTAGTGCAAGTCGCATACAAAATCCTCTCCGCAGCCCTCCTCCATAGAACACAGGAACAACTAGAACCACTCATAGGCGAATACCAAGCGGGCTTCTGGCCCCACAGATCCTGTGCAGAACAGATACTTAACCTGAAAACCATCCTGAAACTACGACACACAAGAAAACAACCCACAATCTGCACCTTCGTGGACTTCCAGAAAGCATACGACTCCATTGACCGGCAATCCCCCTTCCAAACACTGAGTGAATACGGACTGGACAAGACGACTCAAAAAATCATCAGACTCTCACCAACACAACCTACCAAGTAAAATTCATGGGAAATATATCTGAAAAATTTCAGATAAAAACCGGTGTCCGACAAGGAGATGGGCTTTCCCCACTACTCTTTAACATATCCCTGGACAAAACCATGAGAGAATGGGAACAAGTTCTAAAAGCTCAAGGAAATTGGCAACCATTAAGTATGACAAGAAAACATGTAAAAATCTCCTGTCTCGCTTTCGCAGATGATCTCGCGATCCTCGCAACAAACGAACAACAGGCAATCAGCCAAATCGAAACCCTCAAGAAATGCTCAGAAAAATTCGGCCTACAAATCTCCTTCTCAAAAACCAAGGTCATGTGCAACCACTGCAGCCTCCAGAATTTGAACACGAAATTTGGCACAATCGAAAATGTAACCGAGTTCCGATATCTCCGAGAAATTATAGTACCAACAGGAAAAGAACAGAAGGCCCTCGAGGTCCGCATCCAGAAAATGAAGAGAGCCCTCGGCCGAACGCAACGCATTTACAACAAAAAAATGCCTTTCAATCTTCACCAAAATTCGACATTACAACACTGTGATCAAACCTGAAATACTATACGCGAGTGAAACACTGGATCTCCACAGAAAAACAGTACTCGAAGACATTCTGAAAGAGGAACGTAAAATCTTCAGAAACATTCTCGGCCCAAAACTGACTGACGAAGGATATAGACTGCAATCTTGTACAAAAATCGAGGAGCCCTCAAACCTTGCGGCCGATATCAGAAAAAGACGCCTGAAATTTTACGGACACATCAAACGCCTTCCAGAAAACAGACTGACAAGAATCCTACTGAAGGCAACAGAAAACATCAAAACAAATAGGTGGACAACGGAAATCCGACAAGATCTAGAAAAATCAGGAATCACAGTGGCCGACATCGCTGACCGAACTTGCTACAGAACGAAAATCAACAAGTGGGAAGTAGAGTCAGAGAGAAACCACAAGAAGAAGACAGGAGCTAAGTGGACAAAAGAACGAAGAACCACGATGAGAGAAAAACTGAAGGCTGCCTGGCAAAGAAGGTAATGCACAACTTCTAAGTGAGCTTTGCGTGATCAGTTTTCTGGTCTTTTTCGCATCTAATAATAATAATAATAATAATAATAATAATAATAATAATAATAATAATAATAATGTTATTTGATTTACATCCCAGAAGCTACTTTTACAGCTTTCAGAAACACTGAGGTGCCTCAATTTTGTCACACATGAATTATTTTACATGTAGTAAATTTACCAACACAAGGCTGTCGTGTGTTAGAACCTGTAGAAACAACAAGATTTAGCTGCGATTGAACCGAGATCGAACCCGCCAACTTGAGCTCAGTAGGCCAGCGTTCTACGATCTGAGCTTTTCAGCCCGGTTATGTACTGTATGTGGTGTTGTTGAATAGCCAGCCCGAAAGCTGGTCGGATCCTCAACAGCTCCACCATAAACTGCCATATATGGTCTGATTAGGCGTACAAGAGAAATTAGGAATAAGGATGTTGCTATTATATACCAGTCTGCCAAGCCCAGTTAAGTGTACGCATCAGCCGACCCTATGAATGACATTTTCACACCATTTATAACAGGGATTGGCTGCACAAGGAATGGCATTTCTAGCATCGCTTATATCTCAGTCACTTTCATATTTACAAAACCGAGGGAGAGACTAAGACAGGTCAACGAAAGTCTTCTTCTACTTCATCTTCTTCTATCCCGCACTTGTGGGGTCGCGGGTGCGAACTTGTCGCACATGTGGACTTGGCCTTGTTTTACGACCGGAAGGATGTAATCACTATTGCGTGTTCCTGTAGTGGTTGACAGTGTGATGTTGGGACAAACATAAATACCCAGTCTCCTAGCCAGAAGAATTAATCAGGCGCGATTAAAATCCCCGACGCAGCCGGGAATCGAACCCTGGACCCTCTCAACCGAAGGTCTCAACGCTAGCCATTCAGCCATGGAGTCGGACAGACAGGTCAATGAAAGTAAAAGTAACATTTTTTTCTAGCCAATGCCAGAAGACAGTGCAGTGTACGGTAACAGGTAGGTCTCGCTAGCGAAGGTATTATGTATGCGTAATATAGGAAACGAAGACCTAATAGAGGAGAGGGAGCGATTTATGAGAGAGTAACAGCCTACATTCCCTATCGACCACCTTAGCCATATATAACTGTATACGGATGAGCTATTAATGTCCTGAGGCGCTTTCTGTTGTCAGCGTCCTATTGGCTTAACGCCTGCCAGGCATGCAACCCTTTTGACTTACGTACATAACGGCTTGGTTCCTACGCTTTTACCGGCACGAATCTGAATGGACTTCTCGGTTGGTCATAGATGAAGCTTGTGATACTTATTGACTTCTGAAAATAACATACGAGGAGATTGACGCAGCATGCATACTACGAGCTCATCTTTTCAATAATTACTAAACATTGAGAAACAACCGACACGGAGTTAAATTGTCATTTAAAGAGCCAGTGTACAAAATTCAGTGAGAATACTAACAGATAGGTTGCTGCTTAATATACTGCAAACCGGGCGAGTTGGCCGTGCGTGTAGAGGCGCGCGGCTGTGAGCTTGCATCCGGGAGATAGTAGGTTCGAATCCCACTATCGGCAGCCCTGAAAATGGTTTTCCGTGGTTTCCCATTTTCACACCAGGCAAATGCTGGGGCTGTACCTTAATTAAGGCCACGGCCGCTTCCTTCCAACTCCTAGGCCTTTCCTATCCCATCGTCGCCATAAGACCTATCTGTGTCGGTGCGACGTAAAGCCCCTAGCAAAAAAAAAAAAAAAAAAAAAAAAAAATATACTGCAAAGGCTGACACCATGAGTTTTAGATGCCTTACCATCAAATGTCCTGTGTACTCGAAATCATCTCTTCTTCCTCGACAGCCCCTTCATACCACTTTAATATTTCGTTTACCTCCGATTAGCTACCTCAGTAGATCATTGGTAGAATGTCCGAATCATGATAAACTTCGCAGGTTCGATCCGCTGTGAGTTAGTGTGTTTTTGAAGGGCACTCTAATATCTTGGCACTCCTTGTCACACTTACGATCTGTCGTGGTGCATTAACTGCTATCCGACAAAATTGTAGTCAGCCGTAGTAACCATCCAGTATAATTCCAATTTAGCTGCTGGATATCAGAACAGTCTTGAGTGTCGAAACTGATACGCAGGCTGCCTGTATGGCACTAGTTCAGGTCTCCGCCACCGTAGCTGAGGCCATACAAGTATAATGATGATGATTATATTAATAATAATAATAATAATAATAATAATGTGTCGGTGCGACGTAAAGCCAATTGTGTAAAATTAAAAAAGAATAAAGAAGAAGAACACGTTCAGCTCGCAGTTCTGTAGCTACTTTACCCAGTAGACCATATGGGGTGATTTACATGCACAAGACTGTTTTCTATGCGTGTGTTTAATAAAATGGCATTTCATTAGCGTCCGTTTCGATTACTGTATATTTTATGAGACGCTGGGACGTCACAACGGTGGTCTCTCAGGAGTTGTTCTTTAACGTGTAAGGAGTCACTGGTAAGGACATTTTTTATGTAAACTCCCTCAAGTGTCACCGACTCTGCCAGGATCGAACCCACAGTCTTGAGACTCATGAGTAGTAATTGATCCTACTTTATATTACTGTTTATATACTGTTGCATTCACGCTATTTTACAGAGTACATTTTAAAGCACAGTGAAAACCATAGTACTTATCCGTTGTTAAGCTGTACCTAGTAGTTATTTCTCTTATTTTTGAAGCTCGGGTTATGTCCGGCTCCATGGCTAAATGGTTAGCGTGCTGGCCTTTGGTCACAGGGTTCCCAGGTTTGTTTCCCGGCAGGGTCGGGAATTTTAACCTTAATTGGTTAATTTCGCTGGCACGGGGGTTGGGTGTATGTGTCGTCTTCATTATTTCATCCTCACCAAGACGCGCAGGTCGCCTACGGGTGTTAAATCAAATAGACCTGCATTTGGCGAGTCGAACTTGTCCTCGAACACTCCCGGCAGTAAAAGCCATTCGCCATTTCATTTCAGCTCGGATTGTAGAGATCCTCGTATTGTTGAAACTCGAACTATCGAGACTGTACTGAATGAAGATGCTGATGGAAACGTGTGACACTTGCAATTATACTGGTTTGAAAAAGAAATTTAGAGTAATATTCTATCATTTATCTATTCGGCTCTTTGAGTTCCAATCCCGCCGGACCGGAGATTTTTAACTGCACATGGTTAATTCATCTGACTCGGCGACTGGGATTTTATATTAGTCTTAATATCCATCTTCATTTACACCACGCTATCAACTACCGCAGAAATACGAAATAGTGATTAAACTCTTCCACATAAAATTGGCATCGACAAGATCGTTCTATCGTAAAACTAGGCCATATATAAACGTGCCGACCCCAATCAATTGGGAAAGTAGCGAGGAAGAAGAATATGAATAACATCCTATCCTCTATCTTATCTGTGCATTGGAGTATCATTCTTCGTGCGTTCTACCACATTACATGTCGGTTGCAAACGTTTCGAATACAATGTAGTACACTTTATTAAGACGACCGATGTACGTCTACTCGATCGAAGGTTAACAGTTATTGACTTTTTCGTTTATTTTGAATGCCTTTGGAGATTTATCACCCCTTATTGAACTGGGGTAGGCAGTTCGGGTCTAGTTGGCTACAGGGTTAAGTTGGCACAGTGTTAATAACTTGTCAACCCTGCAGTTGTGTCGAATGTCACTTAGATAAGACGATGATTATCTACCGTTAACCCTTGTCACAAGTTTTTATTGTGTATGGAACAGACCTGTTCATACAATGAGCTCTTGTAGTCACACCTAGGAGTAAACATACCTTCTTTTGAAAAATACAGTTTACAAATAGTTGGTTTGGTGGTGTCTGTGTGAAGTGAAGACTTGTATAAGCACGTCTGAACAGTTCAGGTTTATATTGGTGTTAAGTTAGATTTTTAAAAAAGAACAATTAGGTATTTCAAGAGCGTTTGTTGGGGTAAGTTGGCACATATTTTACGGGGTATCTTGACTCACTGAGTCAACTAACCGCACCGTTAAGGATTATAAAGAGCCATGTTCCTTAAACGCATCTACCTTACTCGAAGATATATTTTCCAGTCAACCCACTTGTACTGAAAATCTGAGGTCATTCCAATTCACTTTCCACATCTGCTGAAGATGTCCAAACTGTTCCATTTACCTTCACCGAAAATTCTTATCCTTCCGGTTCACAGCAGCAGCTCTGTACTTCAAGTATACCTCCCACGCCTGAAGATATTCGAACATTGTCTAAAGCTCTAGCCAGAAAGAACACAAAGAATTATAGAAGGAAGAGAACTACAGCTATTCTGACGAACACTCAAGTGAAGGAAGATTCACGTGAAACCCAATATGCCAAAGCAAACGACAGCAAAACTGGAAGGAAAAGACGAAAAGCGAAATTTAGGAAGACGGCGGCAAATTTTCATCGAAATATACAGATGACGATGATGACTGAAGTGACGATGAAACATTTTACTTGATTTGCGCTGATTTTACAAGAAGCGTGGGTGGAGAATGGATTTAGTTTATCCAATGTTCGATGTGGGCCCATTTAAAGTACACATATAGTGTCAAATGGGACTTTATTTGCCGGAACTTTTATTCTTATATGTCAGTTGAAGACTTTTAAGTGACATGCCATAATATTTTAATTCATGAGGCACTGAATGATTTTGTTAAAGTAATTTGTATTTCAAATTGTGCCAACTCTCCCCGTGGATGGAGTAAGGTGGCACACGTGTCGAGGTTGAAATAAATTACGATTACTTTGTGATTTTCATGAAATGCGGTTGTATTTTATTGTATAAACCTACCTAAAGAGCAATACTTTCCTATAGAAAGCTTTATTAATAATATTAACTATATTATCATAAGAAATCAGAGTACAAAATCTATGCCAACTAGACGCGGGCTCTCTTACATCAGACGCCTTTGCGGCTCCCTCCTTGACTGAGTGGTAGATCTCAGGTCCGAGCGGGTCCTACTTAGATTCCTGCTGGGATGTCGGATTTAACCACAGATGATTCGAGATGTACCTGCACATCCCCTAACTATACTTACTCGCAGTACTTCACGCAGCAGACGCCTCCCAGCCTCCACGTAAGTTTCGCCTACGAAGGGCTGCACCAAGGTCGTACTTGCCACATGCAATTATTATTACTCGCTTTGAAAAATAATAGTGGCCTATGTTCGAACGTCTGGCAACATGTAGCCTACATGTTTATTTAAAAAGATGTATTTTACCGGGTGAGTTGGCCGTGCGGTTAGGGTCGCGCAGCTGTGAGCTTGCATCCGGAAGATAGTGGGTTCGAACCGCATTGTCCGCAGCCCTGAAAAATGGTTTTCCGTGGTTTCCCATTTTCACACCAGAATTCTGGGGCTGTGCCTTAATTAAGGCCACGGCCGCTGCCTACAAACTCCTAGCCCTTTCCTATCCCATCGTCGCCATAAGACTTATCTGTGTTGTGCGACGTAAAGTAAATTATAAAAAAGATACATTTTTGCCAGTGGTATAAAAGCCACACTAACACGTCGAAAGAATTTTTTTGGTGACGCAGTGCTGCTAACAGCAGGATTCGATCCCACCATCTCCTGAACGAAACGTCACTGCTCTGTGACCAAACCGCGTAGCCAGCTCACTCGTTCAATCTTACATAATATACATAGCACAACGGCACAACACAACCCGAACGAGAAACGTAATATAATGTGTTTGGCGAATAGAGGGACCCTTACCGTCTAAGGTTTATAGTTTATAGCAGTTTAGAGCTCTGGCTCGGAAGTTTAACTAATTCTTGTCTCACCTGCCTTGGGCCCCGAACTTTCCCTAATCCCATCAGATACATAGGGAGCGAGTTGTGTTAACTTTTACCAAATATTGAAATGACGGGATTCTGTTCCCTGGGCCTCAGCCATAATGTGACAACCGTTTGAAAATAAGTATAGTATTTTACCAGACCTTGAACGATTCAGCTCAAAGTTTACGAGAAAACCACAAATTAAGATATAGAGTCAAAGTAAAATTCGGAACTCATCCATTCAACCTTCTTCGCAGTACTATGTGGATGGGCGTTCTCACTGCTTCTAGTTCGTAAACAATCACTTTCACCAACATTAATTTATAGGTGAACACTGATGTCTAAACAGTGAAGAAAAATCCCAATTAACCGAATTGAAGCATTTGAAAAAGTAAGAAGTTAAATCTTAAAGAGACAAAGTAAGAAGAAAGACATTTATAATGGGGTTATAAAGTCCTCTCCTACAGCTGCATATGTTAGGGCTAGTCAAATGAGTGTCCGCTAAGACGATTTTCATAGGAAGAAAATATCAGAAAGATAAAATACAGACATACGTACAAGTGTTAGAATATTTCAGTCTCCAGCGTTTAGGCACTTGTCCCACTGAGCAAGGAGCGTTGTACTGTAGTTCAAACGTTATGGTAATAGACATTCCTCGGTAGTTAGATGAAATTGTCTGTAACATGCCTCTCTGCGTCCGCGTCTGAAACAAATATGTGGCCTTTGAGCTCCCTTCTGAGAGCAGTAAACAGTTGAAAGTTTCATGGTAGAAACTTTGCAGCATAAGCAGCAAATTCCCCTAATGAACTTCGCTAGAATTTCCAGAGTCTTATTATCTGTATAAGGTCATACATTGTTCTACAAGAAGATTACTCCCTGCAGCCATACATCTATTGATTGCTGGATGCAAACGTTGTAATCTTGTACAAATCTGTCAGATTTATTTTATGAGTGTGGCGTCTTTCCTAGAATGTTAATTCAAAATTTACTGGTGCAGTGACTGAGTGAGTGACTGTGAGCTTAACCAGCTCAAACTACCATGGAGTTGAAATTAAAGATTTCTCACGGTAGTACCCGAATAACAATATGAATTCCAAAAGTTAAGTTCCCAGAAGGAAGCCATAATTTACTTTTCATCCATTGCAAATGTTTAAAAAATACAAGCTCTTTAGTCGTTTCAATCGTGAAATTACCAGCTTTTTGCCCCAGTGTAGCAGTGGGCTCGTCAGTTCAATTCCTACGAAATTACCAGCTTTTTGCCCCAGTGTAGCAGTGGGCTCGTCAGTTCAATTCCTACGAAATTACCAGCTTTTCGCCCCAGTGTAGCAGTGGGCTCGTCAGTTGAATTGCTACACTTTTTCAAGACGCTGACGGCTAGTGCACTGATAAGACACGTCATTATCATATAAAAGTATGATACACCCACCTTCCTCTGGCCACTAAATTCGGCTGGTTGAGGGACGAGTGAATGAGTCAGGACAGGAGGAGGGTAAAAGTGATGTGAAGAAGGACGAGGTGGGAGAGAGGGGGAGTTTTCGGCTTCTTGGCTCAGTGTTTTAATAGAAGTTACGATAGTTACATCATGACTTTCGATATAGTTGAAACATTAACCGATTTTTGCCGGAAAAATGCTTATAATAATTAGTGTTTGATACAAATGAGTGCCTGCCTTTGGCTTTCATACCAAAAATTAAGTTGCAAGAAGGAAACCATAGTTAAATATCATCGATTGAATATGTTAAAAATATTCAAACTCTTTAGGCGTTTCCATACGTGAAATTACCAGTGTTTCGCCCCAGTGTAGCAGTGGGCTCGTCAGTTGGACTGCTACACCTTTGCAAGACGCAGGCGGCTAGTGCACCGATGAGACAGCACGGTAAGTCTTCTAGGTAGGACAATTAAAAACAATCAGTCATTGTATTGCTAATATTGAACGTGCGCTTTAACACGTAAAAGCGTAATTTTATGAAGGACCATTAGAGTTGAAATGACATTCCATACGATAATTCTTGTAAAAGAACTGAATTTTAAGTAGCCTACTTATGATAGGACTAAGCACACGCCCATTACTTTGGTTTGTTGCAGAAAAATACATGCGCAGTTCAGTGAATACGTTATATCTTAATGGCCGCCGTTTGGAAAAGTTTATTATTCAAAAGTTAGAATAGCCTTAAATTTGAACTGAATATTTGAGATATAACCGTACCAAATTTCAGCTCAATTAGTCCAGTAGTTTAAGCGCGATTGAGCGAGAAAGAGACTGACATTTCATTTTAAGTTACTATGCGATTTTTTTTTTTTTTTTTTTTTACAATTTATTTTACGTCACACCGACAAAGATAGATCTTATGGTGACGACGGGATGGGAAGGGTCTAGGAGTGTAAAGGTAGCTACCGTGGCCTTAATTAAAGAAACACTCCAGCATCTGCCTGGTGTGGAAACAGAAAACCACGGAAAAACATCTTCAGGGCTGCCGACGGTGGGGTTCGAACCCCTATCTCCCGGATGCAGCTCACAGCTGCGCGGCCCTAACCTCACGGCCAACTCGCCCAGTATGCGTTTTTTTGCAAATGATTTTGTAAACAATATGTTTAACTCATTTCAAATAAAACAAAAGTATTAATGTAACAAATCCTTCTCAGAAAGTTCATGCAAACTTCACGAAATTACGCGCTGCGGTTTAGATGTAATGTAGGTTCGGACCCCACTGTCGGCAGCCCTGAAAATGGTTTTCCGTGGTTTCGCATTTACGCACCAGTCAAATGCTGGTGCTGTAGGTTCATTAAGGCCACATTCGCTTCCTTCCCACTCCTAGTCCTTTCCTGTCCCATCGTCGCCATAAGACCTATCGGTGTCAGTGCGACATAAAGCAAATTGTAAATTAGATGCGATGTCATTTCGGAATATAGACAGGCATACATCATTTCGTTTTTATATACCGGTATAAAGATGACTAGTGAAGAATAATCGAACCAAAATGTCCGACTCGTTGGCTGAATGGTCAGTGTACTGGCCTTCGGTTCAGAGGGTCCCGGGTTCGATTCCCGGCCGGGTCGGGGATTTTAACCTTCATTGGTTAATTCCAGTGGCCCGGGGGCTGGGTATTTGTGCTGTCCCCAACATTCCTGAAACTCACACACAACACTATCCTCCACCAAAATAACGCGCAGCTACCTACACATGGCAGATGCCGCCCACCCTCATCGGAGGGTGTGCCTTGCAAGGGCTGCACTCGGCTAGAAATAGCCACACGAAATTATTATTATCGAACCAAAATTATTTTCTCACTGATAATAGCAATTAAAACAGAAACAGCATACTGTATGATTATGTTGGTGGTGGTGGCGACTGCGGTACAATTCTACGGCAAATAAAGGAATTACCTGAAGGGACAGAATTGACACAGAAAGAAAGGACCGAATGTCAACAGACTTGGCTAATCTTTCATACTCATTAATAGTCTACAATACTGAAATGCTTCACGAAAACGTTTGGCGGTTTGCCAATACAGCGCGGCGTCAGACTACTGCATACTCGGTCAGGCAGGGCTCTCATTCGAACCCACCTGTTTCCTGAGACCTTGGGTGATGGTATGAGACCCTTGCCTGTTTGCCTTACTGCCTGAGTCGCTACAGATATTTTCATAGCTTTGAACAAGAGAATGATCTGGGACAAAAAATAAAGGAACTGAAAACTTATTCCAGGAAGACCTAAAAGTTAATGCCAAATGAAAGACATCTACTTGAAGTAAATACTCAAAGCCACAGCAGTTTTCTTCTAATTGATAAAGCCCCTGTCACCACAAGACACTTGAGGCGCGAGACTAGCAACAATCCTACGCTCGGGAAGCAACAAATTTTGAGGCGTGTGTGGCATTTACGGCGTCCCAGCTCATTCCGCCGTTAACTCCCCTTGTTTTTAAGGCAACTCTCAACTATTGTGACCGAATGTCGTACTCAGCTTTCTTTCTCTTCCTTTACCGACGATTTTCGGTTTGCAAAATGTAGGATGTCTTTCATTTCCACGCCTTATGGAGTTTTTCCTTCAGTAGATACCCCCGTCTTTCCGCAGATCGAAACACTTTCCGTCCTCCCCTGGATCTTTGCTATTAGAAGCTGAAAATCGATGTTTCTCCCCCGCACGGTAACAGTCATTCAATCATTGCCATTTGGTTTCTATATGCCATATATCCAGAAGTCAGCAGGAAGAACATTCCAGTTGAAGAGAGTACACGGTATCTCCCATACCGTATTGCTTAGAGATTAGGTTAGGGGCGCGCAGCTGTGAGCTTGCATCTGGGAGATCGTGAGTTCGAACCCCACTGTTGGCAGCACTGAGGATGGTTTTCCGTGGTTTCCCATTTTCACACCAGGAATGCCTTAATTAAGGCCACAGTCGCTTCCTTTACACTCCTAGTCTTTTCCATCCCATCGTCACCATAAGACCTACTTTTGTCGGTGTGACGTTAAACAAATTGTAAAAACAAAACAAAAATCGCGTAATAACTTAAAATGAAATGTCAGTCTCTTTCTCGCTCAATCGCGCTTAAACTACTGGACTAATTGAGCTAAAATTTGGTATGGTTATATCTCAAATATTCAGTTCAAATTTAAGGCCTCCCACTCCTAGGCCTTTCCTATTCCATCGTCGCCATACGACTTCTCTTTGTCGGTGCGACGTAAAGACAATTGCTTAGAGATTATAACATAGAAAAAACGATGAGTGACCTTTAGATAAAATTCTGAAACACAGATCCGAGCGTCTGGTACATCGAGCTCAGCCTTGTCGGCTGTCCTTCATGAAATATTCAAGACTGTTGGTGACAACTCTAGAATCGATAAGATACGATGGGGGTTACTCACTGCATCTGTGTGTTTCTCGGCTTTACACTGTGTCATGATTAATAGTCCTACCACACAATTGCATCGAGACAAAGGACATTTTCTAAAGGAAAACCTTCTAGAAGGAGGTATCTAATTAATAAAACCCTTGACATATTCAACTCGACATGGATAACCTACCAATTCCATATTGCTGGGTGCTTATACCCATTACCGCTATATTTACATAGTAAACCCCAGGAGGGAAAGTGATTAACAGATTTTACGGTTCAGGAAAGGAATGGAAAGTGAAATTTAAAAAAAACTAAATGATTGGTTGTAAAGGAGAATATTGGTGAAATCAAAACCGATATACAGATTGGTGGCACCAAGTATGACCAGGTAAAAAAGTTTTTAAAGTGGGAAATGTGATTACAGAAGACAGCAAATGTATGGTGCAAGTGAAGATAAGAATAGCCCTGGCAAATAATGCATTTTATAGCAAATAAAATATTTTGACCAGCAAACACATGAATTTTCCGCAAAACCATTTGTATGGAGCACACTGCTTTATGGAAGTGAAAGCTAGACATACGGAAAACAGGAGAAAAGCCACCTTCAATCAGCGGAAGTATTAATTTGGCACAAAACTGGACTGACAGAAAATCAAATCGAGAAGTATTAAAAGTATTAAAAGAAGCAAAGAAGGAAAGAAGATTATCAAAAGGAACAGTAGGAAATGGTATGACCAGGGTGAAACCCCACACACACACACACACACACACACACACACACACAGAGTTGTTTGTTGTTACTTCTTGATATGCGCCGTGAAAGCTTTAATTAATTAGACAAAACACCTTCATCTCTAATATTTACGGAGGGAAATTGATTGGGAAGAAAGAGAGAGGTTGACCTCGTAAAACTTACCGGGTGTATCATCATTAATAGCGCAAATTAAATCAGCTGCAAGTATACGATACTAGAAGGAAAAAAAGTCTTAGTAAACTTGGGTCTGCAAACGAGCCACTGGAGAGATAATTTAGATAATTTAGCCACCACTGACTTGATTGTATGTAAACGTCATCCTACTTAGGAAAAGGTATCAATACAACAGTAAGAAAAGTTATAAGATGCCACTTGTATGGCGCACACCGCTTTATGGAAGTGAAAGCTAGACATGAGGAAAACAGGAGAACAGCCACCTTAAAGCAGCATAAGTATTGATTTGGCACAAAACTAGATTGCCAGAGAACATCTTGCAGTATTTGCAACATCGTGCAGTTGTTTTTAATGCACGAGAAAACAGTCTTAAACTTAGTATGTTATCATTACTAGTTACAATGACTGTACAGTGTACTTACTCGTAGTTAAAGGAAATGTTCAAAATGTCGTTCTTGTACCAAGCTGCAGACAATCCTCAACTCTCCTCAAGCAACTGACATGAGTGGTACTTCCATGTTTGGAGTCATCGAGGCTTAAACCCACATGCTGTGCATAAGTCATTACCTCAGCGACGTTTCTCATTGAAAGTGTGGTTAGGGTTACTAGATGATCGTCTTATTGGGCCGTACAGTTTACCAAACAAACTCATTGGACGGAATTGCCTTCAATTTCTGCGGCATCATCTTCCAGGATTGAGGGAGGATGTTCCCTTGGTGCAACCGCAGACGATGTCGTACATGTATGATGGAGCACCGGCACATTTTGCTGCTATGGGAACTTGTAAAATATAAGGAAGCACGATTGAGTATCCTCGTTCACTTTCTCCCAGATTCGTTTTTGGTGACTAGATTTTTCTGTACTTCTAAATTATTCCTCATCTCTTCGGCATTTAACGTTTTCCGTAACTTAGTCTCCTAGTAGCATGGCTTAGCCTCTGTTTCCGGGGGCCTTATGCTCAGTTAGGTATTGTGTGAAGCAAATTATCTTTTGGAGTGCTTTATTTCCGCCTCCGGTCTCATTTTTGTTCTCGGCCTTTCCTATTAACAGTCTGGATTATTGTTTGTCTTTTGCCATGTAGTATGGGTCTTCTACCCCTGTTTATTATGGATCTTCAGATCCTTTCGTGTGTAGATCCTCTAACGAGAAGGTGCCTAAGATAGTGACTTATTCTGCTGGTAAAATGCTGCTCTGCCAGACAGTTGTATTAAACTACTGTACTGGTCCAAATAAATGGCGTTTGTACAAAACTGTTGTAATTTCGGCTCCAGGGCTTGAAACCCCATATTATGTAAAAGTTTTAAAGAAGCTACGGCTTCTCTTTGGTATCTAGTATACTTATTTAGTCGTGTACAAGGCTAGTCTTTAGGAAACATAACATGTAAAAGACTTAACAAGCCAGAAATATTTGACTACGTCACTTGAAATGGGGAATCACCTACCCTCCAGTGTAAAGATTCTGAGCTTTTTGTAATTTATCCTGAGCTTCTGAGCTCCATTCGATAAAATTTTCTTATCTTATGGATACTCTTATCGCTAATATTTTGAGATCTCGAACCACTTTATTGTAAATTTCTGAGCTCTTGTGCTCATATTGTTATTATATGAGCTTCCGGCTCTCCTGTTCTAATTTAGCGTTTGGCCTCCGGAGAAGCCTGGTGCAAGTCTTTCGAGTCGAATCCCCTATAGGCGACCTGCGCGTCTGTAAACATGGGTCCTGGGCCGTACCCATAATGAAGTCTAATGCTAAAGACGACACCCGCACACATACCCCCAAGCCATCGGAATCACCCAATGAAGGTTAAAATCAC
Organism: Anabrus simplex; assembly: GCF_040414725.1. NCBI lineage: Eukaryota > Metazoa > Arthropoda > Insecta > Orthoptera > Tettigoniidae > Anabrus > Anabrus simplex. Next base: position 1,300,557,675 of record NC_090265.1, read on the forward strand.
CCACCCAGCTGGGAATCGAACCCGGGACTCCTTGAACCAAAGACCAGCATGTCAGCCATTTATCCATGGAAATTTCACGATTCCAAAAGCCTAAAGAGCTTGAATATTGATAAGATATTGCTAATCGGTAAAATTAAATTATGGCTCCCTGCTGGAAAATTGTTGGTAAATACACTGACTGACAGTGACAATGCAACACCAAGGAGGAGTGGTTCGAAAGGGATGAAAGTTGGGGAAAAAACAGAGACGGCACGGACGAATAATTGATGTTTATTTCAAACCGATATGCAGGTTACACAATGCGCACGGCATCGACTCAGTAGGATGTAGGACCACCGCGAGCGGCGATGCACGCAGAAACACGTCGAGGTACAGAGTCAATAAGAGTGCGGATGGTGTCCTGAGGGATGGTTCTCCATTCTCTGTCAACCATTTGCCACAGTTGGTCGTCCGTACAAGGCTGGGGCAGAGTTTGCAAACGGCGTCCAATGAGATCCCACACGTGTTCGATTGGCGAGAGATCCGGGGAGTACGCTGGCCACGGAAGCATCTCTACACCTCGTAGAGCCTGTTGGGAGATGCGAGCAGTGTGTGGGCGGGCATTATCCTGCTGAAACAGAGCATTGGGCAGCCCCTGAAGGTACGGGAGTGCCACCGGCCGCAGCACATGCTGCACGTAGCGGTGGGCATTTAACGTGCCTTGAATACGCACTAGAGGTGACGTGGAATCATACGCAATAGCGCCCCAAACCATGATGCCGCGTTGTCTAGCGGTAGGGCGCTCCACAGTTACTGCCGGATTTGACCTTTCTCCACGCCGACGCCACACTCGTCTGCGGTGACTATCACTGACAGAACAGAAGCGTGACTCATCGGAGAACACGACGTTCCGCCATTCCCTCATCCAAGTCGCTCTAGCCCGGCACCATGCCAGGCGTGCACGTCTATGCTGTGGAGTCAATGGTAGTCTTCTGAGCGGACGCCGGGAGTGCAGGCCTCCTTCAACCAATCGACGGGAAATTGTTCTGGTCGATATTGGAACAGCCAGGGTGTTTTGCACATGCTGAAGAATGGCGGTTGACGTGGCGTGCGGGGCTGCCACCGCTTGGCGGCGGATGCGCCGATCCTCGCGTGCTGACGTCACTCGGGCTGCGCCTGGACCCCTCGCACGTGCCACATGTCCCTGCGCCAACCATCTTCGCCACAGGCGCTGCACCGTGGACACATCCCTATGGGTATCGGCTGCGATTTGACGAAGCGACCAACCTGCCCTTCTCAGCCCGATCACCATACCCCTCGTAAAGTCGTCTGTCTGCTGGAAATGCCTCCGTTGACGGCGGCCTGGCATTCTTAGCTATACACGTGTCCTGTGGCACACGACAACACGTTCTACAATGACTGTCGGCTGAGAAATCACGGTACGAAGTGGGCCATTCGCCAACGCCGTGTCCCATTTATCGTTCGCTACGTGCGCAGCACAGCGGCGCATTTCACATCATGAGCATACCTCAGTGACGTCAGTCTACCCTGCAATTGGCATAAAGTTCTGACCACTCCTTCTTGGTGTTGCATTTGCTCTGTCAGTCAGTGTATATAGTGGTTTAAAGAGGTGCACTGAAGCAAATTTATAGGTTGAAAACTGTCGCTAATCTTGGATAGAGATCTTGTAGTCAGCTTGGAAGAAGAATTTATTCTTGTAATTTCATTAAAATTCTCCTGATAACGCGTAAGTGTTCAATCCACGGATTAGGCCTATCCCTCCCTGATCATTTCATTAACGAGTTTTCGTAATAAGAGTTTGTATGTTTATTCTAGGATAAAATTTTACCTTGTTAATTTCGTTAAGCAGTTCTTCTGACAATGTGCTTATTCCACGGATGATATGTCTGATAATTTTACTAATGAGTTATGAGGTTTTGTGCCCATGCCATGGTAAAATTCCTCTTTATTTGTGTTTATTAAACAATAGAAACCCCTGTGATAATTTCATTAACAGTTTCTCCTAATAGGACTTTAAAAGTGTTTATTTCACGGTAGAAACTGTTCTATGCCATAATTTCATTAACGAATTCTACCAATGAAAAATGAAATGTCGTATGGCTTTTAGTGCCGGGATATCCCAGGACGGGTTCGGCTCGCCAGGTGCAGGTCTTTCTAGTTGACAACCGTAGGCGACCTGCGCGTCGTGATGAGAATGAAATGATGATGAAGACAGCAACATACACCCAGCCCCCGTGCCAATGGAATTAACCAATTAAGGTTAAAATCCCCGGTCCGGCCGGGAATCGAACCCGGGACCCTCTGAACCGAAGGCCAGTACGTTGACCGTTCAGCCAACGAGTCGGACTATTCTACCAACGAGATTTCGTAAATGTTCTTTCCACGGTAAAAATCTCCGTTTGGTAATTTAACTACCGAATTCACCCTAAAAGACTTTGTATGTATTTATTCCATTGCAAAAATCTCTCCTTGATAATTTTACTAACGATTTCTTCCTAATAAGACTTTGTTTGTTTCCATTCCACAGTAAAAATCTCTTTGATAATTTAAATAACGAATTCTCCCTAAAAAAAGACATTGCATGTATTTATTCCACGCCGAAGATCTTTCCTTGATAATTTTACTAACGAATTCGTCCTATATAACACTTCGTATATGTTTATTCCATTACAAAAATCTCTCGTTAATAATTTAACTAACGAGTTCTGTTAAGACATTGTATTTATTCCACTGTAGAAATTGTCTTTCCTTGATAATTTGTATTAACAAATTCTCCCCATGTGTTTATTCAACGGTAAAATATCTCCTTGAAAATTGCATACATAAATTCTTCTTATAAGACTGTATATTTTTGGGTAAACATTTCTCCTTGAAAACTGCGTTATCGAATTCTCCCTGTAAGAATTTGATATCTCGGTAAAAATCTCTCCTTGAAAATTGCACTAACGAATTCTCCTTATAAGACTTGGTATGCCTTTACTCCTCGGTAAAATTCTTTGCTAACATCGTCAACAATTTCTCTTAATAAGGCTTTGTAAATGTTTATTTTACGGTACGAAATATCATTACTTATCGTACGAAGTTTAGCAGTTATGTTCCTTTCGACCTACACCTTCAAATGAGGAGTTATTTTAAAGACTGCGTCTGTAGCAGTGACACTAAAATAAATAAATTAAATAAATAAATAAATAAATAAATAATGTATATAAAATAAATATGCCGTATGCCGGACGTTTCGCCCTGAAGAGACAGATTGTTTCTGTCGACTGTACAGACAGGAACTTACTTAAATGAACACTGAGTTGATAAGAACATTCATTTAGAATTAGATCATTGTGAGATTTAATCACGATAATTGCTTCGTAAAGCTTTCTTTAATTACGCCAAGCAAAAGAAGCAATCTGTATCTTACGTAATTTTATTTCTTTCCTCTCAGGGTTACTCGAAACGACAGCTATAACTTAACTAAGAGAGGGTAATTGTCTTGTAAAGTGTGCGCTTGGTTAAACCATAGTTTAGAGAAGATGCCTTCATTTATTAGAGTGCAAAAGCAAGGCAGGTACAGATCAGATAAGTCCCTTGGGGAGTGTAAGGAGAAGACTTCCACTATTCTCAATTTCAGTTCTAAGTGGGTTAAAGTGACTAGCCTCACCCCTGGTACAATTAACCAATAACTTAGGTCTGACGTAGACTGAGTGAACCCTCCTAGGGCCATGAGACTTGTCTTCGTTTCTAACTCTCACCATTTCTTACATTCGAGTGAGCCAAGTAGGCCCATACCTTGCTATCTCGGCTAAGTTGGTTCGTCACATAGGATGTTTATTATTATTATTATTATTATTATTATTATTATTATTATTATTATTATTATTATTATTATTATTATGTCCGACTCCTTGGCTGATTGGCCAGCAAAATTGCCCTTGGTTCGGAGGACTCCGGGTTCGATTCCGGCTGGATCAGAAATTTTAAATGAACATTACTTTGATGAGAAGGAACCTTATGGATCAGAAATTTTAACCTTAAATGGTTAATTCCACCGACTCGGGTACTGAGTGTTTGTAATGTCCCCAACATTCCTGCAACTCACACACCACATACGGTACAACACTATCCTCCGCTACAATAACATGCAGTTCCCATACACGCCAGATGCCACCCACCCTCGTTGGAGGGTCTGTCTAGTAATAACCACAAGAAATTTTATTATAATTTTTAGATCGTTATGCCCTACTTAGGAGCTCGATTGAACCAGCTTAGCTGATGTCTTGGCCTTCTTACCCTCCCAAAATCTCTCCATCCTCTTCCTTCGTTCTTCTCACCAAGTTATAGTGGTTCTGGTGTTGGGTTTGTCTTCAAACTGGTGATTGTCGATTTTGGTTCTGAATTTACCGAGATATTGATTTCCTGGAGAACTGTTTCAGTTTCACGAAGCCAGCTTTTCTTCGTTTTAGATGAAAGAGGCAGGTTGAGAATACTCTTACTGTTCATTCTGATAATGTGTCCATAAAATTTCAGTCGTCTTTTCCGAAAAGTGTGAGATATTTCTTTCAGAATGGCAATATGTCTCCTGGGATTATTTTTTCCTCCATATTCCCTCTATATAAACAGGGCCAAAAATTTTTCTTTAAATTTTCCTTTTCTGTTTCCCTATGTCTTTGGTTAGAGACCCGCTACCAATGATTAAGGTTTTTGAAGCATATAACGCTTCAGGTTTCATCATTGTATTATAGTGTCTAAGTTTTGCTTTCCGAGATATTGGTTTTTTGTTGTACCTGTTCCAAGTGATCCTGTAAGCATTTTGTAACTAGGCAATTCTTTCTTTATTTGCTTCATGGTTTAAACCAGAGGGCTGAATAATTTCTCCTAAATATCTGAATTGGTTCACCTGAAAGATTTTGCCGAATTTAGTTAACATAGGTTGTCCATCTAAATGCCGTGAAGCTCCTTCCATGTACTGAGTTTCCTCATACGAGATCTGAAGTCCCGTTTTGTTGGCAATTTCATGTAATTTTTCACTGGAATGAATTACTTCTTGCCTCTTATTGGAAAGGATTGCTATGTCATCCACAAAGGCCAGACAGCGCAAGTGAATTCTACCTTTAAGTAGTCTGCCAAGGGTTATTCCTTTCATTTCCTTTTCCCAGGTCCTGATTACTTTCTCAAGTACGAGACTGAACAGTAACGGAGATAATTCGTCTCCTTGACGAGCCCCAGTGTTAATAGTAAAAGGCTCAGATATTTCGCCTAGGAATTTAACTTTTGAAGTAGTGCCAGTTAATGTTTGTCTGATTAATGCCCTTGTTTTCTTATCCACTTGAAATTCTTATAGAGTACTGAAAAGTGTTTGACGATCTACAGAGTCATATGCTTTTTCTAAATCTACAAAGGTAATGACAGTTTGTCTGGGTTTGCGCATTGTAGGATAGTTTTAAGATTAAGGATTTGTTCTGTATACTATCTTCCTTTTCGGAAAGTTGCCTGGTATTCACCAATTAGATGGTCTGTTTGTGTCTCAAGTCTAGTGAGCAGGGCTTTGGAAAAAGTTTGTAAGCAACTGGTATCAAGCTAATTCCTCTATAGTTATTGATATTGGTTTTGTCCTCTTTCTTGTGTAGTGGATGGATTAGCGCACATTTTCAATCTTCAGGGATTTCTTCAGTGATCCAGATGTTTTAAAGAACCGAGTGGGTTTTCCGGGCTACGCTCTCACATTCTATCTTCCGCATTTCAGCAATTATGCCATCTTCCCCTGGAGCTTCGTTTTTTTGAGACCATGGATTATTTGTTTGACTCCTTCCAATAGTGGGGGTTCTGAATCTTTATTAGGTGGGGGTGTTTCGAAGATGAATTGTTCTTTAGGGGATTCAAAGTTTAAAAGATCCTTGAAATACACTGCTATAAGTTCGCAATTTTCTTCATTATTAATGCTCCATCCGGGCGTTTGAAGCAAAGACCAGGTGCCGGATAATTTAATATTTCTCCTCGGAAAGTTTTGTAGAAGTTACGTGTATTGTTTTTTTGTAAAAACTTGTTCAATTTCTGCCAATCTGTAGTGATCATATTTGCGTTTCTCAGACTTGATAATTGTTAATGTTTGTTTCTGTATTTTGGTGAATTCCCGCTAGGTTAGTTCAGTTTTATGAGAATTTATTTCTGCCAGGCTTTAATTCTAAAGTTTATGGCCTTGTCGCAGGTTTCATTCCACCACCTATGTTTGCGTTTTCTGGGTGGTGTGCCAACATTTTGAGAAGCCTTCAAAAGTATGTCTTTGAGTTCTACCTAGTTCGAGGGATTATGAGTAGGGATACTTTCAATGAAAGTACTAGTGTTCTGTTTAAGAAATTCGGGATCGACGCGTGGGTTTTGTTATTCTTGGTTTGGACCTGTTTGGTTGAAATTTTACCTTGATTAAGGACAGATGGTGGTCTTTAACTTTAACATTCATAATTTCTTTTTGAGTGTCCTTAGGAATAGCTACATGATCTCTGTGAAATTCTCCCAAGTTTGGGAATCTCCAGGTTTTTTCTTGTGTGGAAGCGCTCGGAAATGTGTTGACATTAATTTGAGATCAAAATGTTTGTAAAAGTCAATTAATCTTTCTCCATTTTCACTAGTCCTATTGTGCGCTGGGTATAATCCTACAATGGTCCTGAATTTCTTTTCTATACCAATTTGGGCATTAAAATCTCCCTAGAATGTTTATGTTATGTTTTAGAATTGTGGCTGTAGTTTCTTCTAGCAATTCGTAGAAGTTTTCCATCATTTGTGGATCTTTTCGATTTGTAGTTATTGGTGGGAGCATGCGCATCAATCAGTGTTTAAGCTTTGTTCCCTGATTTCATGGATGATGTTGAAATTCTTTCGGAAGGCGAAGAAAAGTTAAGTTTATTTAAGCAGAAACTTGTAAAATATTTACATAAGATGCTATGAACTTCTGAGTTATCTTGACTATGTAACAAGTATGCGTTAAATGTATCGTACCTCTATAATGAGTTTAACTCACTCTCCGTTTATCCTCATGTAGAGTATCAGTGTACGTAATATTCTGAGTTATCTCCTAATTCTGCTACATGTATATCTGATACGTATTGCACCTATATGAGCCATGGCTCAAGTGCCCTGTACAAAAAAATAAGTTTCTTCTTACAGCGAATCCAATGCCAAATTGTAATGGCTTCTTATAAAGGGAGATTGCTGACTTGCCTTTGTAAATTCTATAATTTCCTAAATCAAAATGATTTTAATTCGTGTATCTGCTTTCTCGAAGTGCTAAGTTATCTAATGTGTCTGTTAATTGCTTTAAGTTCCCAGTTTTTCGAAGTGTGTTGATGTTTAGACTACCAATGAATTATTATTATTATTATTATTATTATTATTATTATTATTATTATTATTATTATTATTATTATTATTATTAGAGCTCGTGTTATATTAGTAGTGTGGAACGGAACAGCCACCATTTTGCTCCCCATCGGTCCATCAGTGCACTGTACATTCTAAACAGGGAGAGAGCTATAATTCCTCGAGATAAAACCATCAGATAAAACACTTCCATGTTCTTATAAGCGGCACCAATTTCCAATACGCTTGGTATTTTGTATCACGATAAAAAAAAACTCAAGGGGAAACACTGGAACGTGCTGGTTTAAGTTTACCTCAGCCAGTTTTCAGCCGTGACATACGTTGCAATGTCAAGAGAGCGAACTTTTGATGCCCTTAAAGTTGCAATACTGCCAAAAAGCAATTGTACAAAAAATTGTTTTATACACTGCCCACCAAGAGTTTCCGGAAAAACGCATGTACCAGCACGAATATGTTTAATGACAGAATATATTAATGTAACCAAGTTTGGAACGTTTTCGTGCAACGCCGACGAGTTTATGTTCGACGTTCAGCATTGGAACTGCATCACCCCTACAGTGAAACATGGAGTGGCTATGTGATGGTTTGCGGTTGTTTCACATTCAGTGGAGTTGGTAGACTGCACCGAATTCAAGTAACACTTATCTCGTTACGATTTTCTGTCCGGACAGCAACGTGGGTTTGTCCTCCAACAAAACAATGATCCCAGACAAACGTCTCGCTGTTTCATAAACTATCTGCAAAACAAACAAAACTCTGGGAAATTGATTTTAAAGGAATGGCCCCCGTCAATCCGCGGACTTAAATCCAATTGAGCTACAGTGGGGGGAGTTGGATCGCCAAGTCCGAAAAGAGTGTCCTTCTTCATCGGAAAAACTGTGGGTCTCTTGCAGAATGCCTGGCAAAGTATACCTGCATCAGTGTTAGAATGCCGAGAATAGTTAAAAGTGTAGCTGCAGCAAAGTGGGGTTTCTTTCATGAGAAGAGTGTTTGATGTGTTCTGTGAGGGTATGTGTACATCTATATACATAAAATAAGAGTTTTGGCTGTACATTGCTCAGAATTTGAAAAGAATGGTATTTCTGTATCGATCATGTCCACAGTAACAAGAAAATGCAGTTTTTCCTTTTCCGTAATGTCTGTCTGTCTATCTGTCTGTCTGTCTGTCTGTCTGTCTGTCTGTCTGTCTGTCTGTCTGTACACGCATCACGAGGAAACGGCTGAAGATAATTTAATAACAATAGGTATGTAAAGTCGGGGGGCGAGCCGCTACAATCTAGGCTATAAATCATTTTATTCACGCTGAGTGAAATGGTAGTTTAGGGGAAGGCCTAAATATTTATATTATTGGTCATATCGATAAATACTACACAACTAAAGTGATATAGAATTAAACTAGCTGTTGTACCCGTGCTTCGCTACGGAATTCTAAACTGTACGCTATACAGAATTCTAGATTAGGTAGTGTAAACGTTGTGAGCAAGATTGTATTAAGTTGCATAGCTCTTAACGTTGCCCTAGAAACACGACGGGGAAGTCACCAACGTCTTTTCTCATATAAAGATATGAAGATTGGGTTAGGGAATTTTCATTGTAACGGTAGGCCAGCTTGCCTACCGTCAGTCACAATCAGGTTGGGGAGTTTTCATTATAATGGCAGACACTCACTCTTCGCCTGCCTTTATAGATTCTCAGAAAGACTCTCTTAGTGGTTTTTCCAACTGAAATGAACATGGGTCATTACAATGACGTCAGTAGGAATGGCGCGATTCAAAGCAATGCTTTCATATGAAATACTCGATCAAATGCTGCCGAACTGACAGTCCAAAACTACAGAGCTGGAATGACCAAAACGCAGACATCCGTGAACAATCTTCGTCTTTTTTCGGCGGGGGGATTCGAATAGTGGATAGTCCCGGGACAAAAACTATGGCCGTTTACTTATCTGTTTTCTGGGAGTACCCGATGAGTCGGAAAATCTCAATTCACTACACTGGTGAGGGAAAGAACTATCTGACGTGGAGGCAATTTTTCCTCCAAGCCAGAGAAGAAACCACATCTTCGCTGCTAATTTGGAATAAAATTAATGTAGATTTATAAAAGTGAAGAGGAAGAAGCTTTTCGTAAGAAACGGCTCATGTCAGGGTTGAATATCGAGTTATTTAGTGAATTGTGGTAGCCTACATTAATTTGGAATAGGCCTACATTGTAATTCTAGATCCTACTACTACTCCTACTACTACTACTACTAACTGAGCCTCTGACTTAAGAGCACACACTGCTCATTCAAAACAGCGCGTCAGAATAGGTATCGAATAGCTGGCATACTATGATGAACCGGTGTGTTACGTACCAGCAGTATCAGAAAATGTATGAACCAGAGGAATAGCATGCTAAAGAAGAAATTTACCTAATTCCTCAGCTATTTCCCGCCAATATTCAGTTAGGCTGTTATACTCGGTTCGCAGCAGTAATCCCATCTATCGGAGTTGAATGTCAGCATAAGAGGCAGTGTAATGTTATTGTTGATCAATGTTACGCGCTTTCGATACTGTAGGCCTTCACATTATTAATTGTCTTCCAGTTCTGAAATACCACTCTTATCATAGTCGGTACGGTAAAACTGAATAAAACATAAATGATCGGAAATTGTATTCTCTATAACATTTGTTATGTAGTACTTTTCCATAGGACGAAGAACACAGGTATTTAAAAATTAAATTTTAGGTGCCTTCCCCTAAATTACCATTTCACCCAGGGTGAATAACATTGTTTATAGCTTAAACTGTAGTTTCTTATTCCCCGACTCTATATACCGATTTTCATTAAATCCTGTTTACCCATTTTGTCGACTCATCGGGTACTCCCAGAAAACAGATAAGTAAACGGGCATAGTTTTTGTCCCGGGACTATCCACTATTCGAATCCCCCCGCCGAAAAAAAACGAAGATTGTTCACGGATGTCTGCGTTTTGGTCACTCCAGCTCTGTAGTTTTGGACTGTCAGTTCGGCAGCATAGTACTGTTCGTTAAAAGTGAGAAAATGTGTGGTTTTCATTTGATCGAGTATTTCATATGAAAGCATTGCTTTGAATCGCGCCATTCCGACTGACGTCATTGTAATGACCCATGTTCATTTCAGTTGGAAAAACCACTAAGAGAGTCTTTCTGAGAATCTATAAAGGCAGGCAGAGAGTGAGTGTCTGCCATTATAATGAAAACTCCCCAACCTGATTGTGACTGACGGTAGGCAAGCTGGCCTACCGTTACAATGAAAATTCCCTAACCCAATCTTCATATCTTTATATGAGAAAAGACGTTGGTGACTTCCCCGTCGTGTTTCTAGGGCAACGTTAAGAACTATGCAACTTAATACAATCTTGCTCACAACGTTTACACTACCTAATCTAGAATTCTGTATAGCGTACAGTTTAGAATTCCGTAGCGAAGCACGGGTACAACAGCTAGTATCTATTTCTTACTCAGATATAATGTAAAAACATAGTTTTATTGTAAAATATTAGTTTTATGATATATATTTGTCAATTACTTGCAAAGGTATGGTGTTCTCTTTTCATCTCAGTCCATTGTTTAACAGTTCAATGCTTGACCGGAATCTTTTGACCGGCAGTGTATGTGGAAATCCTTCATTAAACATTTACTCCCTTAACCGTCATGTTTTGGCGGGTTTCGGCTAGTTAGTCATAATTTCACGGAAAAACTTAGAACAATATTTACTAGTCTCGTAAATACCTTTTGAGAATATGGAAGCCAAATAACGATATATTCAATGGATTAGAAGTTTGTCTGTTGTAACTTCTTAGGTGAATAACCCTCTATATCAGTGATGATAATAATAAGACACCTTGGCAGCACCCAACGTCAAAACACTGTATCTAACAGATTGTCATTGTGCGTGCCCGAGACCAACGCGATGTCTTAATTACAAGGGCCATGACTAGTGCTTAATGACTGTTGGACCGACCACCGACTAATACGATCTGCGATGGCTCTGCATGTTCATGAACAACGAACAAAACAGAAAAATCTCACTAGGTGCAAGGTGAACGCTGATCGTCTGAACGACAGTGACACTAAAACTAAATTCCACGAACTCCTAAGAGAAAATCTTCCCAGTACATCCCCCGACAGCGTCGAAGAACATTGGCCGACATTCAAGTATGCGGTGCTATTATCCTGCAAAGAATTGATCGGTTACATCAATAAAAAGCTTCAAGATTGGTTTGATAACAACGATCAAGAAATTAAGAGCCTCATAAATAAGAAGAGAAAAGCACGCATAGCATTTCAGGATAACCCTAACTCAGCTCCCAAGAAACGACAGTATCAAGAAGCCAAAGCAGCTATGCAAAGAGCTACTCGTGTCCTTAAATATGAATGGTGGGTTCGGTGGGTTCCGAAGTCCAAAGATATGCAACATCTGGCAGACCCAACAACACCCGGACTTTTTACAGTGCTACCAAAGCTATATAGGTTCATCTTCTCAGGGTATAAATCCACTAACATCAAAGGACGGCTCCGAACTACTTACAGGCAGCCGCTCCATAAACGCCCGTTGGAAGGAGCATTTCCATGAACTTATAAACAGACACTCCTTCTCTTCAAGAAGTTGAAGATGCCGTCAAACTGTTAAAGAACACTAAAGATGCTGGACGAGGTGGAATCCCTGCTGAATTCTTCACGGAAGGTGGCCTAGTCCTCACTGAGCATTTACATAAACTCATCGTCAAAATTTGGAACTCGGAAACCATACCTGCAGACCTCAAAGATGCACTAATAGTATTTAAAAAGGGGGATAGAACTCAATGTGGTAATTACCGTGGAATATCCTTGCTCTCTGTTGCTGGCAAAATTCTTGCCAGAATTCTATCAAATCGTCTAGCGCCATTTGCAGAGGAGTTTTTACCAAATACACAATGTGGCTTTAGAACCAATCGTGGTACTGTCGACATGATCTTCTGTGCTATGCAAATGCAGGAGAAGTCCTCCAAAATTTACTAAGATACTTCGACTCCTACATGACAGCATGTATGGTACCATCTTTACGAACAATGGACCTGGAGAACGATTTGAGATCACTACTGGTGTATAATAAGGATGTGTAATTGCTCCTACACTATTCTAAATTTTTATTGGAACCATACTTCACCTTGTTAAAGGTGAACTACCACATGGCATAGAAATAGAGCACAGGTTTGAAGGAGGTTTATTCAACCTTAGCAGACTGCGTGCCAACACCAAGATTTCTACTGCCTGGATTATGGAACTCCAGTATGCAGATGACAATATTGTTCCGGTCAGCTCAGAAGATGATCTACAGACCATCCTAAATGATTTCACAAAAGCATACAATAGCATCGGTCTTAGTCTCAACATCCAAAAGACACAGATATTGCATCAGTCTGCACCCAGAGCCAATGTTACTGCTCCTACCATCACAGTCCATGAAGAGATCTTGCAGAATATCCAAAACTTTGCTTACCTTGGTAGTCACCTCTCAGCAAATGCTAATATATATATGCTGAAATTCAATATCGTCTGAATTGTGATATTGCAGCATTCGGTCGTCTACGACAAAGGGTCATTGATAACCGTAACATCACTACTAAGAAAAAACTTCATGTGTACCATGCTATTGTAATGTCAACACTCCTTTATGGGTGTGAAACTTGGACCACTTACTGGAGGCAGGAGAAATATCATCAGCGCTGTCTGAGGAGGATCTTTCTGGTTAAATGGCAAGATCACCAAACTAGCATCAGTATCTTGGAAAAAGCCTGTACCATTACCACTGAGGCTATGATCATGAAACATCGACTTCGTTGGACAGGTCATGTCGTTCGTATGCCTTATTTTCGCCTCCCAAAGCAAATTATGTACCTATGCTTAACTGAAGGGTGGCCGTCGACACTACGGTGGACAATAAAAAAGATTCAGGGACGAACTAAAGTCAGACATGAAGAAATGTCACATCAACACGACTAACTGGGAAACAAACGCAGCTAACCACCTGGTATGGCGTCGTTTTATCCATGAAGGTTTAAGAACTTCCGAAAACAATGCCGAAGAACTGAAACCGGAGAAGGAAGTGCTCGGAAAGAGCGGGCGTTCCTCAGGATGAATAACCCTCAACAACTGAGTCTCAATGCTGGCAATGTGGAAGAATTTGTGGCTCGAGGTTTGGCCTACACAGTCACCTAAGAACTCGCAGACTCACATGTGAGGAAGACAATCGTACTCGTCAGCGAATGTAGCGAGTGATAGCCTATCATCATCAACAATTGTATGGCCTCATCTAACGAGTGCAGACATTTTAATTTGACGCCATCGGTCTGCGCGTCAATTTCGACGTTCCGTTTTACTGTAGGCCTACTAGAGGGCAGAGTAAATCGAATCTCTCTTGGGCGTGTATGGCTGAGTCATAATTAATTTTGTCGGGTAAACACCAAATGTGTCACCAGAGATCTTTTACACGCCGACATCGTACTACATTTTTCCGCACTTCAAAAATTCGACTACCTCCGTCGGATTTGAACCTGCTATCTTGGGATCCGGAGGCCGACACTCTACCACTGATCCATAGATGCAGCTATATTGGCGATTATTCTAGTGTATGATCTTCCTTACCTCCAGTTTCCTTCCATTTAAATGAATTTCTGCTTTAAATAGACAAAACTACATTTTTATAAGCCTTCTTTTTCTCTTGAGGCACTGGTACCGAATTGTTGCTCTTTATGCGTAAGAGATTTTCATTTTATACGATTTTACAGAATTGGAAATAATATTCATTTCAGCTTGGGTACACACTAACATACAAACATACATCTTCATCATAGACTGCTATGCCTTTCAATATACAGTAGTCTGCAAGCCTCTGTAAGAGACTCCGCGATCCTGTATTTGCAACCAGATCTGTGGCCTCGTGTATCTCCATACCCGTTACCTTTAAATCATTTGAGTCAACATTATCGCCTTGGTCTTCCTTCGCTTCTCTTACATTTCGTGGCCGAGTCTGTTATTCTCGTGTGTAACCCCTATACTCTTTTATTCGCCTCATATGAACCCACGCACACACACTATTATCCATCGAATTAATTCTTAATTTAGCCTTTAATTGCTCACTGCGAGTACCCTTCCGCCATTGTTCGCAACTTTTTGTACCAAAAATTATTCTAGCTACTTTCATGTCTGTTGGTACAACTTTTGAACAAAATAAAGTCCAACCAGCTTTACTCCGTATAGGGAAGTTGGACTGGAAATAAACCGATGTAAAGATAATTCTGTCTTCTTAGATAGACGGCTTCCTTAGCAAAGTTATTTTCAAAATTTCACTAGTACTTTTGAAAGCAAAGTGTGATCTATCCGTAATTTTCAAGCATGGTGGTCTAGTGCAGGGCTTTCCGGCTTCATGGCTGAGTGGTGAATGTTTCGGCTTCGGTCCCCATAGCCCTGGCTTCGATTCCCCACCTAGTCGAATGAACGTTAATTCCTTCGGCCCGGAGACTGGGTGTTCAACTGTCTCCAACATTCCTGCAACTCACACACTGCATAAACACTATCCTCCACCATACTAACCTGTAGTTTCTCATCATCAGAGGGTCTGTATTATAAAAGCTTAGTAATAGCCACATAAAATTGTAACAGAACAGGGCTTTCCAACTTCATCATAAAGAGGGCTTCATTTTATGTTCCTAGGAAGAGTGCGGACTGCACGTGAAGAAATTAGATCTATGCTCTACACCTACTGCGTTAACGATGTTCTGTGGGTACTAATAAAATGAGAATTCATTGATTTTTTTTTTTTTTTTTGTTTTGCTATTTGCTTTACGTCGCACCGACACAGATATGTCTTATGGCGACGATGGGTTAGGGAAGGCCTAGGAATTGGAAGGAAGCGGCCGTGGCCTTAATTAAGGTACAGCCCCGGCATTTGCCTGGTGTAAAGATGGGAAACCACGGAAAACCATCTTCAGGGCTGCCGACAGTGGGGCTCGAACCCACTATCTCCCGATCACTGGATACTGGCCGCAATTAAGCGACTGCAGCTATCGAGCTCGGTAATTCATTGATTTTACACATCTTCAAAATATCCACAAAGAATTTCGGAACTGTTCCCTTGGCGCTAATCATAAACCCCATAACTTTGATATTCCCATATATGGTGTACTTTTCTTCGATGTAAGCCAGGCTCAGACTGTAGATCGGTGCTTTCAGAGCCCAGGTTGGCGAATCGATCCCTACTTACTCCAGTAACATTTTAAGGTTCTCAAATGCGTCAATCTTGTATCTGTATATTTAACGGCACCAAAAGCAACTCCAGCGGGACAAAATTCTGGTACATCAGCGTCTCCGAAAACGGAAAAGTAGTTAGTAGGACGTAAAACCAACGATATTGCACACATGTTCATAAAAAGCAGAACACCATGTGCATTAGTATGTTCTGAAGAAGTGATTAGCATTGGAACCATGTCGGCTCTCAGGTTCAAGGTCCACATCGATACCCCGGCGCACCACCGCCGACTGGTGAAATGTGCCCGCAGCTCTCGTTATTGCTATAAACCGAAGATAATGGATCAATGTGACTTGTGCAGACGTGCAGGATGCCTCGCAGACGGATGCGAGAACCATACCGTCAAATTAGTGAGTTTGAAACATGGGAGAACGTGATGCGTCCATTCAGAAAATTGCTGCTCGTGTGGAACGAATTGTGTCGGCAGTGCAACGGGTGTGTACAGAATGATTCACAAAAGGCCGTAGAACACGACGAGATGGGTCTGGTCGCACCACCCAGAACACCCCCGAGAAGATCGATATCTCATCCGAAGGGCATTGCAGGACAGATCTACGTCCTCCCCGGCTCTGGTGCAACAGTGGGACAGTGTAACTCATCGCACACTATCAGGAGTGACAGTCTGTCGTCGTTTATTACAGTTTGGGTTACCGGCGCGTCGTCCATCGTCCACTTCTCCGCCTACCTTTGACTAGTGTGCATAAACATGCTAGACTGCAATGGTGTATGGAACGACATCACTGGGGACAGGAATGGCAGGCAGCTGATAGTGTTTTCAGACGAATCCAGGTTCTGTTTGTTTGAAAATGATGGCCGTATTTTGGTTCACTGCAGATAGGAGGAGAGGCAACACATTGATTGCATTTGCACAAGACATGCAGCGCAAACTCAAGGCCTTATCGTGTAGGGTGCTATTGGGTACAACCACAAATTACAGTTGGTGCGTGTCCAGGGCACTGTGGCCAGTTTGACCTACGTGAATGACATCCTGCGACCCGTAGCCATACCCTTCCTGCACACGACACCCCAGACGCCATATTTCAGCAGGACAATGCGCGACCACATGTTGTTGCACGAACACGTGCCTTCTTGTTGTCAAAGGATGTCAGACTGTTGCCCTGGCCCGCCCGATCACCGGACTTGTCGCCAACCGAAAAGATTTGGGATATGGTGAAATGACGGGTGCGTCGCTGTGACTCAATGCCAACCACCAAAGATGAACTGTGGAACCAGGTGAATGCAGCATGGATGACTACACCCCAGGACGCCAGTCGCGCCTTATACGAGTCGATGCCATCACGCATGGAACAAGTTATCAGTACCCATGGAAGACCCAGTGCCTATTAGGCAACAGGACACATGCTGACCCTAGGTGACTGAAATGCTAATAGTTTCTGCATAACATACCAATGAGCATGTCCTGTGATTATGAACTTCCTGTCTCTAGTGTATTATTTTACTGTACAACTCTGTACGGGTCGTGAAGGTTTTGTTCTGGAGATGGTAGGTTCATCCTCACCATCGGCAGCCCTCACTGTATTGACTGTTTTCCCATTTCCATGTCCGGCTCCATGCCTAAATGGTTAGCGTGCTGGTCTTTGGTCACAGAGGTCCCGGGTTCGATTCCTGGCGGGGTCGGAAACTTTAACCATAATTGGTTAATTTCGCTGGCACGGTGGCTGGGTGTATGTGTCGTCTTCATCATTTCATCCTCACCAAGATGCGCAGGTCGCCTACGGAAGTCAAATCAAAAGACCTGCATCTGGCGAGCCGAACTTGTTCTCGGACACTCCTGGCACTAAAAGCCATACGATATTTAATTTCGTTTCCCATTTCCATACCAAGTAAACCAAGGGTCTGTTTCCAACTTTAGGGCTGTTGACGGTGAGGTTCCAATCCACTGCCTTCACACTGCAACCAACTCGCTTGGCGTTGACGTCAAGAAACAAAAGAACTCCAAGCCGCACCATCCTTTAATGACCTTTGGACTATGAAGGAGGCCACTGCCCAATCAGTTGACCTGTCGAAGCTGAGGGAACACCATTCCAACCGTCAGAGCATGAACACTGAGCCTCCAGGTGAAACAAGAACACTGCCCCCTCATCACTGGACATGCCAGTAGTAATAGTAATAGTAGTAGTAGTACCAAGAAAGTGGCTGCGCTGTATGTGTCACGTAGCTATCAGCTTGCATTCGGGAGAAAGTGGATTCTAACCCCACTGTCGTCAACTCTGAAAATGTTTGTCCATGGTTTCCCATTTTCACACCAGGCAAATGCAGGGGCTGTACCTTATTTAAGGCCACAGTCGCTTCCTTCCCACTCCTCACCCTTTCCTACTATCCCGTCGTTGCCGTAAGGCCTATCTGTGTCGGTATAACGTAAGTAAAGCAAATTTAAAAAAAGTATTAGTAGTTTTGAGTCAGATTGTCTTATTCAAGTCCGATTTCTTTTCTACAGTTCATTCTTACTCAGCCGGGCTGAATGGCTCAGACGGTTAAGGCGCTGGCCTTCTAACCCCAACTTGGCAGGTTCGATCCTGGCTCAGTCCGGTGGTATTTGAAGGTGCTCAAATACGACAGCCCCGTGTCGGTAGATATACCGGCACGTAAAAGAACTCCTGCCGGACTAAATTCCGGCACCTCGGCGTCTCCGAAGACCGTAAAAGTAGTTAGTGGGACGTAAAGCAAATAGCATCATTAAATAGCATTATTACATTCTTACTCAAACTAATTATGGAAGCATATTATATGTTTAACATAATCTTCTTATCAATAAAGTTGTAGGGGGTCCGCTGTCTGTAATTTCGTTTGTTTTGCCAATTTTTTAGATATTTATCCGTTTTAGGTCAACTCAAGACCGAATCGGTGGTTTTTACTTTTCGTGTCTGTTTATTTGTTTGTTTGTTTGTCTGTTCCACCATCACGGCAAAACGGCTGGATAGATTTCAACTAAACTTCATATTTGGAGTATACTCACCCCAAGGAAGGTTTCTATATGCATTTCATTTTAAAATCTTTGATTAGACGGGGTGTTTATAGGAAAACCAGAACGGTTTTCCTCCATTTTCTCTTATACTATTTATTTCCTGTAAACTCCGTGGACCGTATGTGAAACGTCTCTTCATTATAAACAACTTTCGTTATGTTCATAATTTACCTTACTATTCAAATGACGGAGAAATTTACTATTTTCTGCGGGTATCGTGATCTGCGTGTGTGACCGACAGACCGACAACGAACGTACAGGTTACCATGGCAACGTCTCTGACTGCTTGCCAGCAGGGAAGTAACGTATTGCCATTTTTCTCATCATACCTTTAAATTCATGGTTGTTCCTTGGGTAGAAGACAAGAGAGGGCGTCAATCGGACATTCTGCGGGATATTGGCGGAATATCGTTGGAGTTTATAACCGTCCTCGAATAGCTTAAGTAATAACACCATTAGTCATCTTATCTGTTGACCTAAGAATGCCTGCGCCTAAATTTCTCCTCTGTTACCTCTTTCTTATATCCATAACTCACACCAGCATAATTTATTGAGGGGCATTTGATTTTCCAATACATTCACTTGGTATTTACATATTTGTCGTCATCCGGCTCTCCTCAGTTTTAATCCATTTTCTATTAATTTCAACTTTCTTTACTGAATTATTTTCTTCCTTAATTACACGGTATGTATGCGAGTGCTAATCCTGAAAGCTTGACACTCTTTCCTTTGAGGAAAAATTCTAAGCTATGCAAATGTATAACTTTCGGCCCCGGAAAATATCGAAATATGGATGCAATTTTAACGACGGTGCACACCTTCGTTTCGGGATAATTGGTGGCTAATCTGTAAGTCTTATCACAAATCAGAAAGCACAATCGCCTTTCATTTTGGAGAGATCTACAACTTTGGTCCTATGACTTTTTATCGTATTTCTATGCCTTATACATTAAATAGAGCTGTATTTCTCGATTTCAAGTTAATTTTTTACTTTCACACGTATATGTTAACATTAATTTGGCACACTTATAGGAAAGATAGAATCATGACATTCGGCACGCACATTGGTTTTCCGTGGTTTCCCATTTTCACACCAGGCAAATGCTGGGGCTGTACCTTAATTAAGGCCACGGCCGCTTCCTTCCAACTCCTAGGCCTTCCCTGTCTCATCGTCGCTATAAGACCTATCTGTGTCGGTGCGACGTAAAGCCCCTAGTATTGGCATGATCAGTGGCAATGTGATAGCCAAATTTTATGATTCTATCTGTCACATGAGTATCACAAATATAAAGTAGTATGCGAAAACTATACAAAATTTCACACCCAATGATTCTAACTCAATCTAACCGATAAATATAGGAGATACGAGAAGATGTCATCGGACCAACCATGTAGAACACTGAAAGAGGCGTCTGATGGTGAGGTCCGTTTACAGATATGTCGCAGAGTTTCAAAGCAGTAACTCTCAAAATAAAGGTCTGCACTTCTAGAGTGTGTCTGTACATTGACTATTTTGGCGACATTTCTGTACAGTTATCCGTTTCAGGTGTAATAATGACCATCTGCATATTTTTAGCTTTGGTGTCTGTTTTTCTGTTTGTCTGTTTGTCTGTTTGTCCATAATTTGGAAACTGTTGGATATATTTCCACCAAAATTCATATTTAGAATCCATCTGTCCTTGGGTAGGTTTCAGGGCAAATATTGTTTCTAAATCCATGAAATGACCGTGATTTTGCACTCCCACAAAATATACACAACCAAACTTAATAGAAATCTACCTGCCTTAATGGAAATTAATTTTTAAACCTTTTTTCTCATGTGCATCATTTCGGTAAGAGGATTTATAAGGGAGATATTAACCGGACTTAACGGGCGCGTGTTGAGCGTATTTCTTACAACTTGAAAACTATTGAAGATATTTGAACCAAACTTTATATTTAGCATCCACCTTTCCAAAGGTAGATTTTAAAGGTCAATAACATTTCCTGTTCCTGGAATGGACTGGCGGTTTATAGGGAACCGAAATGGTGAATTTACTCTTCCACAATATATACAGTACATGACCAACCTGACTGGAAATCGACCAAATTTGTTGGAAATCCATTTCTAAAACTTTTTTGGTGTGTATTTTTTTGACAGAAAGATTAATAAGGGAGATATAATGAATGGTCGGTTTTGCAGGGTAAGTCCAGCAGACATAGACCAAAAGGTGTTATACGTGGAGCAGATTCCTATCTATCTACATAAGTAAAATCCTAACGACTGTGTGCCCGTACATTGACTATTTTGGCGAAATGTTCGCACAGCTACGCGTTTAAGGGGTAATAATAACAACCATCTGCATAAGTTTTTGGTTTAGTTTCCTGAAAGTCCTAATTTTAACCCTCCTCCCCCAAAATCCACATTGCGGCATAATCTGCCAGACGAACAAGAAAACAGAAATTTGGCAAAATTAATCGTTTTAGCCTGTAACGGACAGAACATTTCCAAGAGCTTTAAATTTTTCACTTTTTTCCCCGAAGGATATCGAAATATGGAGGCAATTTTAATGATGGTGCAGATCTTCGCGAAGTCCTATCACATAAGGGAAGCGCAATCTGCGTTCAATTTGGAGTGATCTACAACCTTGGTCTTATGACTTTTTGTTGTATCTGTATCCCTTTTACGTTTAATTTTTGTCTATTTCTCGATGTTAAGTAAATTTTGACTTTTCACATGCATAATTCATACTTTCAATCACTTATAAGAAAGATAGAATTATCAAACCCTACACGAAAATTGGCCCACCCAGTAGCCATATGTGAGCCAAATGCTATGTATGTAGCTGTCACATAATTATCTGAAGAGTAATGCAATGTGAGATAATCTTTTAAAAAAATGTACCCTACTCAACATTTCTAACTCAGTCTGACCCATGAATAGATAAGATATCATAGGACCAGCCATTTAGGCCGCTAAATCCAGCGTCTTATGGTACAATCCTTTGTCGATATGATGTACCGTTTAGCAGCAGTTAATCTGTAAATGAAGGTCTGCAATATTGCAAGCATGCATATACTTTCGTATGTCGATCTATATATATTCACTGATGTGGTTTTGTATCGATCGAGAACGGGTGTGTCTGCTATTCTAATCAGTACTCCCCACACCGACTCTGACTGGCAGTAGGAATGGGGTCCTTCTCCAACACCTGTGTAACTGGCATTAGTAAGGAAGGCCTGCCATTGTAGTGAATAATTCACTTCTCGATTTGACTTGCAGAAGACAAGGGAGCATGCATTGTTGTTTAAAAGTCTCCTACCCGATTGTGTTTGGCTGTAGGCAAGGGTACCCCCCCCCCTTATAAACAAATGTATCCATCTAAAATGTGACTGGTATTAGACATAGTGGCGTGCTATTTTGATGGAAACTCACCAGCTTGGTGTGACTGGTAGTAAGCTGGCTGGCTGTAGGAAAAGGGGCCTGTCATTATAATTATAACTGTACAACTCAATTTCGACTGGTAGTAGGGAAGTTGCCAAACATTCTAATGGAAACTGTAATCTGTCTGGAAGTAGGAAAGGGGGCCTGCCATTGTAACGAAAACTCCCAAATCGATTGTGACCGCGCAGTAGGCGATGGGGCCTGCAATTATAATGAAAAGTTCCCAACTCGATTGTGAATGGCAATAGGCAAGTGAGCCTGCCGTTATCATCACAAATCCGTAACAAGCACTTTACATTGGAAACACCGTATTGGGAACCTCCCTATGCTGTTTCTCGGATAACGCTAAGAGACATGCCATTTTAAAACAATCTTATTTACTGTATGTACAGTATTTACTTCGATATTCGAATACAATGTAGAATACCGTAGTGAAGCACCGGGTACATTTGCTAGTATTTTATATGAGTATCAATCATCCTCGCTGTGAGCTGCTTACTGTCTATTGTTTGCTCTCTTCTACTGTAATTTAGGCGTAATTTGTTCTAACTGTCAACTATCACTACTCAAACTAAAATGAATACTGTTTCTCTTTATTTTCTAGGGACGCCTGAATAGGAAGATGTTTCAATCAGAAATCGGAGAACTATTGAAGCTGCGACACCCAAATATAGTGAGTACAGCAATTGTGAATAATCTGAAAATCTAGCCTTGATTTGTATTATGTACCCACTACTGAATAACAAACTGATATTTGGTAATTTTATTAGATACTTCGATACCTAGTAATCGTTGGAGAAATTGTATATCTAAAGAGCAGCATTTAAATTGATGAAATGATTGCACTAGAAATTTAAGGTAGTTCGGACGGCTGGTAATAAAATATCAGAATGTTTTGAGAACGGTATAAATTATGACAGGAATGTTGTGTACCACCAAAGTTATTTATTTGGAAGCTGTTCTTGATTAATGCAATAGGCAGGGTAGAAGTATGGGTGTAAACATATATAACTTCGGCATGTACACCCATAAATATTTACTGACGTCTTGGTATTTTGTTCTCTGGATGGAAATGATACTATTTACCGATAGAGAAATCTAGAGGACACGGGGATTATCAGTTAATGTGAACAAAATGGAATACCTTATTGTGGGAAGTGGGCAGTGTGAGGATTTGAATCTTGATTCTCGTTGCGTGAGAAAAACCAATGCATTTGGATGAGCGATGAACAAACTAGTAGCAATCATTCAGATATATAAAATAGGTCAAGCAAGCATATCCGTTAGATCTATGAATTAGACTTTTTGAGTTAGAAATATATCTAAACGAACAAAGAAGGGTACCTACTCCTTCGTACGACGGTCAAAAGTGTACTGCCATACGAATCGGGAAGTTAAAATTTGAATGGTAGGCAAAATAGTATAATTGAGGCGGATGAAATGGATGCCTTATAGCGTAATATCGAAGCTACCCACATAGATTGTATAAGGAACAGTTTGGAAGAAAATAGATGAGTGCTAAGGAACCTGTTACGAACAGAATTTATGATCAAGCATTAAGGTGACTTGAACATGTTTGACGGATGGAAAAATGACGATGATCGTAACGGTGTCTATAACCATGAAAATTTTAATTTGTGAAGCACCTGGCTACCGTTTCAACGCCGGAGAACACGTATATTTCATAAATTCTGGATTTCTTTCTAACACTGAGTGTGATATCTGCAATTTATAACCTTTCTTCATGTGAGATAGAGGGCTGTAAAGGAGTGCTCAGGTCACCAAAAAAATAATAAATAGAAAGACGACTTGGCACTTCGTCCTGGAATTCACTCAGCTTACACGAGAAATTAGTTCCAGCGACCGCGGCAGCTGGGCATAAGGTCAATCACACTATCCACCTTATTGCTGAAGTTACAAATGGTAGAAGCATTTACCTTCCACTCTTCCATGGGCCTTCATACTCTGTACAGATATGTCTCTTGTTTGGTGTGTGTATATATAACGAATTAGCAGATCTCCTTACGATTTATTTATTGTCTTTGAGAAGTGGACTGTGATAGGAAACTGTAGGCATTTGAACACGAAGGCATAGTTCGTTGATATAAGGGAGATGCCAAGGAAAGTATAATGTTTCGCCTTTACTATATAGCCTGTCAAAATGATGCCCTCTATTGAGCATTTTATGAAGAGTATTCTCCTACAAACTTGCCGCGGAGCCGGGTTGAGTGGCTCAGACGGTGAAGCGCTGGCCTTCTGACCCCAACTTGGCAGGTTCGATCCTGGCTCAGTCCGATGGTATTTGAAGGTGCTCAAATACGGCAGCCTCGTGTCGGTAGATGTACTGGAAAGTAAAACAACTCCTGCGGGACTAAATTACAGCACCTCAGCGTCACCAGAAACCGTAAAAGTAGTTCGTGGGACGTACAGCAAATAACATAATTATTTAACTTGCAGCGGAGTAATTCCAAGATTACAGACACATCGCTCCAAAATCTTAAACTGAACACAAATTACATAGATTTACGTTTACACCATTTTTGTCAGTAACATTTATTCGGAAACCGATAATCAACAGTTGTATTTGAATTATTTATTTCATGCGTGCTGTAAACAGTCAAAGATTTCGAAATATAATGTGTACCTAAAAGGTATCCTTGTTTGAACATTCTAAATATAAAATTTGGTTGAAATATCTCCATTAGTTTTCCTATTATAAGCGTACAAACAGACTGACGTATAGACAGGCAAAAACAGTTCGAAACGTGTAAACATTGTAGTATGTATTCGCGAACAGAATTTGCATGTTAGGCAACTCCAGGTATTCACTTGGAAATGAAATGAGTACCCACGTACAGTCACATACAATGGGTATGGCCGAGACAATAATATTAACCGACTTAATTTTTCAGTCGTGTTATCTGTGGCCACTTGCACCCCATCCTTTCTCTCATTTCAGAGCGATAGCCAAGATTCTGAGAAGCGGACCCCTAAACGACGGCTTCAAGTGACAAAATATTGCCTCTGGGGCTAACAGAGGAGTTCTCTCACATCTTTGTCTTCTGCTTCACTAATTGGGGTCATGTGTCAGTCAAATTTATGGCTTGCTGGAAGCAAGAAGGTTCTTCACTCGTGAACCCAAGAATAGTGTGTATGATTCCCGGAGCAAGCGGAAAATGACTAAGGCAGTGTAGGGCAATATATTGAGTATGTACTGCATTTACAAATTTTGCGTGATGTTACTATTTTGTATGTTTTAATGAATACTTCGCATCCTTCATCGGTCTTACAAATTAGTTTTCACGAGGAAAGGGATGATGTACCAAGCGAGGTGGCCTACGTTTAGGTTCGCGTAGCTGTGAACTTGCATTCGTGAGTTCAGATCCCACCGCCGGCAGCCCCGAAGATGGCTTTCCATGTTCACACAAGGCAAATGGCTGTACCTTCATTAAGGCCACGGCCGCTACCTTCCCAATCCTAGCCATCTCCCATCCTTGCGTCACCGAAAACCTTACATGTGTTAGCACGACATTAAACCGCTAAGCAAAAAGAAAAAGAGGAAAGGGATGAGTCTAAGTGTGCGTTTCTTTTCTTTAAAAGTGTTTTACTTCTTTTATTTCTATGAGTCTTGTTTTTCTGCCTCTTCCTCCTGACCTTTCCTCAATTCCCTGGGGTCGGCACTTTGTATGGATTTTACGGATAGATACCTTTCCTGACGCCAACCCTATATGGAGCGATGTATTTGCTATTGCGTTTTTCTGCGGTGGCTTATAGTGCGATGCGTTGCATGCAAATGCAGTTGTGTATTAAGACGATCAAGAACACTACGAGGTAGAGGAATTAACCAAAAGCAGCTAAAATTTCCAGTCCGTCCGAGAATCGTACCTGGGACCCTCTGAACCGAAGGCCAATATGCTCACCATTCAGCCAAATAGCCAAAACGTTTACTTTACGTTTATACTTTATATTTTTCTGTGTACGAAATTCATATTAAGACACTGTAGTATGTTACCAGAGTTATTTCAGTTTTACTCAACTATTGTCCCAAATACAGAAATAGAATAGATACATACATATATAAAATAAGAGAGAATTCACACACGTAATAGCTACGAAGTCCAAAGTATCATATTGAAACAATAGCACTATAAATGAACACGTGGAGTGGCAGCTTCCTTTACCTTGATCCCCTTACTCTATAGCAGAGGTTATTCAATTTCTATAAGATTGCATCCCTCACTCATGATTAAAAATTCAGTTTACCCACACGAAAAATTTCCCTAAACGATAGGTTTAAAATATTAAAGTAGTTTCCTAATTATTAAGATAACTTAGTCTTAATTGATTGAAACCCCATTAAATACACATAATAAATAAAACAAGATTGTGAAATGAAATGCAATTTTTCTAACACATTACACGAAATTTCTCTGTCTGCATCAAGTATTATGCAATGATGATAAAATAACACAACATTCCCTGTTTGAATGAAAGTTTCACGAAGCACTAAAAACCAAAAACCAAACCCCATGGCACTACAGCCCTTGCAGGGCCTTGGCCTACCAAGCGACCTCTGCTCAGCCCGAAGACCTGCAGATTACGAGGTGTCGTGTGGTCAGCACGACGAATCCTCTCGGCCGTTATTCTTGGTTTTCGAGACCGGGGCCGCTATATCACCGTCAAATAGCTCCTCAATTCTAATCACGTAGGCTGAGTGGACCTCAAACCAGCCCTCAGGTCCAGGTAAGAATCCCTGACCTGGCTGGGAATCGAACCCAGGGCCTCCGGGTAAGAGGCACGCACGCTACCCCTACACCACGGGGCCCGGCACTGACGAAGCACTAGATGTTAATAAATAATAATGTTATTGGCTTTACGTTCCAATAACTACTTTTAAGGTTTTCGGAGACGCCGAGGTGCCGGAATTTAGTCCCGCAGGAGTCTTTTACGTGCCAGTAAATCTACCGACACGAGGCTGACTATTTAAGCACCTTCAAATACCACCGGACTGAGCCAGGATCAAACCTGCTAAGTAGGGGTCAGAAGGCCAGCGCCTCAGCTGGAACACTAGATGTTAGCCTCGGTATCCAAATAATAATAATAATAATAATAATAATAATAATAATAATAATAATAATAATAGGAAGAAGGAGAGAAAGAAGAAGAAAATGAAAATGAATGAATAATTTATCACCTTAATTCTGAAATTCAGACTCTACGAATCATCAACATTTCAATGGGAGGGTGTGTCTGCATAACGTGACACAGTTTAATGACGAGTGGTACTCCAGATGAAACTTTCAAGCGAGGTATGGCTTCAAATTTAGCTTACTGTGGTAAATTATTTTTTAGGTACACCATGGATGAAACCCATATAAAACTGATCATAAACGTGATGGTACGGTTAGCAATATCAGGATTTTAAAAGTAACTTTCTCCAGTTTTCGTTCCATATTTTTATTTTTCTTCAGTTTTCCCTTGAAAGCTACTCGCGTACCCCTAGGAGTACGTAAACCACAGTTAGAAATCTCTGGGGTATTTGTGCCAAAACTGGATCAAGTAACTGCATTTGTACCCTGTAGGCCTGCTACAGACACTTGTGAGAGGAAGTTTTCAAGCAGAATACAGAACTTTTCTTCTTTTACTACTACTACTGCTTTCCCCACACTTTCCCACAGAAGAATTAAACAGACGCGATTAAAATCCCCGATCGGCTGGGAATCGAACCTGGGACCCTCTGAACCGAAGACCTCAACGCTGACCATTCAGCTAGGGTGTCAAATAAGCTGAATCCAGAACGATTGTGATGAATGAATGAATGAATGAATTTTTGTAGTTGCGGATGTTCCAAAGGCGAGAAAACGGTGTTTCTATTCATTCAAACGTGTAATCTAAATGCACTGGTAAAAAATAGTTCAGCTTGCACCTTCCTAACGCAACTGTTATTTTTTAAGAAAGAATGCACTTCTCGGTAAAACTGTACGCTGCATGAAAAGAAAGCCACTAACGGAGATACAACTAGATAGGATTTCTTGTAGACGGGTTAGCGAAATAGGAAACATTTTCTGATCCAATGACAGGATTTAATAACAAGTTGGACATCTACGAATCCTGAGGCACTCTTTGTCGTAACGGATCAAATCCAATGGTAGCTCACTGAGCATTCCTTGAGGTAACTTCTCCTCCCCATGTGGGTGGGTGTTGTAGAATAACACCCACGGTATCCCCTGCCTATCGTAAGAGGTGCCGAAAAGGGGTCCCAGGGGCTCTGAAGTTTGGAGCGTGGGTTGTCGACCGCGGGACCTTTAGTTGAGTCCTGGCATCGCTTCCACTTACTTGTGCCAGGCTCCTCTCTTTCTTCTATCCTTTACGACCTCCCTTGGTCAACTCTTATTCTTTTCCGACTCCGACGCTATTAGAGCATTCGAGAATTACGGAGTCTTTCATTTTCACGCCCTTCGTGACCTTGTCTTTCTGTGGCCGACAAAATTTTTCGAAGAGTCGGATCCCTTCCATTTTGTCTCTAAATACCGGGCGAGTTGGCCGTGCGGTTAGGGGCGCGCAGCTGTGAGCTTGCATTCGGGAGATAGTGTGTTCGAACCCCATTGTCGGCAGCCCTAAACTTTTTTTCCGTGTTTTCCCATTTTCACACCAGACAAATGATGGGGCTCAACCTTAACTAAGACCACGGCCGCTTCCTTTCCATTCCTAGGCCTTCCCTATCCCATCGTCCCCATAAGACCTATCTGTGTCGGTGCGACTTAAAGCAACTAGCAAAAAAAAAAAAAAAAATCAGCACCACCACTAGGTAACTGATCATTCCCCAATGATGTTTTTTTTAATGTATAGAGGGTTCTTGGTGGATGCGAATAAACTGATGAGATAGGTCCACACATTCCATTTGAAGTTCATGTCAGGAAAACTTGCTCGCCAATTCATCCTTCGGATTCCGCGCTCGTCCAGGTAATAATTTACAGGTCCTGCCTAATGTGAATTGTCTACAAACAAGAGCTTTTCTTCTGAGGACACTTGGAATCAGATCACTCAAATAATCTTTGCAAATCAAAGATATATTTCAGCTGGAGAGGTAGCCTTTCTTCTGTTGCCGCTGCAAAGCAACTTACTGTCGAACGGATAAAGTTTTATAAGTACATTTCGGCCACCATGTTCCCTTTTAAAGGAACTAAACTTAATTCCTCTCCAGAACAGAAATGAACCTCTAATTTGTTAGTAACTCTCTGCTGAGAAGAGTTCGTCATCTCGTGTCGAGTTCGGATGAGTTCCAGCCCATCTGACACGAGCCACACTGTGCTGCTGAAGTGGAGGGCACATTCAACATCGCCCGTAATTTCTCCGAGCTCAGTAGCTGTGCTTCGAGGATGTCTCCGTGCAGTTATTATCTACCAGTCTAATTCTGCATAGCCCGCCGTTTAGATGTCGATCTTCTACAGGTTTCTTAGAACTTGTGACGTAACCCAGCGACAACAATGAACAATGTAGGTGACAGCCATTCGTTTCACATTTTGTCGTACCTATCAAAGCGATTATTGCTATGTGATTTGTTATTGAAAGAGAACGCCGAGGCGTTTAACTGCACCATGAACAAGCAGGAAGCACGTAAACAAGCTTGTCTGGAGCTGACCCACGCACCAGGATATTGTGTGTTTTCTATAGTCATACTGTGAATATCCCTGGCATTAAAGAAGGCAGCGTTTCTGTTCTTAAGACACAAATATGAATAAACGAACCTTCACCATTATACGTTAATGGGTAAACTGGAAATATGTTTAACTTTTCTTCACCAGTGTACACAAAGTTAATAAATTTAACCGACTATGCGATCTATTGTGCAAGATATAAAACAGTAATCCAAAAATTGCACAAAACTGCAAAAATACGCGAAAGAAAATCTCTGAAAAAATTTACGTTTTGTCTGTATACAATGAAATGATCATTTTATTTGACCATAAAGAACTTTTTATATTATATAAAGACCTTAGAGACCATTGACTGAATTTATGTGTGTGTACGCAGAAGTAGTGTCGTAGATACGACTTTTTCTTGGGGGAATAATAATAATGATAATAATGACAAGATCTTTAGAGTAAACGAATTTAAATATTTAGCTGAATGAATTACAGCAAACTGTAACGAAAAGAAATCTATTGAATCTAGACTCCAGAAAATGAAGATTTCTTTTCAGTTAACAAAAAATATATTTCTTATTTCTTAGGTTAGGTAATATTGAGAACTTGCAATAAAGGTGGAATCAAGTTCAAAATATAGAACTAAATGCAGTTTATAAAACCCAGCCTTCTGTTAAATGATTTTCGCATTGTTATACATACACTTTAAACAATTTAAATTAAACTATTGCTAGTAGACAATATTTCGGTATTACAAGCAATGCAACTTAATGCCTTCTAGGATAGAGCCAAGAGTTCCAGAAAAGGAACCCAGGAAAGCTGCGCAGTATTTATGATCATCTAGAGATATGGTAGCATAGCCATATTATTATTATTTTTATTTGTGTACGTTCGTTGTGTCCATATTTGTATTTGCACACTTCATTATGATTTATTGGGTGCCGGTACATTGACGAGCGTGCCTACATCAATCGTTATGCCAGGGCCTCTCAGACGCCCAAAATCTCACGCGTGCAGATAGAGGCGTAAGAGCTCCGTGCACTGTGCATCGCTGCCGCTCGGCATGGCTCGGATCAACGCTTCGTCTCACTTGAGTCTAGGGAATGTCGAAGGAGCAGCCATCATCGGCTTTGCTCGCGACTGCTCGAGAAACCTCGGCGTTTAGCACCTTCTACCTATCATGGCGATTTCGCGCCACGTGTGGAGCAGGAGAAGAAGAAGAAGCTTTGTTTTGCTTGTCAGGCATTGTCGAGCGCGTGGAGCCGCTCCCACGTTTTAAAGTATGAATTTCTTTCATTCTTGAGCAATAGTACAAATAAAATCTGTCCCTCCAGACGCCGTACATGTTTGTATAACTTTAAAGCCTAGAGTTTTAAGTACGGTACTTAACTATATTTTTAAAGCGTTTTCAAGTCCCTAAAAAATAATCAGGCGGCAAGATTGAACAAGGAACGTTACCGGTACGTGTTTAAAATTGATAAAGTAAATAATGATTTTTGCTTCTTTCTATTACAATAGTTGAATGTTAATACTGATAGTAATACTAATAAAACTCAATAAGGATTTCACTTTGTTCGAATCCTTGGCTGTGACCGTCATTTCAGAAGGTCCCGGATTTGTTTTCCATCCGGATCGAAGATTTTAATCACGCCTAATTACTTCTGGCTCATAGACTGGGTGTTAGTGTTTGTTCCACCACTTTTCTCTTAATATTCCGACAACACACTGAGCCTCCCTGTCACAGACGGCAGCCCGTCGGCCTCTCACCGCTGGAAAACGTGGTTCAAATCCCGGTCACCCCATGAGGGATTTGTGCTGGACAAAGCAGAGGCAGGACAGGTTTTTCTCCGGGTACTTACGCTTTTTTCCTGTCATCTTTCATTCCAGCAACACTCTCCATTCTCATTTCATAGTATCTATAAGTCATTAATAAATCACCTTGGGAGTGGCGATCCCATCGTACTAATAGCCTAAATATGCTTAATTCATTTCATCCTTGATCCGGTCAAGGAAAACAGAAGGTAGCTTTTTAAATTCAGACAACACACACTGCACTCCCAACCACCACAGAAACTGCAATAGTGATTACTAGACTTCGGATATTTAAGTGTTAAAAGGTCATTTTAGCTGCCTAAAAGACTGTCAAGTAGTTTCTAAAATACTTTTAGGCAGCTTCAATTGTACGTATTTTGATAGGCATTAAGTTAATTAAAATACCATACTTATTTTGCTAAATTGATAATCACTACTGATCTGCATTTAGAGCAGTCATCCAGGTGGCAGATTCCCTACCTGTTGATTTCCTAGCCTTTTCTTAAAGGATTGCAAAGAAATTGGAAATTTATTGAACATCTCCCTTGGTAAGTAATTCCAATCCCTAACTCCCCTTCCTATAAACAAATTTTTGCCCCAATTTGTCCTCTTGAATTCCAACTTTATCTTCATATTGTGATCTTCCCTACTTTTAAAGACAAGACACCACTCAAACTTATTCGTCTATTGATGTCCTCCCACACCATCTCTCCCCTGACAGCTCGGGACATACCATTTAGTCGAGCAGCTCGTCCGTCTCCTTTCTCCCAAGTCTTCCCAGCTCAAATTTTGCAACATTCTTGCAACGCTACTCTTTTGTTGGAAATTGCCCAGAACAGATCGAGCTGTTTTTCTTTGGATTCTTGCCAGTTCTTGAATCAAGTAATCCTGTCGAGAGTCCCATACACTGGAACCATACTCTAGTTGCAGCCTTAACAGAGACTTCGTGGGCTGAATGGTCAGCGTAATGGCCTTCGGTTCAGAGGGCCCTGGGTTCGATTCCCGGCCGGGCTGGGGATTTTAACATTCACTGGTTAATTTCAAAGGCCCAGGGACTGGGTGTTTGTGCTGTCCCCAACATCCCTGCAAATCACACATAACACTATCCTCCGCCATAACAACACGCAGTCACCTACACATGGCAGATGCCGCCCACGCACATCGGAGGGTCTGCCTTTCATGGGCTGCACTCGGCTAGAAATAGCAAACACGAAATTAAAAAAAACAGAGACTTATATGCCCTCTCCTTTTACATCCTTACAACAACCCCTAAATACCTTCATAACCAAGTGGAGAGATGGGTACCCTTTAGTTACAATCATATTTATGTGATTACCCTAATGAAGATCTTTCCTTAATTTAAGACCTAGGTATTTACAATGATCCCCAATGGGAACTTTCATCCCAACAACCCAGTAATTGAAAATGAGGACTTTTCCTATTTTTGAAAGTCACAACCTGGCTTTTAACCCCGTTTATCATCATACCATTGCCTACTGTCCATCTCACAACATTATCGAGGTCATTTTGCAGTTGCCCACAATCTTGTAACTTATTTATTACTCTGTACAGAATAACATCACCTGCAAAAAGCCTCATCTTTGATTCCACTTCTTTACACATATCATATAAGAAACCGTAAAAGTCTAATAATACTGCCTTGAGGAATTCCCCTCTTAATTATTACAGAGACAGATAAAGCTCCGTCTACTGTAATTCTCTGAGTCCTATTTTCTAGAAACAGAGCCACCCATTCTGTCACTCTTTTCTCAAGTCCAATCGCACTCATTTTTGCCAGTAGTCTCCCATGATCCACCCTATCAAATGCCCACCATAGGTCAATCGTGATACAGTCCAACTGGCCTCCTGAATCCAGGATATCTGCTATATTTTGCTGGAATCCTACAAGCTGAGCTTCAGTGGAACAACCTTTCCTAAACCCAAACTGCCTTCTATCAAACCAGTTATTAATTTTTCAAACATGTCTTTTATAATTAGAAACATTGCTTTCCCAACGTTTACATGCAATGCATGTCAAACTGAATGGACTGTAATTTTTAGCTTTGTGTCTATCACCCTTTCCTTTATACACAGGGGCTACTATAGCGACTCTCCATTCATTTGGTATAGCTCCTAAATGCAAACAATAATCAAATAAGTACTTCAGACATGGTACTATATCCAACCCATTGTCTTTAGCATATCCCCTGAAACCTTATGAATTCTAGCTGCTTTTCTAGTTTTCAACTTTTGTATCTTACTGTAAATGTCATTCTTGTCCTAGGTAAATTTTAACACTTCTTTAGTATCACTTACCTCCTCTGTCTGCACATTATCCTTGGAACCAACAATCTTTACATACTGCTGACAGAATACTTCTGCCTTTTGAAGATCCTCGCATACACACTCTCCTTGTTCATTAATGATTCCTGGAACCTGTTTCTGCCTTAAAGTACCTATACATACTCTTCCATTCTTCACTAAAATTGTATGGCTGTCAATTATGCTGACTTCTTTGCTAGATTCAATTTCCTAGTAAGTTCCTTCAATTTCTCCTTACTTCCAGAGCCATTTCTAACTCAATCTCTTTCCAACTTGCATCTCCTTCCTAGTCTCTTTACTTTTTTGTTATACCGTAATATAGTGGATCTTTACCATTCCTTACCACTTTTAAAGGTACAAACCTATTTTCACATTCCTCAACAATTGCTTTAAACCCATCCCAGAGTCTGTTTACATTTTTATTTACCGTTTCCCACCAATCATAGTTACTTATTAAAAACTCCCTCATGCCTGTTTTATCAGCCATATGGTACTGCTTAATAGTCCTAATTTTTATATCTTCCTTTCTTACACATTTATTTTTAACTAGCTGACCCGACAAATGTTGTTCTGTCAAAAATAAATTACAATGGAAGGAACTCGAATTCAGTCTGTACTGCACGCAAAAATCAGAATAATGCAAATGATTACGTTATCAACATCGAATGAGTTAATTTTCTACTGCTACCAAAAGTTAATAACAAACTACTGGAAAAATGTATTTTCATTACCTGCAATATGAATATCTTGATTGTGAATAAGGAAATGCTGAAATAGGTCACAGCATATCACTACCTAGAAATTACCCTGATAGACTAACATAGATGTGAACTGTTCAGCAGGTCTATATTTTTTGGATATTTGTAAGGAAATATATGGAATCTGTTCTTGTTCCTGAAACTAATGAGTACAATGGATCTGGTGGTGGAATCAATGGCACTAATTTCATTTTGCCATTTGCGCAACACAATCCAGCGGCTTCATTTTTGTATTTCATTGCCTTACAATATTGGCACACTGAGTTCATAGATACAATAGCAACGCACTGGTAGGCACTGTAGTCAATCGAAACATCGTAACTGAAAGCAGCTCGATTCAAAGTTGCAAGATTATTAGCTGAACGACGCGCTGCACGGGTTTGTAATATCCCAATCCTTTCAGTTTCATTTCACTCTTCACGTTGTTGTGCAGTTCGATTAAACTGAAAATTAGCTTGGCTTGTAGTATGTGGAGTTCTTCGACCAAAGTTGCTTCGCCCGCGTCTAATAGGCGGCATGAGTCTTGAAATGAGTATACTGTACATGGAAGCACACACAAAATAAACCACTCAACCGAAGAAATAGATGAACTTGTTTGTTGAGAATCAAATATTTAAAAACAATCAGGATAGACAAAGGTCTCCAACTATAACAAAACACAACACTGCATGCGACTATCTGGAGAGCGTATGTTTGGGAGATCCGTACCAGCAGTCGAGCCAGCCAGCGGATAATATAGTGGATCTTTACCATTCCTTACTACCTTTAAAGGTACAAACCTATTTTTACATTCCTCAACAATTGTTTTATATATATTAAATTGGCACCGTTGGCGACGGGGGCTGGGCTCGCTACTGCGGGCACCGCTGACGACGGGCTGCGCTAACGTTAGCCTTGCTCGCAGACGGATTTCAGTTGTACTATAAGGTAGGGGAAATTGGGCAGAGTTAAAAGGTCACTTCTAGAAAGCTTTCTTGCATAATTTAAAGAGTATTAATACCCCGCGTAGGTATATAAGGACATCACACTCTCCTCAGCTTCATTATGTCTGCATTAACACCACCTTTGAGCTGGTTCGTTCAAAGTGCCGAGTTGGCGGAGCTGCCGATTGACTGATGTGAAAATGGGAAACTACGGAAAACCATCTTCACGGCTGCTGACAGTGGGGTTCAAACCCACTATCTCCCGGATGCGAGCTCACAGCTGCGCGCTCCTAACCGCATGGCCAACTCGCCCGTTAATAAGTTAATTGATATAGCCTACTACTATACTACTTATTTGTGTGATTTTTTAAATTCCTACAACACCCTAACAGGATGAAAATTGCTGGTTATTACTGCAAACAGAATAACGCACAAGAATTAAACAATTCTTAACTGCAGTTAATAACTCGTTACGGGGAAATAAACAACTTTATTCACCTCTTTGCTGCAAACGTCACAGGAGCAACTCCTGTAACCACTTTTTAATTAAAGACGAGTTGTAACCTGACACTTTCAGCATAATTCATACACTGAACAAACGGAAACACCAAAATATTCTCACAGAATGAAATGCAGTTCTTTTCCCCAGAAGTCAACGGATACTGTGTCATCTTCTGCCTTGTGACAAACTACGGGAGTGTTCACTGCAGGAGGTTCTTAAGGCATTTCGGAGAGAGTGGTTTATAGCTTCCCGATTTTAAAATTTTCGTAAAGACTGAACATAAGCCAGCAAATATTTTATTTTCTCGAAATATACTGAAAGGCATTTTTAACCGATTTAGGGATAAAAATAAGAATTATATAGGTTTTAACGTCAATTCAGACATTTTTAAGCACAATAGTAGTACAGTTTCTAAATAAATACATGAAACGTGTATATACAACTTCATTTTTAGTCATTTCTTCAAGAACAAAATACGTCTTTCCCTAAAATCTGAGGGCTGGTGATTACATCCCTCCACAGAGTTGGCGCCATGAAGCGAGACATGTCACACCCCCGAATCCACATATATGGGAAAAGCAGTAAGAGGAGAAGAAGAATATTTTTTGTTTTATATATTTTATTTTAAATTTTTCATCAAATAATATATAAACATAAATTTCTTCATTTTCACAAAAAACAGGAAATTTATAACTAATCAGTAGCTAACAAACAATTTAACCACCTAAAACAAAAAATCAAGGACAACTTACATAAAGGCAATACTACTGTACAGTAATTGTGGGTAAAACTGAAGACAGCATTTTTTCAGAGATGATAAATTCAATATTGTCAAGAAAGACCGCACTAATACCATCCAAAAGAATCTCAAATAAATACTCAAAAATCCTCAGTTCTTGTTAAATGAACAGCAGACACTGCAATTGATTAACATGAACCCCAAAATACCAACTGCAAGAGCACTCCTTAAAATACACAATATAAACAGGGCCAATGACTTTCGATGTGACGCCTCTTTAAACAACAAGCATCATCCTCATCATCAAAATAAACATACCGGACTTGTGTCTAGGAGCAGCCATAATCGGCTTTAATAGACTTCTGCAGTGTTTTGGGGGTCCACTTCATGAAAGAGTGAATTAGTTATGTGAATTAACTGCTTTATTGCACATTGCAGTGAACTTTTTATGCTTGCACAATGGACAATTTCGTATGTAGTGAGTGTAATAAATTTTTCAATTATAGGAAAACTTTAAATTATCACGTAAGAACAAAGCACACTAACAAAAATCCTAAATTTTCGTGCGATTTGTGTAGTTTTACCTCTCACACAAAATACAATTTAGAACGACATAAAAATTCACAACATAAGACTGCGAAGTGTGAACAACCTCAAGTAAAATGTCCGCTTTGTGTAGAAGAATGTGCTACAAAATCCGATATGGTGGCACATTTTATTAATTTTCATGAGATTCGTATCGCAAAGGAAAGTTTAAAATTTGCGAATGAAGAGGATTTCCTTAAGTGGAAACGTGAAAAAGAAAATTAGCAAGTGTGTGAATTTGTTGTATGTCGCTCCAAGTACGAATGTAAAGATGGTTCCTCTAAAATGAAATACAGGTGCCACAGGGATGGGACCTTTAACTCAAGGGGTAATCATGAGCGTCACCAGAAAGTACTTGGAAGCAACAAGATAAGTGGTCATTGTCCAGCAAATATTGATGTTACTTTTCAGTCTGGAGAAGTGCATGTTTCATTTTGTGCAACTCATGTAGGCCACCAAGAAGAGTTAGGTCGCATGAGATTATCGCTGTCGGAAAGAAATGACTTAGCGAGGAAGATTGCGATGAAAATTCCTTTCGATAGAATCCTTGATGAGGTTAGAGATTCTATTGGTGAAACTGACATTGAACGCATTCATTTTCTGACCAGAAAAGA
The DNA here is from genome assembly GCF_040414725.1 of Anabrus simplex. NCBI lineage: Eukaryota > Metazoa > Arthropoda > Insecta > Orthoptera > Tettigoniidae > Anabrus > Anabrus simplex. The sequence continues at coordinate 1,300,595,661 of NC_090265.1, forward strand.
TCTATTTAACATTGAGCAAGAGTACAATTTAAAATCTGAAGCTGTGCGGCATGAGAATGATTGTACGAGTGTCGAAGCATGGATTCGTGAAATGGACGAACGTGGAGGAATAGTACGCTTTTACAAGGGTCAAGACATGTCTTCTATGCTGTACCCTCAATTAAAACCAGAGGACTTCGTTCTAATTATAATGCATGAGGCGCAGCAAGAAACGTTACTACGATACGGCGACAAGTTCACTTGTATTGACAGCACACATGGTTTAAATAAGTACGAATTTGAACTAACTACCCTCCTAGTCGTAGATGGCAAGTTCCAAGGATTTCCATGCGCGTTCATGCTATCAAATAGGACGGATGCATTTGTGATGGAAGTGTTTTACAGAGTTATTAAAGAGGCTCTGCAAGTGACACTACAGCCAAAAGTGTTCATGTCAGACATGGCAGAAACATTTTACAGTGCCTGGCTATGCGTAACGATGCCTGCCAAATTCCGCCTGTTCTGTTCGTGGCATGTTGACCGTGCTTGGAGGAAAAACCTTTCTAAAGTTAAAGGCCGAGAGAAACAGGTGGAGGTGTACAAGGAGCTCAGAGTATTGTTGGAGGAAAGAGACGAGGCTGCTTTTTCGAGAATGCTCTATCAAGAAATAAATAAATTAAAAAGTGACCCTGACACAAGAGATTTTGGTATTTATTTCGAGGCCAATTATGAACACTCTGCAAGTAGCTGGGCTTATTGTAAACGTCTCAATGCCGGCCTCAACACTAACATGCATCTAGAGCGCATGCATGGAGTAATTAAACACATATACATGGAGGGTAAGAAGCCTAAGAGACTGGACATCGCAATCCATATCCTCATGCGATTTGTGAGAGATAAACTTTATGACCGCCTTATTTACATGAATAAAGGCAAACACAAATAAACTCTCACAAATAAGACTAAGGCATGCCAATTCATTATCGTTACAACCAGGAGAAATTATTTGCAGTGAGGATGTATGGACTGTTCCATCCACGAAGAAAAGTGAACTGTACGAGGTCAGAAGAACGGGTGAAATGAATTGCGGCTGTGACCTGAAGTGTACAGAGTGCAATACCTGCATTCATTCATACGTTTGTACATGCCACGACTCTTCCATTAAATTTAATATGTGCAAACATATACACCTAGCGGCTAAATATATTGGTGGTGCTAATGAACACTATTTAGAATCAGATACAAATTTAGTCATTCAGGAAGCACCTTCAAACGAAGAAAAGGACATTATTCTGAAGGAATTGCATAATCCCATGAAAAGAAGGCTAAGTGAGGACATAGAAGAGCACAAGGCCAAGCTTCGAGAAAAATTTGAAAGCATTCTCGCAACAATAGAATCACCAAAACATGTAGATATAATTGAGAAACAGCTCCAACCAATAATCCCAACTATACATGCCCATAGCACAAAAGCGATGATCAGCACACCACCTTCTACTTCAAGGGGGATAAAGTGTGAAACACAGTGACGATTATTTTCCACAAAAAAAGTCCCATAAGAAAACTTCTTCTTCCTTGTCAAGGCCTACTGGCCTACAGGCAATTGCTGCAAATTTGTTACTCCACTAAGAAAAATGTGTTATAGGCCCTACTTCAGTACAATTGTTGGCTGCACCTGAGCAGTACTGGTGGAGATGTTCCATTTTTTCTTCTTCTTCTACTTCTCTCTCCCTCTTGTGTGGACTCCCTCTTTTTCTTGATCCCAAAGCGCCCTTCATGCTGCTGCTGGGAAGATTCTGTGTTGGCACAGAATTGGGTTTTAGCCTAAAAAAAGTTTATTGAAACAAAGTTTAATATTCATATTAATTATACACATTGCTTTTTGAATAAGCCCATGCTATAGTACTATGAAATGCAAAACTGGTAGGCTATAATAATACAGCATATAAATTACAAGAATATGATGAACTGTTATGAAATACCAATCAATTTCATAGTAGTTGTGTAACAGCCCAAGATGTATTATTATTATATTATTATTTCTTGTGGTCCATGGTGTGGGTTACTGCAGTCACCGCCTAGTTCGAGAACCACAGGCAACGGCTGAGTTGCCTATAACATGGTCCTCAGACTCGAGATACCCTAACATATTCCAAGTCATGGCCTGCTTTGTGCTCAGGTGGCTAGGACCCGTCAGGGGAGAGGTCGTCACTAGGACTATAAGTAAGGTAGCATCCTGCTTCACAGAATCGACCTACCTTGGAACATTTCAAGTAAGCCTCGGACCTATGGAAGTAACGGAGTCCAGGATACAGGCATACAATAGAGAAAGAATGGGTGGCATACAGTGACGCAGCAGTAAAAGCAGGAAGGAAATGCCTAGGAACAACCCCCTCTAAAGGTAGTGAAAAGCAAAATATTGTCGGAATGACAGAGTGAAGGCAGTTTTCAGCGTTCAATTACCACGGGCCAAGTCCTCAGTGTATCTGTGCTCCATGCGGTGGAGCTTGTCATAGGTATCGCACACTTATCTGTCCTCAGAGAAAATAATTGCTGACATGTTTCTGCTGCAACTAATATTTACTCCCCGTTGTGAGTAGTGAAATGTTGTTTGGTGCCTTTATTATATAATAATAATAATAATAAATTGCAAGATACTATGCTGTAATGTGCAAAATATTCATGTTCAAATTATGCTCAAGTTTTTCTAGTGTAACTTAAAGGATTTATGAACTGTAATTTAATCTTATGACCATTGACTGCAATAAAATACTAAGTTATTATTATTATTATTTAACTCACAGAGGCTTGCAGACTGAACGCTGAAGGGCTTAACTGCCTGTAGCTATGTATGTATGTAATATTCATTTTCTCTATTTCAAGCAATAAAGGGAAGTTAAGTTTTATACACAAGAACTATTTAACTTCATAAAGCATAAAATTACAGGCCAGTCAGTTTGACATGCATTGCATGTACGCTTTGGGAAAGCATTCTTTCTGAATATATTAGACATGTTTGCAAAATTAATAACTGGTTTCATAGAAGGCAGTTTGAGTTTAGGAAATGTTATTCTACTGAAGCTCAACTTGTAGGATTCCAACAAGATATAGCAGATATCCTGGATTCAGGAGGTCAAATGGACTTTATTGCGATTGACCTATGTAAAGCATTTGATAGGGTAGATCATGGGAGACTACTGGAAAAAATGAGTGCAATTGGACTAGAAAAAAAGAGTGACTGAATGGGTGGCTTTTGTTACAAGCCCAAGTCAAGGCTTGGAGTGGAGGCCTCGCCCACACATGCTAGAGAGGCATCCTTGGTTCCTCCACCTGGGTGATACGGTGGTTCAGGTGAAGTGGGGCTGGTGACTGAGGTGAAGGCTCACTGCGGGGCGCTGGAACCAACACATCACTTTGCTCTACGTAGCCTGGCCCGAACTCAGTCATGATAATGCCAAGTGGAAACCACGTGAGTAGGCCTACTGAAGGGGGAACAAACCTGGCTAGGTTCGCGCCAGGGGCGGACCGCTGGATGGACGACTGAGGGGCGTGGTCTCTGCTACGGAGAGCCTAAGTTGTGGGAGGACAATGTATGGCTGTATGGCTCACCACGGATGGTAAGAACGACGCTCAGGACCCTAGAAGGGCCAAAAAACCTATGATTGATTGAAATATGTTTGCTTAAAAAGAGCCAATTTCAAAAATTTCGATATCAAGGGAAGCCATGGAAGCTCCAATAGAGCATATCCAGAAGCAAGCCCAAGATGAAGAAATGGAGACAGAAGTCCCAATTGGACAGGCTGTCGCTGATTCAAAACAAGAAATGGCAACAGAAGCTCCAGTAGAGCAGACTGCTACTACAAGCAAAGCAGAACGTCCATAGAAACAGAACTGAAGATTTCTGCCTCGAAAATCAACAGATTTCATATCGACAGACCACCTCGCAACAGTGCATATTACAAGGAAAGGAAGGGAGCGAGGAAGGAGGCCAAAATAGCGACTGGAACTTGGACGGAGAAGAAGCCAAGGAACAGGGATCGGCGAGAGGCTATCCCTCCGACAATGCCCAAAAGGCTGAGGCCAGGGGATAGTATGCCATCAAGTTTGGCTACAAAACCGCCCGCCAAAAACCAGAAAGAAGAGACGGTCATGTCCTTTTCGGAAAGACTAACTTCAATCAAGGTAGCAATAATACCTTAAACCTCTCCAGATGGGAAACTGAAGGAGGATGACGTGAAGAAACTTACATTTGCTCTGATAGCGCAAATGAAACAGCTTTACATAAAATCAGCTTCATGGTCCGTATCGCACTTCAATAGATTCACAATTAAGTATTTATTTTCCACCTAGTCGATACAATGATTGCTTAAGGCAATTTTTAATGGTCAAAAGTGGTACATGTTTCGTATATTATCAACATCTTCAGCCACATAACACTGTTTAGATGAAAAATGTATAAAATTGACAAAGTAATGCTTTAGAGGAAGTGTCCTTAAAATTAACATAAGATTGACAAGATTAAAACAAACAAATAACTCAAGAGAAAATATATAAATTATTTCTACAATAGAAAGCAGTCGTCAAGGAAACACTTGTACAATATTCCATAGAGAAATTGTCCTAATAAATATTCTTTTCTTAATGATTCATGAAAAAAGATCAATTTATAAATTAAAAATTATACAATTTATAAGTAATTATCGAAATGAAGAAATCCTGATATCACAGTGCGGCTCTTATTATTAATGTAGATGAAGATATAACTAATTCCTAGTTGTCAAATCTTATTAAGCCTGCTTTCCTTTGGAATAGTAACTCCTGTCATTCTTTCACAGTTTTGCGCCGGGTGTAATATTGATGATGCGTTCTTCCTTGCTCTTGCCACAGGTCATAAATTTACCAACATAGAACAAGACCTGACCATCATAAAAAAGTTAAAAAAGGGCAGCTTAATGAACACATATGAAGACCTGTACATTCATCTAGACCAACTTGTAAAGAAAAATGATAACCTTAATGAGGCTGTAGAATATAAGAATCCATTATATTATCAAATTCTAGTATATTTGAAAATGCTTGAGAAGGATCACGAAAAAAGAATTGGAATTTCTCCTCCTACAGATAGCCCTACAACTTATTCCTCCTCAGTTGAAGCTATAGGTGACAGCAAGGAAGTTCTTGACACACCTATATCCCCCGCTCCTCCACCTCCTCAGGTGCAAGAGCAAGGAAGAACGCATCATCAATATTACACCCGGCGCAAAACTGTGAAAGAATGACAGGAGTTACTATTCCAAAGGAAAGCAGGCTTAATAAGATTTGACAACTAGGAATTAGTTATATCTTCATCTACATTAATAATAAGAGCCGCACTGTGATATCAGGATTTCTTCATTTCGATAATTACTTATAAATTGTATAATTTTTAATTTATAAATTGATCTTTTTTCATGAATTATTAAGAAAAGAATATTTATTAGGACAATTTCTCTATGGAATATTGTACAAGTGTTTCCTTGACGACTGCTTTCTATTGTAGAAATAATTTATATATTTTCTCTTGAGTTATTTGTTTGTTTTAATCTTGTCAATCTTATGTTAATTTTAAGGACACTTCCTCTAAAGCATTACTTTGTCAATTTTATACATTTTTCATCTAAACAGTGTTATGTGGCTGAAGATGTTGATAATATACGAAACATGTACCACTTTTGACCATTAAAAATTGCCTTAAGCAATCATTGTATCGACTAGGTGGAAAATAAATACTTAATTGTGAATGAAACCGCTGTCAGATGGATGCCTTTCGGGCTTCCTCGAATCTCCGAGGCTGGAAAGTGGAGCAGTGGTACTGATCTGTGTAAATCCAGAAACTAAAAGCTGGCTGGAACAGAGATATGGAAAGCAAAAAGAAAATCTTGGAGACCGTTCTGTGAGAAAGTGGAAGCACACAATGAAACAGCAAGGCTCCAGAAGATTCTGAAATCAACCCATATAAATCACATGTCTTGAAGAACATCTGAAAATGAACTATAGGAATAAGAACATTTTCATTTTAACGGACAGCCAAGCGGCCATTAAGGCACTAGAGGCAGTCCGGATAATATCCAGAATTGTCTGGTATTGCCACTCATTTCTTCTGAAGCTCTCAAAGTACAACATTGTCAAAATAACATGAGTACCAGGCATAAATGTATAGAAGGAAATGAAAAGGCAGATAAACTGGCTAGGAAAGTGGCAGAAACACATTTTGTAGGCCCGGAACCTGTATGCGGGATTTCCTATGGACAAGCCCGACACTACACAGGAAAATGGGTACAAAAGAGACAAATGGAGAACTGGAAAATTACTCCAGGATGCAGGCTTGCAAAGGAACTGAAAAAGGATTAAACAAGAAGCATACTAAAGAGTTGTTGAAACTCAACAGAGGAAATATAAGATGGGTAGTAGACCTGTTGACAGGATACTGCCATCTGAGAAAAAAAAAAAAAACCTACATAGAATTGGAGTAATAAGAGACAACATATGTAGGAAATACAATGAAGCAGAGGAATCAGCTGAACACATACTTTTCGAATGTGAGGCGTTGGGTAGAATCAGACTCTCTACTCTAGGACTACCAGGTGAAGTGAGAGGACAAATCCAAGAAGACCCAATAAGAACAACCTGCTGCTTTGTGAAGGGAGCAGGTATATCTAGGTGGGAATGAAGGAAAAACATGGTAGCAAAAGATCTTAGAGGTCGACACTAATTAGGAACTAATATTTAGAGGCCCCATGAAGAAAACAAGAATGGGTGGCTATATTTCTAGAAAATAGAACTCAGAGAATTAGAGTAGGCAAAGCTTTTTCTGACCCTGTAAAAATCAAGAGGGGAATTCCTCAGGGCAGTATTATTGGACCTTTATATTTTCTTATATATATAAATGATATGTGTAAAGAAGTGGAATCAAAGATAAGGCTGTTTGCTGATGATGTTATTCTGTACAGAGTAATCAATAAGTTACAAGATTGTGAGCAACTGCAAAATGACCTCGATAATGTTGTAAGATGGACAGTAGGCAATGGTACGATGATAAACGGAGTTAAAAGTCAGGCTGTCAGTTTCACAAATAGGAAAAGTCCTCTCAGCTTTAATTACTGCATTGATAGGGTGAAAGATCCTTTTGGGGATCATTGTAAGTATCTAGGTGTTAATATAAGGAAAGATCTTCATTGAGATAAACACATAAATATGATTGTAACTAAAGGGTACAGATCTCTGCACATGGTTATGAGGGTATTTAGGGGTTGTAGTAAGGATGTAAAGGAGAGGGCATATAAGTCTCTGGTAAGACCTAAACTAGAGTATGGATCCAGCGTATGGGACCCTCACCAGGATAACTTGATTCTCAAGAACCGGAAAAAATCCAAAGAAAAGCAGCTCGATTTGTTCTGGGTGATTTCCAACAAAAGAGTAGCGTTACAAAAATAATGCAAAGTTTGGGCTGGGAAAATTTCGGAGAAAGGAGACGAGCTGCTCGACTAAGTGGTATGTTACAAGTGATAAAAATCATGTTGGGTCCATACTGAATCTCAGTTATGTTCCGAGCTGTCAGTGGAGAGATGGCATGGCATGACATTAGTAGACGAATAAGTTTGACTGGTGTCTTTAAAAGTAGGAAAGATCACAATATGAAGATAAAGCTGGAATTCAAGAGGACAAATTGGGGCAAATATTCATTTATAGGAAGGGGAGTTAGTGATTGGAATAACTTACCAAGGGATGTGTTGTATGTCCGGCGCTCCCTTCTCGCTCCGCCAGCCAGCTGCACGCGCGCCTGTGTATCATTCTGCTAGCTTCGACGCGCAGCCCTCAGTGCGCGTGCCTGACCATCGAGTGTACTATAAATAGGAGCTCCCTGCCTGCTCACTTGCCCACTTGCCCCGGTGTCCAGCTCCAGAATACACCCTACGTCGAGCACGGAGGCTACTCCTCTTGAAAATGTGCTTCGACCAGGTGGACTGAATTTCTGGCAGTACGAGGTTTCACCTCTGGTCACCGCTCCCTTACCTGTTTCCGCTGCCTATGTTCCGTAATTCTTTTACAAGCCATTTTCATTCCCTAACTTATGCAGACTCCCTTAGTTTCGCTAGGTGGAATTTCTTCAATCAATTGAACTTGCTTTTTAGGAATTCAGGCACTTCAACAAACAAGGACTCTCATAGACATTTATGTTAGTGTGCCAGATAGTTCTCGACTATCAACGTGTCAATTCACAAAGACTATCTTTTCAAGATAAAAGGTATATAAAGACTGCAAACCTGTACATATTGTATAAAGACAGACTTTTCTCAAGATTCAATATTCCTTTTTGCTTCAAAATAAATTTCAGTTATTTGTGTATATATTATATAGTGAAGCAAATAAAGTTGTGTATTGTAAACTTCAACCTTGGTTACAACACAACTCTATGGCGACGAGGTAAACAGCACCCACTACACTTCATCGGCCCCAGTCGCCAACTCTATGGCGACGAGGTAAAAAAAGCAACAAACTACAATTCTTCGGCCCCAGTTGCCAACTCTATAGCAACGAGGTAAACACGAAACCAACACTACAATTCAACGGGCCCAGTTGTCAACTCTACGGTGACGTGCTAAACAGCAACGACACTCCAACCAGTTCTGACACACAGCTTACCTTACTCTTTCTTGCACGCATCTCGCAATGGCTACTGCGGAACAACTCGCTACGATCTTCCAAGCCTTACAGCAGCAACAACAACAGTTTATGCAACAACAACAGGCAGCATTAATTCAGGCTATTCAAGCTATTTCTGTCTCTACACAGCCATCAGCTATTCCTCCGTTCTCTGCTTTTGATCCGGCTAAGGAAGAATGGTCAGTTTATTTAGCCCGCTTGCAACAGCATTTCATCTGCCATTCTGTCACGGATGATCAACGCCGCCGCGCACTATTTCTTAGTTCGGTTGGCAATGCTACGTGTGAATTACTACGTAAATTAAGTCCAGAAGAACACTTATCTGAGGTACCCTTCACGCAGCTCTTGGCCCGTCTCACGGAACACTATGCCAAAGCTCCTCACATAGTGGCTGCTCGCTATAAATTTTTTCAGAGCAGAAAGCAACCCCATCAGACGCATACTGAATGGATAACTGAATTGCGTGGTCTAGCTAAACCCTGCCAGTTCATCTGCTCCAAGGACGGTTGTGGTTCATCCTACACGGATTCTCTCATTCGGGACATGATAATTTTACATACTCCTGAAGACAAAATACGTTTTGACGCTGTCAAGCAGAGTAACCCTTCTTTAGAAGACGTCCAGCGTATTGCTACGATTTATGAGCTTACTACCAAGACTGCCGCAGCCATAGCTTCTCCACACGAAGTTGCACAAGTCTCGCCTCAGGCCCGCAAGTCCTCTGCTACAGTGAACCGTACGGATAAGGCGCTCTCCACCAAGCATTCTCGCCAGGTTCCCTCTCGTAATGCTACACGGAAGCCCAATTCTAAAAGCACCTCGAAACTCCTGCCTTCCTGCCGAGGTTGTTTCAAGCATCATGAACGTCGTGACTGTCGTTTTTTCAAAGCTACTTGTCAACGATGTAATAAACTTGGACACATTCAGACTGTCTGTCAAAGTTCGCTACGCCCTGCTCAGACTACTGCAGCGCGCCGGAAGCATATACAGCCCCGCCAAGACATGGAAGTTGATCAGATCAATCTTATTCTTCCCACAAAGGATTCTCACAAAATCATCATTCCTCTCTCCTTCTCTGATCGATCTGTCGATTTTCAATTAGACACTGGATCACCTGTCTCTATTATTAACCTGACTACCTACCACGACTTAGATTCACCTTCATGCTCTCCAGCTGACATCCAGCTAGTGACATTTAACAAGAAGAAAATTGACATCAAAGGTCAACTTAAGCTTCAGGCTAGTTATAAAGGAATTCAGAAGGCCATTCCTCTTCTCGTAGTTAACAACTACACTGCATCAAACATTATGGGCATGGATCTATTTAACTTATTTGGTTTCCAGATACATGACAACATTAACGTCGTATCTACCTTGCATCCTACTTCTGACGTTACCGCTCTCCTAGCGCAGTTTCCTGAAGTCTTCGACTCTCAGCTCGGAACAGCAAAAGACTATACAGCTCACATACAGCTGAAATCCGGAGCTAAGCCTCGCTTCCTCAAAGCACGTCCAGTACCCCTAGCACTTCAAGACCAGGTCACGAAAGAATTAGAAAGATGGATACAAACTGGAATTGTAGTACCAGTTACTTCTAGTCAATGGGCTACTCCACTCGTGGTAATCAAGAAACCTGATGGTAATGTTCGACTTTGTGGCGATTTTCGATCTACAGTCAACGCACAACTCGACACCGATATCTTTCCTATTCCACGTCCAGAAGACTTATTCCGTCGTCTCTCTGGTGGACAATTCTTCTCTCGAGTTGATCTTAAAGAAGCATATCTCCAGCTACTTTTAGACGAAGAATCTAAGAAATTTCTCACACTCAACACTCCTCTCGGACTGCTCCAGCTCCAGCGGCTCCCATTCGGCGTTTCATCCTCAGCGGCTATTTTTCAGCGCTATTTGGCTCAACTCACCGCCTCGATTCCCGGTTGTGCTAACTACCTGGATGATATTATTGTTACTGGAAAAGATCATCAGGAACATCTAACCAATCTCCGCCTTCTTCTCCAGAAATTGCAAGACAATGGCCTACGAGCGAATCTCGCTAAATGTACCTTCTTTCAGCCTCAAGTTCACTACCTCGGACATATACTTGATAAGAATGGAATTCGTCCTAGTATGCAGAATGTCTCCGCGATAGTAAACATGCCAGCACCTCAGAACCTCAAGCAGCTTCAGTCCTTCATAGGCAAAGCGAACTATTATAATAAGTTCATTCCACGCTTCGCTACAGTAGCAGCTCCATTAAACGCTCTACGTAAAAAAGGTGTTAAGTTTCAGTGGACTCCGCAATGCCAACAGGCATGGAAAACAATCAACAACGCCTTAATTCAAGCTATACAACTCACTCATTTTCAGCCCGACAAGATCATCACGCTAGCTACTGACGCTTCAGACTACGGTGTCGGTGCCGTTCTCTCCCAGAAGGATCGTCATGGACAAGAACGCCCCATCGCCTTCGCTTCGAAAACACTTAATGACCATCAACGTCGATACTCACAGATAGAGAAAGAAGCTTTAGCCATCATCTTTGGTATTCGCCGTTTCAATGAATATCTTTATGGCAACCATTTCCTGATCATTACCGATCATAAGCCTCTCGTACACTTATTCCATCCTAGTAATAAGATCCCAGAGAATTCCCTCAGAAAGCTTCAAAGATGGTCCATGTTCCTTTCTGATTATTCCTATCAGATTGTATATCGAGCCACATCCCAGCATTGTAATGCTGATGCCCTCTCCCGCTTACCCGTTGGTCCTGATACTGCCTTCGATTCTCAAGAATCTGAATGTCTTCAGTTGGACATAGAACTTGAAGATACTGTATCCAGTTTTCCTATTGATGCTACCTGCATAGCTAAGGCTACGGATACGGACAGTACACTTGCTACTGTACGTACTTACATCCGCAACGGTTGGCCTCTTCAGAGCAAACTTCCTGCCCACCTGGCACCTTATCATCGTATGCAGCATCGTCTCACGACTCGTGCCGGAGTTGTACTACTAGAAGCAGGCACCATCTTCCGAGTGGTTATCCCACTTAGCCTACAGAAACAAGTTCTCGAATTATTACACCAAAGCCATTGGGGTATCTCCAGAACAAAGCAACTCGCCCGTCAACACTGCTACTGGCCCGGTATTGATGCCGCCATCGAAAAGCTAATACGTCATTGTGAGCAATGTCAAACGAATCAGAACGCCCCGTCTTCTGATCTTGCTTCATGGCCTCCTGCTACTACTCCATGGGAACGAGTTCACATCGATTTCGCAGGTCCTTTCCTCAATTCCATGTGGTTAATAGTCATCGATTCACTGTCAAACTTTCCATATGTAGTGGATATGCATTCGACTACTACAACCGAAGCTACCATTCGTGCTCTCCAGAAAATCTTTACTACAGAAGGTTTACCGCAAGTACTCATTTCGGACAACGGACCTCAATTTACAGCTACTGCTTTTCAGAACTTTTGTACACATAATGGCATTCGTCATATCCTAGCACCACCTTTTCACCCTCAATCTAATGGTGAAGCTGAACGCTTCGTACAAACATTTAAAAGAAGTATGAAGAAAGCTGTCTCTTCAGGCTTAACTAAAGACCAAGCCTTGCTCCAACTCTTAAACAACTACAGAACTCTACCCGGCGCTGATAATATCACTCCTGCACAGAAGCTCCATGGACGTCCTCACAGAACTTTACTTTCTCTGTTACAGCCTCTTCCGGCCCAGCATAAGACCTCACCAACGAAGTTCTCCCTCAACGACAAGGTCTACACCAGGACATTCAAATCCAACCCACTCTGGATACCTGGAGTCATCTGCAGATCTTTGGGTCATCGTCTCTACGAGATACAGACTACGGAGAAACGTATCTGCCGCCATCAAGATCAGATACGTCTACGCTACCGCCCCTGTCCAGCTATTGATGCTATTTCTAAACCAGATAAATCTATTGCAGAACGCGCTTTAGATCATTTAATAACAATGGGTTCCTTTCAGGACGAGACAGCGCCACTCCGCCCAGTTCCAGCTCCGGACAATACAACAGAGACGTCAGCAGCTCCGCCCCAGCATCGCAGTCGCCGCCAGCGCCGCCGCCGTTTCACGCCGTACCGGCGTATTTAGGAGGGGAGGGTGTTGTATGTCCGGCGCTCCCTTCTCGCTCCGCCAGCCAGCTGCACGCGCGCCTGTGTATCATTCTGCTAGCTTCGACGCGCAGCCCTCAGTGCGCGTGCCTGACCATCGAGTGTACTATAAATAGGAGCTCCCTGCCTGCTCACTTGCCCACTTGCCCCGGTGTCCAGCTCCAGAATACACCCTACGTCGAGCACGGAGGCTACTCCTCTTGAAAATGTGCTTCGACCAGGTGGACTGAATTTCTGGCAGTACGAGGTTTCACCTCTGGTCACCGCTCCCTTACCTGTTTCCGCTGCCTATGTTCCGTAATTCTTTTACAAGCCATTTTCATTCCCTAACTTATGCAGACTCCCTTAGTTTCGCTAGGTGGAATTTCTTCAATCAATTGAACTTGCTTTTTAGGAATTCAGGCACTTCAACAAACAAGGACTCTCATAGACATTTATGTTAGTGTGCCAGATAGTTCTCGACTATCAACGTGTCAATTCACAAAGACTATCTTTTCAAGATAAAAGGTATATAAAGACTGCAAACCTGTACATATTGTATAAAGACAGACTTTTCTCAAGATTCAATATTCCTTTTTGCTTCAAAATAAATTTCAGTTATTTGTGTATATATTATATAGTGAAGCAAATAAAGTTGTGTATTGTAAACTTCAACCTTGGTTACAACAGGATGTTCAAGAAATTTCCAATTTCTTTGCAATCATTTAAGAAAAGGCTAGGAAAAAAAACCAATAGGGAATGTTCCACCTGGCCGACTGCCCTAAATGCAGATTAAGAGACTGAGTGATTGATTCATGACTTACCCCTGACTAAAGTGCCGAGGATTCCTAAAATCTGTGGATTGGAAGTGATCTCAACATATCTTGTATGTATGTAGGTAGGTCCCTTCCATTGATCACACCTAAAACATAAAAAAAGCCAAATTAAAGTCAAACCTATGAGTGCAATCTCTGCACCGCCACTAATATTTCACAATATTGGAATTTACTTACACTGGTTTGCCTCGAGGAAAGCAGAAGAAAGAGTTTATTCTACTGACGGAGGGCCTATAACACATTTTTCTTACTGGAGTAACAAATTGATTACACTCACTACATACGAAATTGTCCATTGTGCAAGCACAAAAAGTTCACTACAATGCGCAATAAACCACTTAATGCACGTAACTAATTCACTGTTTCATGAAGTGGACCTCCAAATACTGCAGAAGTTTATTAACACAGTCTGAACACAGCAGCACTATTTAAAAGCAATACTGGCTTCGCGAAAAGCTGCAACCAACAACAAACAAAACAGAGCTTCTTCTTCTCCTTGCCCCACACGTGGCGCGCAATAGCTAGGTAGGCGGTACTAAACGCCGAGGTTTCTCGAGCAGTCACGAGCAAAGCCGATGATGGCTGCTCCTTCGACATTCCCTAGACTCAAGTCTTCGTCTCTGGGCTACTCGGCTAAGCTCGGCTCAACTCGCCTATACTCGGCTCAAGTCAGCCCGGATTTGGAGCGCTACGGCGCAAGTGGGGCAGAGGGAGACAGGCGGAGCGAGCGAGACAGGCGTGAGGAAAGAGAGAGTAAGCGCTATTGCTCCAAATCGAGGAGTGGGGGGTCTGCACTCTGGTCAACCAAGCCAAGTCGTCTTTTGCACCGTGCACAGTGCATGCACCACGCGCATGCACCCTGAGAGGCCCTGCGTTATGCAATGACCACTTCGATCACATTTGAAGTCTACTTCTCCTGGTAGGCCTACCGGCAGACCTAACTTACGAGATATCAAACGATTACAGGTGTTAATGATCTAACATGGTATATTAATACTATATTTGAGATTATTTCTTAACTACAATGCACGGTCGTATAGAGTGCTTGTAATACGCGAGTCGAACGGAGGAAACTGTTCGCCTCTTGGCGTGGCGTCATCTGAGCTGTACTACAGCCTGTACATTACGAAGGCAGTGGGTGAAGTTAAACGCAATTATAAATATGCTGAAGATTAGTGTACAATGCCTCTCAAAGCAGAAATAATGCAGCTATAATTTTGTGTAATAGTGTTTTATATTAGTTTACCCGTTCCTTTATGAAATTCGCCGTATATTTTACAATTATATTACCTTAGATAGCGGACTAGTTGGCGTTGACATCTAATGGAGAAAGTGATTGGGGGGGGGGGCAGGACGGTTTATTCCTGTTATATTGAGAACGGTCAGCTTTATTTAGACAAGTTTAAAACAAAACTTACTTGATAGATAATTCAAAACATTTTGTCATGCCATATAATTCGATAAAGCCAACCATAACGGAATTATTCACTAATTCAAATGTTTATTGTTAAGTCCATCAACGGCGAGCTTCGGTGGCATGAAAATATTGTTAAACTGTCATGTGGACAGTGGTCGTTTTAGTCACAATTCTATGCAAGGGGAATAACCACGTAATACTCTGCCCCTTTTAGTCAGGAAGATAATGAAAAAACGCGTGAAGAAACGAACACTTGAAGAGTGAGGGGAAAGGAATCATGAAAGAGGTGAGGGGGGCTCCCTATTGTCGGATGAAAAGGTATGAATACTCGAATTCGATACAAAATGAACACCAAATTATATCTTCAATCTTTTTGCATTTATGAATGGTGTATTCATTTCTGTGGCATGTTCACTGCTTCAGCTATTTTAATTAGAACGGTAAAATAATCTATTTTTGGCCTTCTACTGACAAACCTCGAAACATCCGTAAAGTAGAAACGCGTCATCCGATAATTGCAACATTTGAATACCTTATGGTATAGCCCTTACTTTTCTTAACTGGTTCCCAAAATTACTGATTTTATCAACTTTTGTCAGTTTAATGTGAAATGGGTTTGTCTGTACGGGGAAGTCAGGCTAAATTCTAAAATCGACGAAGAATAGTGTGTAATTCGATGTAATTAGGTTTTATATAACTTTACCCATTTTTTAGTTTTAAATGTTTAATTCGAGTATCCATAATTTTGAATATAACATTAGGCCTCAAGCCAAAAGGGAACAAAATGTGATGGCCATCAACGACCAAAGTCCTCAAAACTGATCAACAATAAAATACCAGTGACTGAGGTGTGTACTCTCTCCCCTACCGGCACTCATCTCTACTAAGTGGCATTACTGCTGCAATTATACAAAAAATATTCCATCATCGATGGGTAAACAGCTGGTTAATACATAAAATAATTGAATCCCTTCCTACTGCTCTAAACAAAGACACCTCCGTACAGGCCATGAAGGCCCTTGGAGGAGTGGAAGGTAAATACTTCCACCATTGCTAATCGCGGCACGTGATGGGGTAGAGTGGTTAGCTCTACGCCCGGCCGCCTTTGCCCCCATGAATTAACCTGGTACTCATTTTTCGTGTAGGCTGAGTGAACCTCAGGGCCATATGCACCTCCGGAAGTGGAAATCTTGTTTCTTATATTTTACGACTTCCTGACGGGGATTCGAACCCACGTCCTTCCGGGCGAACCGAGCACGCATTTACCGCCTCGGCCAGGCAGCCCCTTTCCTACTACTCTAGTAGCAAAAATATGAAATGACTCAGATATGTGACCGAGGCTATCCAGTATAACTATATACTGAAATCACTGCTCATACCTTGCTTTCATTCAGTTTAATAAATCTAGTTTTTTATTACGAAAAGTAGACGGCATGCTCCGAGAAGGGTCCACATCAGCTGGCAGCAGTTGACCGGGAGAAAAAAAAAATACGAGCCAACAATTTGCTACTTCCGGCAATTTTAATTAGAACGGTAAAAGAACCTACTTTTTGGCTTTCTACTGACAAACTTCGAATTTAAAAATCCGTAAATTAGAAATGCGCCATCCTATAATTTTAACATTTGAATACCTTATGGTATAGCCTTTAATTTTCTTAACTGGTTTCCAAAATTACTGATTTTTATCAAGTTTAAATAATTGCGTGTGGTTGGACTGATGATTGGAATCCGTGGAACGATCCCAATATCTGTTGTGGAATTTTATGTGGGATCCAGCCGAAGAGTGGCCGGGATGCCGCTCTCTACACTCTGAAGGAATCGATCCCGATACTTCTAAAACCTCAAGAATTAGCGCATAGTCTGTAAATCTCATGTGATTGTTCGAGATGGAACTTCTTACTTCCAGTTGTCTCATCAAACTAATGTTAAACTATAGTTTCATATTTAGTCTATAGGCTAATGTACCACTGTATATTGGCATACTTTGTTCTCGTCAGCAACCCAATTGTTTGGGAATTTAATGCATATAAACACAGTCTTCCCTCCATTCTTGCTAATCTACAACCTTCTCCCTCTTGGGATACCTCTTGCCTTATCTTCCTCTTCCATATATTTTAACATTTACCTTTTCATCTCGTTGATAGTCTCTATTAGATGACCGGGTTGAATTGATCGACCGGTAGAACGGTAGCTTTCTGAGCCCAAGTTGGTGGGTTCGTAATGTTTAAAAGTGCTCAAATTAATTTAACATATACAATGATTTATCTCTCCCTACCTACCCCCTCTCTCTCACACACACACACGCACACACAGCAGTAACAACTTTATAAAGTGAGTTGAAGTATTCTCTGGTCTAGGAATACACCACATTAAGAGGTAATATTCATTATCTCTGGTATGAATGCAGGTATTGAATATGATGGGTTTGGTGAGACAAATACATTGTCTGTATGTAAAATGAAATCAATATTCACTGTTATCTTGATTGTGAGTGTAATATAGAGTTCCATAATCTTCAGTGTATAATGTAATGAATAATATTCATGTGAAAAATGGCAAAAACTAATTGTTTGGTAAAAAGAGAATAAATCAAACATACCACACCGATAGGGATCAAATGACTATCGACTTACATGGTGAGTTCGAGCCGTATGATTGATAGCTCTGAAGGTAGATTTCCGTGGTTTCACATTTTCACATCAGGCAAATAATGCCAAAGATGTACTTCACTTACGACCACGGTCAATGATTTTCCAGGCCAACTTCCTATCCCAACAACACCAAAATACTAGCAGTGTTAGTTCGACCATAACCAGTAAGGAAGCAGCCAACTCATTGTCATCTAATAAACAATCAAACTCATGAAACTTTTCTTGTGACAGTAATGAGTTTTACAAACTCAACAAAGAAAATCTCATCCTCATAAATTTTTGTGTTGAACAATGTCAAACCGAATAGATCTTCAGTTATTCTCACAAAAATGCCTTAACTCTGTTTCAAACGATGATACGGAAACTCTTCACGATTATTCTATACCAGGGTTTCTCAGGGGCACTGTGCACGGTGCAAAAGACGACTTCGCTTGGTTGACCAGAGTGCAGACCCCCACACCTGGATTTGGAGCAATAGCGCTGTGTCTCTCTTTCCCCACGCTTGTCCTGCTCTCTCCGCCTGCCTCCCTCTTCCTCACTTGCTCCGTAGCGCTCCAAATCCGAGCCGAGTTGAGTCGAGCTTAGCAGAGTAGCCCAGAGACTAAGCGTTGGTCTGAGCTGTGCCGAGTGGGTCCAATGCAGTGTTCACAGAAACTCTGCGCCGCAGTTTGCATGCGTGAGATTTTGGGCGTTTGAGAGGCCCTGTTCCATACGAACGAAGAAAGGTTCACAGAGTTAGAAATGAAACCTAGGTCCATTTGAAAGTTGCCACACACACTAGCCAATAACACAGAGTATAGCATTTCATATGTCGAAAGCAGTCTAAAGGTAGTCTTTTTCTCTTCTTACTGATTCTATAATATTCTTGATCAAAGTGTTATCATCACCCGTAATAACCTACTGTGTTCCTTTTGGTACGACTTGCAGACAATCCTGTGATCGACCGGTTGATTGCCTGTGGCTTCCGGGGAGGCGTGGTGCAGGTCTTTCTATCTATTTGACTCCCATGGGCGACCTGCGCATCTCTCTCTTTCACTATTCCTGTGTGTGTGTGTGTGTGTGTGTGTGTGTGTGTGTGTGTGATGTCGATGAGGTAGGGACAGGGTGAAGCCCAGTGTCAGCACGTAGCTTACTCCTGTCTAATAACACCAAGGTGTCATCTCAAAGCTTAACGTCTCCATCCGACGGACGAACCGCTCATCAACGGTGTCATATGTCCCCACTTCATTTGGAATCGAACGTAGGCTTTTGACATGCAAATTAATAATTAGAAATTGTGCCTCACCATCTCTCTTACCCTGTCAGCAACATTTTGATGACGAAATGTTTTCCTTTTCACCAATAGGATACACTTAATGCCCTCTCGAACTGGTGCCGTACTTGGAAACTTATCCCCAATCCACAAAAATGCAGCCACATGACCATAACACTACGTAAATCTCCTCTACCGACATCATATTACCTACTCGACAAGCCCATCACCGTAGTTACGCAACAGCGTGACCTAGGTGTAATATTTGATACAAAATTACAATTTAAGACCCACATAGAAACATATACAACCAAGGGCATGAAATTACTAGGCATTCTCTATCGCTTCACAGAAATTTCTGACCCCATTGCTCTTCGTCACTTCTTCCTCACGATCATTCAACCTCTCTTAAACTACTGCTCTCCTATTTGGACAACAGTCTCCCCCTCCAATACTAAGCAGTTAGACAGAGCAGTGTCCTTCTTTGCTGCAATTGTAAGGAACAGAAACCCCAAGCTCAGAAATCTGTCTACGCAGCAGGTATTAATGGCAATTAATATGTCACCGCTGCACATCAGGCGACGGGTAGCTGACCTGAGTTTCCTCCACGGGATCTTAAATGGGCATTACCGCTCGGAACATCTTGTCTCACTCTTCTCTCTCCGCGTTCCTTCCCGCTCCACCCGAACCAAAGACCTTCTCCACATTCCCCACACTCAGCACTCAATACTTCAACGATCTTTCCTAATCCGCCTCCCGACACTCTTTAACAATATTAACAGGAGACAAGAACTCGATATAGCATCGAATAAAAGTGTATTCGAGAGGTGTGTAAATAGCCTCTTAAAGATAAGTTGATGTGAAGGGATTATACCGCCATCTTGACCCACGACGACTTGGCT
Organism: Anabrus simplex; assembly: GCF_040414725.1. Taxonomy (NCBI): domain Eukaryota; kingdom Metazoa; phylum Arthropoda; class Insecta; order Orthoptera; family Tettigoniidae; genus Anabrus; species Anabrus simplex. Next base: position 1,300,615,534 of record NC_090265.1, read on the forward strand.
ATGAATATGGACATTCTTATGGTTTTCGATTTGGACAGTTGTTATTAGTAGGCTGTGTACCTGATCTTGTTATATTTTGTTATGTTTGTTATATTTTATTATGAAAGTTTACGTTGGTTAAATAGTCTGTTGGCAGTGCAAGTGAAATTTGCTCAGTGTAGCTGTATCTTGTGCTTTGTGAATAAATAAATAAATAAATAAATAAATAAAAACCAGCTAACCACGGTGTCAGACGAGTTGATGCCTTAACCATCATTGCCACCAAGCGATTCTAATTCTAATGACCTCCGGAGAGGTCTGGTGCAGGCCTTTCGAGTTAACTCCCTATAGGTGACCTGCGTGTCTGTGGGGATGCGACCCTATCTAAGATCAATTATAATGATGAAGACAGCTCAAACGCCCATCTCTCGAGCTAGAGGAATTAACCATTGAAAATTAAAATCCCCGACCCGACCGGGAATCGAACTCTGGAAACGTTGAACCAAACGCTAACACGCTAACTATTTATCCATGGGGGCGGACATTCTGTGATAATTTAGTGTTGGAGCTCACATTCGTTAACGCGGCCACGGAATGAAGGATATTAGCAACCGCAGTTCACTTGGTTTGTAAAGAAATGGCCAACTAACGGCCATTCCATTTCTTTCATTACATCTGACCCAATTCCTCGTTGCTTGGCGACCAGTGCGACGGGAGAACGGGTTGACGTGGAATAAATTAAATATCTCACGAGTCTGACATTACAACATTGCCCTTCCTAACGCAAGTCTCATGTTTCCAAGACGTGCATCGCATGTATTTAGGGCCTTCTTTGAGGATATACATTACAGACTGGTTAGACATGAAAAATTATAGAAATCTCACATTTCTAAATATCGTGATCCATCTCAAAATTTAAAGAGAATAAGAAAATAAAATAAAATGTTATAAACCATACAAATGTATGCCGTACAACGTCGTGTGGATGTTTCACGTCTAGCGTCACAATCTGCGAGAAGTTAAATGATTAAAAAATTGTGTTGACGTCTGGAAGTTCCTCAACTCTGATACTGTGCACTGTCTACCTCTTTAACTGATAACGGTGGTAAATGAAATGGCGTATGGCTTTTAATGCCGGGAGTGTCCGAGGACAAGTTCGGCTCGCCAGATGCAGGTCTTTTGATTTGACTCCCGTAGGCAACCTGCGCGTCGTGATGAGGATAAAATGATGATGACGACACATACACCCAGCCCCCGTGCCAGCGAAATTAAGCAATTATGGTTAAAATTCCCGACCCTGCCGGGAATCGAACCCGGGACCCCTGTGACCAAAGGCCAGCACGCTAACCATTTAGCCATGGAGCCGGACATAACGGTGGTGTAAGACTCAGAAGAGTAACAGTTTTCTTGTGTCAGAAAATGAACTGCCTCGGGTCATTTCAGCACTCGTTAATGCAAACTAATCATATTAGTATTCGATCCTGTAAATTTGGATAGAGGAGTTGAATGTCTTTACATGAACTACTCGCACCAAAGAGTCCGTATAATTCTAATTATTTTTGTTCAAGAAGTCAAAAATGAGATTTATATGTAATTCAAATGTTAAGATACGTATTTCTGAACGTACGGAATGCATAACATTCCCGAGATCTGTTTAACAGTAGCATCCCGTGTCTTGAAACATATTTTCTCAATTGATTGTTGTACACCTATTTAAGGCTCTATATCTAAATGGTTAGAATGCTGGTCATTGGTCCAAGGGGTTTCGGGTTCGGTTATAAAAATGTAAGTGATTTGAACCTTCTTTGGTTAATTCGTGCGGCTCGGGGGCTGGGTGTTTGTACCACTTTGAACATTAGAATTCATCCTAGGAAGGGTCCCATTCTCATTGACGTGCAGGTCGCCCACAGGAATCAACTAGAAAGACTTGCAGCGGGCCTCTCCGGAGTCCATACGCCATTAAATAATAAAAATATTGTTTTTTTGCTAGTGGCTTTATGTCGCACCGTCACGGATAAGTCTTATGGCGACGATGGGATAGGAAAGGCCTACGAGTTGGCAGGAAGCGGTCGTGGCCTTAATTAAGGCACAGGCCCAGCATTTTCCAGGTGTGAAAATGGGAAACCACGGAAAACCATCTTCAGGGCTGTCGATAGTGGGATTCGAACCCACCATCTCCCGGATGCAGCTCATAACCGCGCGCCCCTAACCGCATGGCCAACTCGCCCAGCAATAATAATAATAATAATAATAATAATAATAATAATAATAATAATAATAATAATAATAATAATAATAATAATTGTTACCGTTCTTTTGTGGATCACAGAGGTGAAAGAAGATGCGGGCATGAATGGATCCATATGAGACAATCAGAAGATTAATTTAAAATTTTAAAATCAGTGGTATATTTCTTTTCTGCTGTATTTTTCAAATGCCAAATTTTAACAAAACACGTCGCTCAGCGACAGAACAAGATTTCAGGCACAGAACTAGCTCGTTAGCTTAGATACAAACTAGGAGAAATCAGACACTCAACAAAATTTGTCAATTAATCATCTGAGCTTGAAGCTCCCAATTTTACAAATGTTACTTGAGCGCTACTGCTCCATCTACTCAGTAGTCAAGGAGACAGGTCCCCCAATTTCATTTACAACGTACAATCTCCCAAGAGCACCCTTTCTCTCCAAAAAATTACCTAGGAGACCACAACGTTACCGCCTTCCAAAAGGCACAATTGAATATTTACACTAACACCTCTACCAGAATAGAAAAAGCTTTTATGCTCTTTGAATGTATCTAGGAGACTGCACTCCGAACCTTATACCCTTACTGCCTTCTCAAGGCAACCTTCAATTTTATATTTACAACTAGAATATCTTTGCTCACTAAAATTTATACTTTCCAGGCCTCTCGAAACACAAACTATATTTTACAATTCAAACAGTATTCACTGTCTTAAACACTCTTAACACAAATGATTGAATTTCGGGAATAGAAAGTGCGACCCTTTCGAGTTCCCTGTCAACTTGAATTTGAGGTGACTGTTTTGTAACCGTTTTCTGTCTGTAGCAGTGGCGGCTCGTGGATATCAGCAGTGGGGGGCGCGCCTTAGTTTCATAATTCCACAAATATCTCAAGTTCTTCAAACTATTTTATCAAGATACACACTTCGAACACTATACGGTGCAATGCATATGCAATTATGATGATTATGATGATGTTGATGATGATGATGATGATTATTATTATTATTATTATTATTATTATTATTATTATTATTATTATTGTATGTATGTACAGTCTTCAGCCCTAAGGATGGTTGGATCCACAATGTTACCTGCGTAACAATTTTTTCCCCCTTGGGAAATATTTTTGAACTAGCCTAAAGGCTGTGGAAAAACTGTGTCTTTAGAAGTGGTTCGCCGCTTCTTTATTTCTTCTTTTCAAACCTTACAACTGACTGTATGCTCGTCCTATCGGTGCCTGACCGTATTCTCCTGCACTCTAGTGGCGTAGGTATGTACTACCTCGCGAGCTACGTTACCACTCAGGCGCTTGGCCTCTGCGCACATGTGATCGTTGGAGCACTGCGGAATCTTGGGAAATCGCCATTGCTGTTTGGTGACATGGAAGAGATGGACGTGTGTGGTTTCTCTCTCCCTAAGGAGATAATTTCACCGAAAATGTTCGAGCCTGGCTAAGTGATATATACGGGGCTTTTGCCCTGGGGATTTCTGCAAGTTTCTGGTTAATTTTTTTTCCTCGTCTGGAATTTACATGTTATGTTTTATTTATGTAAGTAAGTCAACTTAGGCTACCGAAGCTGCCCTCACAACTTTCATCTGGAAGAAACTGTAAGTGTTGTTACAACTAAACCTTTACTGATTTTTGGTGAAGACCTGAAAATTTTCCTATGTGCAGAAAGTGCGCGTGGTACCATGTAACTGGCGTCATCTAAAAAAAACTAAGTCTTGCCTTGTGGAATTTTAAACTTTCGGCTTGTTAATTGGAAATTATACCATGTGTAATTATGTCTGTTAATTTGGGGCTTGCGTACCATGTGAAAGTAATTTTTGGATTCTTCAAAAATGTAATTGGGTAACCTAGGGTTTATTGATGACCTTTCTTGGCTTAAAGGTTTTGTGCTAAAAAGGTATTATTTAACCTGAATAATTTAACAAGCGAGTCGCTTCAGGGGTGTGGGTGTTACGTGTACATTGTGTCCCGGTTCCTTGCTTTCGTGTTTCTCGGGTTGATTTTATTTTAATTTATCTTAATTTAATTTAATTTACTGGTTTCTGGGTTATTTTCTGCGTCTGTTTTCTTGGTCCTTTGTTGCTTTACGCCTATTGTTGTTTGCGGCCTGGGATTGGTCCGTTCCTTCCCTTGACCCATTGTTGGTCGTTGCCATGGGAATGCTAATGTTGTTGATGTTGGTTGTGATGATTGATGATTTGTATTTGATGTGCCGGTGATGTATTCTACCTTCTCCGCGGATTTCCTTGGTCCATTTCACTTTTCTTTGTGATTTTAATTTTACCTTCTGGTCGTTTTCCCTCCCGGTGTTTCGGTGCTTATTATTATTATTATTTTGATTTCTTGAAAAGTGCACGTAATACCTACCCATCCTTGCAGGGGGTCGTTTGACACATCCTAAAAGGTGGTTTTCTGTTTAAAGGAGGTTAAAAGGATGTTTAAAAAAAAAACTTTGGTACTGTACTAAGAAAACTTTGGTCGTAAGAAAGCTTGAGAGTTGAGGAGTGGTTTCATAAATCTGCATTATCTTAATAAGTCCTTTAAGAAACTAAATTATCATTTTCTTTATAAACGGTCGACCGTAGGGTTTTGCTTTGAGTTTAAGTATTTTCCAATTTTTAATTTTATTATTTTCCAGCGAGGATATTACTTTCTTGTTTACTTCTTTATTATTTTGATTAAATATCTTTGTTCCCCAAGGTGTTGGTGTTTTCCTTTTAAAAGGGGTGTTAATTTGGGATGACCAGGTGTATTTTATCCGCTCCTTTGGGGGCCCTGTTTAATTCTCTAATGGTAAGTGCCTTTGTTTTTCCTTCATTGGTCTTCGTCTAGCACGTTTCCACCTATCTGAACCGTGCCTTTCGTACACGGTCAGACACTTGGTGCTGTCACTTGGGGTAGTTATGCTATTAATTGCTCTAAGTGTCACAGTTAGTGGTAGCAGCTCTGTGGTTAATTTGTTTGGGTGTTGTGGGATTAATGTAGGCTTGTTGTATCCTCACTTTTGTAATCTGGTCTGTTCCCCCCAACAGACCTACAGTTCGTGGCAGCAGAGCTTTAGTTAATTGATTTGTGTGCCTCTTACTTGGATCTACCTGTAGGTCTGTTGCATCCTCATTAAATTTATTTTGGCACTGTGTACTATATGCTTTATCTCCCTTTCATTAAGCTTTTCTATTTTGTTGGTGCCAACCACCTGAGTTTTTTTGGCATTGTCCCTTTAAAAAACCTGGTCATTGGGGAACTTTAAATTATTTGAGGTTTCAAAGTGTGTAAAAAACTGAAACTTGTAAAGTATCTTACTGTGAAAGGAACGCTTTTATTTGGATTAATTATTTTTGATTTATTGTTTCATGTACATCAACTATGGCGAGAGCTGTGCTGTTCCCTTTCCAACTCACGAAATCAGAGCTAGTTTATGAGCTCACTATCAGGGGTATCAATCCTGCTAACACTGTTGCCGAGTGCGCTTCTTTGCTGACATCACATGTCCAGGTTCCTATTAATCTTGATTCTGTAAAGATGTGCTGCAACTTTGGTGAGTCCTTAAATTTAATTACTGATTCCCTTACAGAAATAGAGGTTGTCAGACAAGAATTTATTGAAACTTCCCCCACTAAGGGGCAGATTAACAGACTTAAGGCTAGGGTGTGGCATTATTTAGGCCGCATCCAAGATTTGATTACTATGTGTCCCCAACCTAGTCTTGTTTCTGAAAGCACTAAGCTGTTGACTATTGCTTCTAGTATTTCTGCTGAACTAGATATTATGCTAGCAAGTAAGGATATGGAGAATTTATCAGTTGTTGAGAGGGAAACCTCATTGCCTTCTAGTCATGCTGATGCCTCACTTAATAATCAACCTTCATGTTGTGCTGCCTCCCCAGTTCTTGAAAATTTGTTAGCCCGTTTAAATTGTGCTCCCTCTCACTCTTCACTGAAGGATCTTTTCAACGGAGTTAAAAATTTCTCCGTCAATTCTATTGAAGAAAGTACCAGGTTTCTGAGGTTCCTGGTAGAAATGACAGAGTCAGGTAGCGTGTATTCTGTCGATGACTTGGGAATTTTCCGAGCCCTATTCTCTCATTGTGAGGGAATTTTGAAACGTGAAATTTCTGAAGCAATTTCGAATAATTTAACCATTATGGAATTTCATGAACTAGTATTGTCTAAATTTATTCCTTCATTGGCATTGCAGAGTTTGATTCCTCAGTATTGCTTCCGGACTCAATTGCTCCATGAAAACCTTTTGAATTATGTACTAGACTTGCAGTTTTATTGCAAGGTATTTAGAATTTCGGTGCCAGAAGAGGAAATGGTGGCCCGTATTCTGAAGGGTATTTCCCCTGCCTATCGTTCATACCTCTCCCTCACAAAGAGTCCGACTAATTTTCTTGAATTGGAAGCTGCGTGTACATTTGCTGAAGATGTAAAGCACGGGGATGCTGCAAGACCTATCTGCCACCCTCCTCCTACTGTGACCCCTGTTTCGCCTCAAACTAGGGATAGTGGGTCTTCTAAAAAATGTTATAATTGCGGGTCACATGATCACCTTAGGAACGCTTGCCCCTCAGTCAAGCGTGGCTCTGGTCCTTGCTGTTATTTGTGTGGCTCGAGGCAGCACCTTAAAAATAATTGCCCTACTTCGTTCCGAAAACGCAGTCAATGACTAAGGCCTAAAGGTAATTCTGGTGAATCGCTTGCGCTAGAATTTTTCGTGGATTCTGAAAAGGTTATTTGCCCGCGGGCATGCAATAAGATTTCTGCTTTGGTTGAGTCTAATAGTACCTTCGCGAAGGTGGAACTGAATAATGAACCCATTGTTGCTCTTATGGACTCGGGTAGCGTCGTCACCTTAATTGATGCTAATTGGTATAATGAAATGAGGTCCCCTTGTAAACTGCCTGAGTTGAAGAAGGTCAATGTTGCATGTGTCACGGCTAATAAGCATAATATGAAAATTTTGGGGTCCGTTGATGTGAAATTGCGTATTGGTAATTTTACTTGGAAGGTTCTTTGCTTGGTGACTCCAAAGCTAGCGTGTAGCATGATTTTAGGTACGGACTTCTTGTCAAGAACTGGTTTAATTTTGGACCTCCAGGCTAGGAAATTTCACTTTAAATTTTCTCCAAATTGTAAATTCGATATTATTGATGCTCCCTTGGGTACCTTCTGGGTTTCTTGCGTAGGTAGGGCGCTACCTAGGGAGAACAACGAAATAGATCAGTTGGATCTTTGTCATTTGGATTATCAGCAGGCTAATAGTGTGCGTGACTTGTGCCACCAATTTCCCGATGTCTTCACTAGCAAGTTAGGAGTTACTGATGTTCTTGAGTATCAGATTGAGCTATCTGATAACACACCTGTTAGATCTCCTCCTTACCGTCTTTCACCACCTAAGATGTTAGAACTCAAAAAGATTATTGATCAGATGCTTGCCGATGGGGTCATCAGACCGTCCACTTCTCCCTATGCATCTCCTGTTTTCCTAGTACCTAAACCCTCTGGGGGCTATCGTGCTGTAATTGACTACAGGGCTTTGAACCGCAAGATCATCTTGCAATCAATCCCTTTACCGGATCTGCACACTTGTTTCGGGTGGTTCTCAGGAGCCAAGTTTTTCACTGTGTTAGATCTCAATCAAGCGTATTACCAAGTCCCGTTGTCTAAGTCATCTATTCCACTGACTGCTTTCATTACTGATTGGAACCTTTACGAGTTTCTGAGACTTCCGTTCGGGATCTCTTGTGGGGCGGCCGTTCTTACGAGGCTGTTAGATTCGATACTTTCGGGGATTAAATTCAAGTTCGTTTTTCATTACCTGGACGACCTCGTAATTTTCTCAAATTCCTTTGATGAACATGTCGAACACGTTAGAGAAGTCCTGCATCGCTTGAGAAAAGCTGGACTAACTGTTAAGTTGTCTAAAGTAGCGTTTGCTAAGCCGAGTATGTCTTTCCTTGGACACGTGGTTTCCTCTGATGGTGTCTCCATCGACCATTCTAGGACCCAGGCTATTAGGGACTTTCAACCCCCTAAAGATGTCAAAGGCATCGCACGTTTCGTGGGCATGGTGAACTTCTTCAGGAAGTTCATTCCAAATTTTGCAGAGATAGCAGCTCCTCTAAATCATCTCAGACGTAAGGATGTCAAGTTCATCTGGGGCCCCTCCCAGCAAGAAGCCTTTGAGACCCTGAAGCTTGCCTTGTCAAATGCTCCTGTGTTGGCTATACCCGACTTTAGTAAACGCTTTATTGTACAAACCGATGCCTCTGGAAAAGCAGTTGCTGGTGTACTCTTACAGGAATATGAGGATGGTCGTAGACCGGTTGCCTATGTGTCTAGGATCCTCAATGATCTGGAGAGTAAGTACTCCATCTATGAATTAGAATGTTTGGCCGTGCTGTTTGCTCTTGAAAAATTCAGACCTTTCATTGAACATGTAAATTTTGATCTGGAAACAGATAATCAGGCTCTGTCGTGGGTCTTGAACCGTCCCAAAAGAACGGGCAGAATCACTAGATGGGCGCTTAGGATCTCAGCCTTCAGTTTTCAAGTAAAGCATATTAGGGGGTCGGAAAATGTCATCGCTGACAGCCTTAGTAGAATGTTTGACGGGAGTTTGGGTCTTGATGAAAAATCTAAGGCTGAAGAATATGATGAAACTAATGTTGCTAGCGTGGGTGCCATTCTTTCGGACCTACCTCTGTTGTACCATGAGTATGCAGATCATCAAAAGGCTGATCCTGATTTGAGAGAAATCATCAACAAAATTAGTGGTGGTATTGTGGTTAAGCCTTATTCTCTGGTGAAGGGTGTTTTATGCTGCAAAGGTCGAAGGGACACTAATTTCAAAATTGTTGTACCCAAGGTTTTAGTGCCAATCATCTTCAAGTACTATCACTCTTGTCCCATTGGTGGCCATTTAGGCACCTTTAAAACTAGGCAGAAAATTAGACAGTTCTTCGTTTGGAAAAGAATGGATGGTGATATCCGAAACATGATTAGGTCCTGTAAAATTTGTTCTATCAGCAAGCCTAGTTTGAACAACCGTGTAGGTCTATTATCTTCTTCACAAGCTTCTCGCCCTATGGAACGGTTATTCATCGATTTCGTTGGTCCGCTCCCTCGCTCTACCTTGGGAAACACTCATATCTTCGTTGCTATTGATGCGTTTTCTAGATTCTCTTGGATTTTCCCCACTAGATCTACTACTGCTCGTACCACTATAAGTTGCCTTAATTCTATTTTCGCATCCTTTGGCCCTCCCAAGTTTCTGGTTTCTGATAATGCCAGTGCTTTCACTGGTCACTTGTTTAAGAAGTACCTTTTTGAGCTAAGCATTTCTCATGTCACCACTACCCCATACTATCCTAACCCTTCTTACGCCGAGAGGATGAACAGGAACCTCAAATCTGCTTTAATTGCATATCATCACAATAACCAATCCAAGTGGGACTCTTGCCTGCACTGGTTGGCTCATGCCTTCAATTCTGCCACACATGAAACTCATGGTAAAACCCCCATGTCACTTATGTTCTGCTACACCCCGTACTCCCCTATATCCAATGTTCTGGGTATTGATGATCTTCTTCCAGACTTGTCTAAACCAAATGACGTTCAGAAAATCTGGGATGAAGCAAAGAAGAAGTTGTCTGTATCCCATGAGAAAGGTAGGGTTAAGTATAATAAGGGTAGAAAGTCACCTAGGTTGAAGGTTGGAGATCAAGTTTTTGTGAAGACCTATCCTATTAGCAAGGCTATTAACAAGTTTTCAGCCAAACTTGCTCCTCGGTATCATGGTCCCTGTACTATTTTACAGTTTTTATCTCCGGTGTCGGTACTGGTGAGTGACCCCATCGCCAAGAGGATTAGACGGGTTCATTTGTCCCAGTTAAAAACAGGTTAACGCATGTTTGGACTTGCGGATGAGAGCTACCTTTCAGTGAGCAAATTTAATTGGTCTCCGTGGGTTATTATGTAATTATTCTGGTCTAGTGTGAAGTTAATCATGTAATATTTTTCTCCCTTTTCTCATGTACTGTATTTGTTTTGTGGAGTTTTGGTATTGCTTGTCGTACTTAACTTCTTTTCCTGTCAACCATGGTTGCTTAGTTGGGTGAGAATTTTTACCACGTGTTTAAGCTTTGGTGCCTTATCTGCTGCATTCGCGCCTCCGGTGATTCTTGGCATGACCATGTAGTACTTTCTAGGGTGTACTTGTCTAAACATTGTATTTTGGAAAGGTAATTGTGGTTTGCGAGAAATGTCTGTACTTTCTCTTGGTCTATTGGCACCCAATTTCTTAATTGTTAATATCTAACTACTCTTTGGGTCTGGCTGCAGGTCTCTCCGTCTTATCATAATTCGATTATATCCTGATCATTTACGTTTGCAAAATTTTGATAATAAATTTATTTATTGGGTCTTGTACTGCTGTTGGCTTGTTTTGGAACTCATTTGGAAAATTCTGGGCAATTTCTGCTCTGTGCGTTGTTGTTAATCCGGTAGGAAATCTGTTAGTCTCCTAACCCCTATTTGTCTTGCCCTGTCTTGGCCTTTGGTCCTAGTTCTTGTTATCTGTTTCCTTGCGGGTAATATTTCGGTTATCTTTTCCTATTGTGGTTTGTTAGGTGTGCTTTGTTGAAACGAATTAGCTTTTGGTTTCCTTGTTGGTGTAAGTTGACTAGGATCTGGATATACCCGGTGTTATGGTCCTGTTGGTTATGTTTTGGTTTGGATGTGGGTAATGGCAATGGCGGGACTCTGTCAATTGGAAATGGTGGTGGTTGGTTGTTTGTCTCTTCGGCATGGACTTCACAGTCTTCACTGCCTTCTATCTCCAATTTCTGGTGACTCGATTCCCTAGGTTGCGAGTGCTCTGATGTCCTTCTCTGGGGCATTTCTGATATCTGTTGTGAATTCCCGGTTTACTAAGTTATCCTTTCCTAATCATTTTGTACCGATGGTTTTCTGGTGAGAAAAAAAAAAAAGCCCCGGCTAACCTATTTTGGTAAATTTTTCTTTGGGTTTTCCTTCCTGGTTGTGGCAGTTAACTAGGTGGTTTCTTAAAGTATTTCTGCTTGCAAGTGGTATTAGTTCTAACCTCTTCTGAAGTCCTTACTTCCCTGGTTTTGTCTCTAATGTGGTGTATTATTCTTGTAGTATGTTATTTAAACGAGTCGTAGCTCCATGTTGTCCTGCCCAGTCTAATTGTTATTGTGGTGTTTTGCATGTGTTGCACCTATGGATCCTGAACCTGAGGAGTGCGGTCTCCTTTTCGTGCCTTGTAGGTATTGGTTTCGGTCCTGTCTTAGTAATGTTGTAAACGGTACCGTGGTTTGGTTTTAGGTTTGCCTTGTGAGGTGGAATGATGGCTTCACGACATGTTGTTGAGGGTAGTTGCAGTTTCCTCCCTTTTAGCTAACGCATGTCCGTTGTGGTCCATTTTTGTTGTATTGTTGTTGCGTAGTATTGGTCACTTATTATGGCGCTTCGGTATGGGCGGTGTTGCCTTTAATTTACCCTGTGTCCCGGTAGATTGGGAAATAAACTCTGGCATGGATTTACTACTCTCTGTAGGTGTGTCTTATCTGCTTGCATATAATGTGTGATTTCTGTACGACCTGGTCTATTTTTAATTTTAATTTTCTGCATACCCTAGTAATCTGACGTCATCATGCAATTATCCTATACTGTAAAGTTCTTCTCGAAATAACCTGCCAGCCTATTGGTCTTTTTTTCTTCTGGAGTGTTTGAAAACCTTGGCTATCGTTTATCATCTTGTCGTCCTACGGTGCTACAGTTGAGTATGGGATCAGCTGGTGCTTCATAGGCGGCACTGAAATCTTCCTACTATCTGGTGATGTGTTTGTTTGGTGGGGTTTCTTATTTCTCTGTTATTTGAAGTGTTTTCTAGTTACCTGGTTCGTGACCTTCCTTTCATACGTTATTTCCCTTGTACTATTGTTGGCGAGGTACCTGTGACTCTGTGGCCACAGTGTGAGTCTCAGTTATCACTTTGATTTAGTCTGGATTGGTCCGAGATTTCTTGTGGATTGTCGGTAGGGAATCTTGTCAGATCTGTGTTCCCATATTCAAAGGGGTTGGCTTGATTGAGGTGCTTTATTGAACCTTTTAATTGATTGAGTCGCCCATTGTTAAGGTATATGTTTGTATGTGTAGTAAAATTGTGGGAAATATGATTTTAGATTGGGTAACACTCCTATTTCCTTTTGGCCATTTTCTGTCCCGTTTCATCATGGTGTTAAAGATTGTGTTTCATAAACTCTGCTACCCTCCTATTACTCTTTGCTTGGTGTTGTTTTGGCTCGTTGCTGATGACCAACTATACGCGTACCCTCCATCTGAAAGATCTTGAAGTCTCCAACCGCAGCCTGTACATTCATCTTGTCTTGAGTAATTATTTACTGTGACCCATGAAATTTTGATTCTTACCTTGTATCCTGTTTCTGGAAGTTTCTTTTAGTGGTAATATTAAAAAGGGGTAAACTATTTCCAATCCTGTTTCTTGTTTATTTGGGGTTTTGCATGGAATGTATACGTGGTATTAAAATTGATTTATTGCTAAATTTTTATTTCTTGTCCTTGGGCATGTGCTTAAAGGGGTTAACTCTGGTTAATTGACTCACTGATTGGTGGTTCTATTCCGTTTTAAATTTAGCTTAAGGGAGGTTGTAAGCTTAATTAATTTGTAGTTCTGTGTAACGTTTTTCAACATCCTTTTTCTTGGTCTGGGTCTTGGTTTCGTAATATTATGTATGGAAGGGAGTTTCTCTTTGCTTTTCTGTTATTGCAATTACTCAGCACCCTTGAGTTGGTGCTTGTCTGTAAGTTTTTCTATGTAAAGTTGCCTCCTGATTTCTGTTTGTCAATGGTGACGTTATTGTGTAACCATCCTGGTAGGATTGGTTGTATGCTTTGAAAGGTGTTTTGTGGAGATAACTATCTTGGTTTCACAGGTTATTGTTTTCCTTGTGTATTGAAAATTGTATCCTTGGCCATATATTTTAGTTGGCATGATACCTTAAATGTAATGTAATTTGGTTTTTGGGTATGGTTTGTTTAAATAATTATCGTATTCTGTTGCTGTGCCATACCGTAATCTTAAGTCATGTTAATCTAGGTTAAGGTTAGGTTAAGTATTTTCCGGTTGTACCTTGTGATTGTGTTTTACGCTCACCAATGTTGTTTTCTCTCTTCCCTTCCCTTTCTGGGCGTTTTTTCTTTTTGGGGTTGTCGTTACCATCCAAACCAAAGGGTGGAAAACAAATGAAGGCGTTTCTTATCTAACGCAAGTCCTATAATATTACAAAGTTAACAAACATGTATTAATTTAAGTCTAGGTATGTGATCTGGTGCAGTTAAGACCTAGAAGGTCTAATGTTCTGAAAGCAAATAGTTATGAACTTTACCTAAAGGTGTGTATGTACCACAAGGTAGCGTAACCTCCGATCAGATGACGCAAACGAACTTGCGGAAGATAATAGTTCGCATTAAATTTTAGCAAGAAATCTAGAGAAGAAGTGTTCCCTGTGATCTGGACCATTAATAATTTTCCTGCGACTTGGGTGTTGCACAGTTTGGTGCATGGAACTTCATTATTATTGAAAGTGGCTAGACATTTGGTGTCGTCCTAGTGAACTGTACTGTTTCTTTAATTTAAATCACATGTGTTTGGGTTCTTAGTGACTGTTGGACTCGTTCTGCTGGTGGTGCATAAACTGAAGCTGGCGATTGGTGGTCATTTTCACATTCGGACTATTCTACCAAAAACTTAGTTTGCTTCAAGGCCACCGCCTTATGATGGTAAACTTGTGCTGGACATGTCAAGTTTCGGGGAGGGAGACTGTTACCTGCGTAACAATTTTTTCCCCCTTGGGAAATATTTTTGAACTAGCCTAAAGGCTGTGGAAAAACTGTGTCTTTAGAAGTGGTTCGCCGCTTCTTTATTTCTTCTTTTCAAACCTTACAACTGACTGTATGCTCGTCCTATCGGTGCCTGACCGTATTCTCCTGCACTCTAGTGGCGTAGGTATGTACTACCTCGCGAGCTACGTTACCACTCAGGCGCTTGGCCTCTGCGCACATGTGATCGTTGGAGCACTGCGGAATCTTGGGAAATCGCCATTGCTGTTTGGTGACATGGAAGAGATGGACGTGTGTGGTTTCTCTCTCCCTAAGGAGATAATTTCACCGAAAATGTTCGAGCCTGGCTAAGTGATATATACGGGGCTTTTGCCCTGGGGATTTCTGCAAGTTTCTGGTTAATTTTTTTTCCTCGTCTGGAATTTACATGTTATGTTTTATTTATGTAAGTAAGTCAACTTAGGCTACCGAAGCTGCCCTCACAACTTTCATCTGGAAGAAACTGTAAGTGTTGTTACAACTAAACCTTTACTGATTTTTGGTGAAGACCTGAAAATTTTCCTATGTGCAGAAAGTGCGCGTGGTACCATGTAACTGGCGTCATCTAAAAAAAACTAAGTCTTGCCTTGTGGAATTTTAAACTTTCGGCTTGTTAATTGGAAATTATACCATGTGTAATTATGTCTGTTAATTTGGGGCTTGCGTACCGTGTGAAAGTAATTTTTGGATTCTTCAAAAATGTAATTGGGTAACCTAGGGTTTATTGATGACCTTTCTTGGCTTAAAGGTTTTGTGCTAAAAAGGTATTATTTAACCTGAATAATTTAACAAGCGAGTCGCTTCAGGGGTGTGGGTGTTACGTGTACATTGTGTCCCGGTTCCTTGCTTTCGTGTTTCTCGGGTTGATTTTATTTTAATTTATCTTAATTTAATTTAATTTACTGGTTTCTGGGTTATTTTCTGCGTCTGTTTTCTTGGTCCTTTGTTGCTTTACGCCTATTGTTGTTTGCGGCCTGGGATTGGTCCGTTCCTTCCCTTGACCCATTGTTGGTCGTTGCCATGGGAATGCTAATGTTGTTGATGTTGGTTGTGATGATTGATGATTTGTATTTGATGTGCCGGTGATGTATTCTACCTTCTCCGCGGATTTCCTTGGTCCATTTCACTTTTCTTTGTGATTTTAATTTTACCTTCTGGTCGTTTTCCCTCCCGGTGTTTCGGTGCTTATTATTATTATTATTTTGATTTCTTGAAAAGTGCACGTAATACCTACCCATCCTTGCAGGGGGTCGTTTGACACATCCTAAAAGGTGGTTTTCTGTTTAAAGGAGGTTAAAAGGATGTTTAAAAAAAAAACTTTGGTACTGTACTAAGAAAACTTTGGTCGTAAGAAAGCTTGAGAGTTGAGGAGTGGTTTCATAAATCTGCATTATCTTAATAAGTCCTTTAAGAACTAAATTATCATTTTCTTTATAAACGGTCGACCGTAGGGTTTTGCTTTGAGTTTAAGTATTTTCCAATTTTTAATTTTATTATTTTCCAGCGAGGATATTACTTTCTTGTTTACTTCTTTATTATTTTGATTAAATATCTTTGTTCCCCAAGGTGTTGGTGTTTTCCTTTTAAAAGGGGTGTTAATTTGGGATGACCAGGTGTATTTTATCCGCTCCTTTGGGGGCCCTGTTTAATTCTCTAATGGTAAGTGCCTTTGTTTTTCCTTCATTGGTCTTCGTCTAGCACGTTTCCACCTATCTGAACCGTGCCTTTCGTACACGGTCAGACACTTGGTGCTGTCACTTGGGGTAGTTATGCTATTAATTGCTCTAAGTGTCACAACAAGAGCTCCGCGATCAGCTGTCACAGATAGCCTAGTCATCACTGAAGAGGCGTACTAGGGAAATGAGGAGTGAGGTAGTTTCCCGTTGCTTTCCTCACAGAGCCAGAAGTTGCTATTACATATCAGTCTGCCAAGCCCACTGAAATGTATGCACCAACCGACCCTATGAGCAACATTTTCACACCATTCATAGCAGGGACTGGCTGCAGAAGGAATGGCATTACTAGCATCGCTCATACCTCAGTCACTTTCATATTGTCAAATCCAAGGACAGGACAGACACAGATCAATGAAAGTAACAAAATTACTCTAGCCCATACCAGAACACATAGTGCACTGTAAACACTAGGTCCTGCTGGCAAAGGCAATATTATTATTATTATTATTATTATTATTATTATTATTATTATTATTATTATTATTATTATTATTATTATTATTATTAATGCAATTTAGTACAATATAGTGCATACCTTCATCCTCTGATCACGTTCTGGTCCAGCGGTTACCGTTTTTGGTTGCTCTACAGGAGGTCCCGGGTTTGATGCCCAACTCAGCCAGAGAAATATGAAGCATTGATAGCATTTGGTTCCTGCTACCCCATCCTCGACATAAGAAGTAGAAAATCACCTAATGCTGTGGGTGGAAGAGCGTAGAAGAACTGACCACCCTGCCGCAAATAAAGTCCTGCACAGGCTGCCTGTTCTCTGCATGTCTCTTGTTCCGATTCCTGGCGCTCAGTATGAAGATACTTGCTGAGAAATTTCCAACGTCTCGCGAAGAGGTTATTTCTATTTCACAATTTCACAATAAAATCACGACACTTTTTCCTAACATAATTAACGTGAACAGATGGTTTGATATTTAATTAAATTATTTACACAGACCTAATTAACTAACCCTAATTTCTATAGGAAAAATCCATTCGCCGCTCTTTCAATTTCACAAATTTGTCCAACACTTTCTTGTCAAAGTCTGGAGTTGATTGTATCATATCTTTGCTTATAGACATCATTGCCAAAGCGTTCAACCTCTCGTTTTTCATTGTGTTCCTAAGAAACGATTTTATGCGTTTCAACGTGGAGAAACATCTTTCTGATTCAGCCGTTGTCATGGGGCTGGTAATGATAATTTTGAGAAGTTTATGAACTTCACTAAAAACAATTGACAATCTATTTTTCCTCAGAAAATTAAACAAATTAATTGCTCCACTAATACTCCGGAAATCTTCTCTTCGGTACATAACTTGAAGTTCTGTTTTGAGTTTTTCTCTTTCAAGCATAGGATAAAATGAACAGACATGGTTAAAAGATTCCTGTGGGAACTTGGTAGAATGTGCCTCGAAGTGAACATCATTCAATAAAACAGAAACTTCCAAATGGCCAGTAAATGAAAATCTCTCTCTTACTTGCATAGAAACCACGTCGCATATTTCTTTGGCCGACACTATTCGTCTACTATGTGGAGAAATATCATCCTTTTTCCTCTTTCGATCCGGTTCTGGAAAGTTTTGTTCAATTTCCCTGTGAATTACATCAACTTGTGCTCTTTCTCTCATTACGTGTTTTTCGAAAGAATCAATGTAATTTCTTATTTGAACACTGTCTTTGTTTCGGGACTGAATTTGATTATATAGAAGATCAACGTGAGGAAATAGACTATGGAACACATATAGCCAGAAAACAAATTCAGGATCACAAAGAATACGTCTTAAGCCACTTGCTTCATTTAATGTGATCTTGTTTTTACATTTCTCTTCAATTTCTTCAAGGCAATCTATTAGATTTTCTCTGTTTTCGTACACCACGTTCACAGTTCTTATGTTATAATTCCAGCGCGTGGGTACAACTTTCGGCATTTTCTTCTTAACGATATTTTCGAGGAAATCCGATCTCTGAGACGAATTCGAAAAGAATGCAGGTATCGCTGATAAATTTGAAAAGAAAATCCTCACTTTAGGAATATGATTTGTTGATTGTTCCATGATAAGATTAAGCTTATGGGCATAGCAATGCACATAATATGCGTACGGATAGTGCTCACGAACCTTTGCCTGAACTCCACCAAGAGAGCCGCTAAAAACATGAGCTCCATCATAGCTCTGTGCAATCAACTTATCGCGAGAATGGCCTACCAGGGGATTAATCTGTTCCAGTAAGGTTTCTGTTATTCCATTCGCCGATTTGTCAGAAGGATAAAAGAATCCCCAGAATCTTTCATGTACCGAGCCGTCGTGAAGGTATCTTAAAACAATGACCAACTGACAATGGTTCGAGATGTCGGTTGTTTCATCACACTGTATACCAAGAAATTCAGCCTCTTTAATCTGTTCAGATATTTCCTCCCTACACACTGCCAGCATGCAACTTAAAATGTCATTTTGAATTATCTTTGACGTTCCTTTAAATACACTAGCTGTTTCTAAGTGTTGCTTCATTACGCTATCCAGATCAGCCGTGAAGTTAACTAATCCCTTAAATACACCTGGATTTAAAGAATTATCTTCTTCATTGTGGCCTCGGAGCGGCAATTCAAATTCCGCACAAAAACGTACGCAAGTGATGAGTCTCTTTAATATTTGCCTGTTCTTGTCCACGATCGAATTATGTTTACGAATAGTTTCACTGTAGTGATCACTTAAACAAGACACGACATTGACTTTACCAAGCATTTCAAAGTCCATAGTACTAGTGATATGTTCTTGGGATCTTTCATGCTTTTTAATTTTCTCATTAATATGCTTGATATCACTTACCCCTGTGGTGATCCATTTATCTCCTTTCCTAGAGCGGGAGAATAGCAGGCAAGGAAAGCAGTAAAAGGTTTCTGAGATATCACTTCCACATATCCACGGGTTCTTGTTATATACGTCAGGAGAATTAATTTGTCTTTGGAAAGCCCTATTTTCATTTTTCTTGATCTCCGATTTTTTCAACGAGAAGTCTGGTGTCGGCCTACCGCACTCCTTCAGTTCGACTTTCTTCTCGATAGAAAGAGAAGAAAACGTAAGTTCTTTAATATGTTCGACGGTAATCATACTGTACGAAGTGCAAACATAACACTACGCCTACATATAAATAACAACCTTTCTCCTAATTTCACCTCGTCACAGTCACCTCACGAGATCATTCATCAACACAAAGCTAAACATCGCGCTCTCCAGTGAGTATGGCCAACATGAGTCAAGTGCGAAGAGACAGTAGTTACAGTCATTACTCGTTTCGTTAGTTAATAATCCTAAAAATTACAAGACTATTTTAAATATTTACTGGCATATTTAACTCAGATAAGTGCTTCAGTAAAATAGTTCCTAGTTTTAGGAGAGAAATGACACAAATTGACCCCTGTTAAATAGAAATCAAATCACCAATGTTTCGGGTAGGTTGGCTGGAACGATGGGCCGCGGCAGAAACGCGCCGGATTCTCCGTTAGAACAGCACATCTCTACCGTGCCTCTGATTGGCTCCCTCAAGGCCAGTCAAGCGAGACTCGGAGCTTTTGGTCCGCTATGGAAGAGCGCCCTCCTGCGCTGGGCCAGCATGATCCTTGGCCAGCAGCGTATCGGGCCGCGGTACAGTTCAACTCGCGCCCTTGATAATAATCTTATAGTAAAATATTTCCCTTGTTAACATTTAAGATTAAAATTCCCCATTTTAATGGAACCCCGTGGGGGGCGCGCGCCTTAGCGCCTCCCAGACGAGCCGCCACTGGTCTGTAGCTTTTGTAACTTACATTTTCTCCATCTAATCGCCTCAGTAGTATAGGCTTAGCCTCTATAACTTCGGAACTGAAGCCCAAATAAGGTTTTAATCTTTTTCTGTGCAAATTACAAGGGGTGCAAGTGTCTGCCTCCGCATCATTTTGATTGTTGGGCCAGTAACTGTAACCTGTGTTTTTTTTCTCCCACAAGGTCCGGTAGAATGGGTATTCGATACACCTGTAAAATTCAAATTCGGTTTTCCGTGGTTTCCCATTTTCACACCTGGAAAATGCTAGGCCTGTATCTTAATTAAGGCCACGGCCGCTTCTTGCCAACTCGTAGGCCTTTCCTATCCCATCGTCGCCATAAGACTTATCTGTGCCGGTGCGACGTAAAGCCACTAGCAAAACACAATATTTTTATTATTTAATGGCGTATGGAATCCGGAGAGACCCGGCGCAAGTCTTTCTAGTTGATTCCCGTGGGCGACCTGCACGTCAGTGAGAATGGGACCCTTCCTAGGATGAACCGACGCGAAATTGGGAGGTTGTGGGTTCGAATCCCACTGGTGTCCGGTTGGCCATTTTTGTTCTGTACTTAACATTTCTTCAACACTAACTAAATTTACGTAACACGACCTAATAGGTTGAAAGTCGGTTTCGATTACAATGCGGTCGTGAAAATCACTATTCATTGACTTGGCCCTCAACGGGCGACTTAAACGCACTCTACAATGTGATGGCAGTAGTGCCAGACCTGTAGCTTAGATCCTTTCCAACAGAACAAAGATCGCCTACGCCACTATAGCTCAATTGGTAGAGCAACCGACGCGAAATCGGGAGGTTGTGGTTTCGGATCCCACTGGTGTCTGGTTGGGCATTTTTGTTCTGAACTTAACATCTCTTCAACACGTACTATATGTACGTAACACGACCTAATAGGTTGAAAGTCGGTTTCGATTACAATGCGGTCGTGAAAATTCAATATTCATTAATCAAGAAATGCTACCTGGAGAATGTATCTTTTTGGTAATATATTGTTAGACCTGGAGAAAGCCTATGACAAGGCACCAAGGGTGAAGATGTAGGATATACTGACGGATAATGACAGATGGAAGGTTATTGCAGGAAATCAAAGGAATTTATGCTGGCAATCAGGCTGGCTACAATGGGAGCTAACAGTGGAAATTCCTTAGTTCAAAGTAGCCGCATTATCACGTGCTGAATTGTGAGCTACTTTCAGTTATCGAGAACTGGACATGTTTCTTATGTGGTCCAAATTCCTTTCGTGAGAAACACTCAGAAATCAAATGTAAATTAAACCTACTGTAGAGTATCCTTGCTCACAATCTTGTAACTTATTTATTACTCTATACAGAATAAAATCATCCGCAAACAGCCTTATCTCCGATTCCACTTCTTTACTCATATTATTTACTAGCTCATGTACCCGTGCTTCGCTACGGAATTCTTCATTGTATACAGAATTCTAGTTAGTTACTGTACACGTTGTGAGCAAGATTGTATTAAATTGCATAGCTCTCGACGTTACCCTAGAAACGCGACGGGGAAGTCACCAAACGTCTTTTCTCATATGATGACTGGGTTAGGGAAAGTTCATTGTAATGATAGGTCCGCTGGCAACGATGGGATAGGAAAGGCCTAGGAGCGGCCGTGGCCGTAATTAAGGTACAGACCCAGCATTTGTGTGGTGTGAAAATGGGAAACCACGGAAAACCATCTTCAGGGCTGCGGACATTGGGATTCAAACCCACTATCTCCCGGATGCACCCTCACAGCCGCACGGCCAACTCACCCGGAAAATTGTAATTCTAGACCAGGGTATACTACTACTACTACTACTACTACTACTACTACTACTACTACTACTACTGAGTGAGTCTCTGCCGTAAATGTACACACTGCTCATTCAAAACAGTGCGTCAGAGTAGGGGTCAAATAGCTGAAATATTATGATGAACCAGTGTGTTACGTACCAGCAGTATCAGAAAATTTATGAACCAGAGAAATGGCATGCTAAAGAAGAACGTTTTTCAACTCCCCAGCTATTTCCCGCCAATATTCAGTCAGGCTGTTATACTCGGTACGCAGCGGTAATCCCATCTATCGGAGTTGAGTGGCAGTGGCACCATAAGAGACAAAGAATATCACAACAAACAATGGTCTATATAATGTTATTGTTGATCAATGTTATGCGCTTTCGATATTGTAGACCTTCACATTTAGTTTTCTTCCGACTCTGAAATACCATTCTTATCATAGCCGGTACGGTAAAACTGATAAAACATAAATGATCGGAAATTGTATTATCTAATAACTTTTGTTATGTAGTACTTTTCGATAGGACCAATAACAGGTATTTAAAAAATAAATTTTTGGTGCCTTACCCTAAACTACAATTTCATCCAGGGTGAATAAAATTGTATATAGCTTAGACTGTAGTTTCTTATTCCCCGACTCTATATACCGATTTGCATTAAATTCTGTTTACCCATTTGCTCATGGCTCGGCACTGATATGGACTTGGCAAGAAAAATACAAATTCATGAATATTTGTGTTATCATAGCTGGTACGGTAAAAATGTATAAAACATAAAAGATCGGAAATTTAATTCTATATAACTTGAGTTATGTAGTATTTATCGATAGGACCACTAATAATAAAAATATATGAGTATTACATTTAAACCTTCCCCTAAACTACCATTTCACTCGGCACGGATAAAATGATTTATAGCCTAGATTGTAGTGGTTCGTCCTCCGACATTTCATACCGATTTTCATGAAATTCTGTTCAGCCGTTTTCTCGTGATACGTGTACAGACAGACAGACAGACAGACAGACAGACAGACAGACAGACAGACAGACAGACAGACAGGAAAAGTAAAAAATGCATTTTCTTGTTACTGTGGACATGAGCGATACAGAAATACCATTCTTTTCAAATTCTGAGCAATGTACAGACAAAACTCTTATTTTATATATATATAGATATGTATAAGAAAACATAAAGGTCCAATAATACTGCCTTGAGGAATTCCCATCTTATTTATTACAGAATCAGATAAAGCTTCGCCTACTATAATTCTCTGAGATCTGTATTCTAGAAATATAGCAACCCATTCAGTCGCTCTTTTGTCTAGTCCAATTGCACTCATTTTCGCCAGTAGTCTCCCATGATCCACCCTATCAAATGCTTTAGACAGATCAATCGCGATACAGTCCATTTGACCTGAATCCAAGATATCTGCTATACTTCTTTTTTTGCTAGTGGCTTAACGTTGCACCTACACAGAGAGGGCATATAAGTGTCTGGTAAGGCCCCAACTAGAGTATGGTTCCAGTGTATGGGACCCTCACCAGGATTACTTGATTCCATAACTGGAATAATCCGAAGGCAGCTCGATTTGTTCTGGGAGATTTCCAACAAAAGAGTACCTAGCGTTACAAAAACGTTGCAAAGTTTGGGCTGGGAAGACTTGGGAGAAGGAAGACGAGCTGCTCGGCTAAGTGGTATGTTCCGAGCTGTCAGTGGAGAGATGGCATGGAATGGTATTACTAGACGAATAAGTCTGAGTGGTGTCTTTAAAAATAGGAAAGATCACAATACGAAGATAAAGTTGGAATTCAAGAGGACAAATTGGAGCAAATATTCGTTTATAGGAAGGGGAGATATGGATTGAAATAACTTATCAAGGGAAATGTTCAATAAATTTACAATTTCTTTGAAATCATCAAGAAAAGGCTAGGAAAATAACAGATAGGAAATCTGCTACCTCGGCGACTGCCCTAAATGCGAATCAGTAGTGACTAATGCTATATTTCATTAATAATAACAACTTAAGAGCATTGTACAATACTTTTTTAAAAATCTCAGATTAGGCACAAAATAAGATTAACGCATTTCAGATAAACTTACCAGAAGTCTGCTTGTCTGTTATGGCATTATGCAATGACTGCAAATCATAATTTTATGGAATTCAATGTTGAATTTGAGAGAAAGAAGCGATTTGAACATAATCCTTAAATAGTATTTTAAAAGGGAGGCCTAAATATTTATTCTCAAATCTCCCCTTTATCCGCCTAATGCTATTTACTGATAAATGTAGTATTTTCACCTGTCTCTCGTCACAGGCCAGAGAAAAATGTAGCTTCAACCGAAGCCTCGGTATCGTTTATAGGTTTTTACAGTATGGACCTACTGACGTCTAAGTGGTGCTGAATAATTGCATCCGGAGCACGATGAGTGCGTCTGAGTGTCATGAAAGGCACTACTCATAGGACCGATTGTGCTGCAATACTACCGTACTTTCTGTCCCAGTGAAGAAAGCAATGGGAAACTACCTCAGTCCTGTTCCTTTGCCGGGCTGAGTGACTCAAACGGTTACGGCGCCTAGCTTTCTGAACCGAAGTTGGCAGGTGGTATCTGCCAGGCTCAGTCCGGTGGTATTCGAAGGTGCTCAAATACGTCAGCCTCGTGGCAGTAGATATACAGGCACGTAAAAGAACTCCTGCGGGACAAAATTCCGGCACCTCAGCGTCTTCTTTCATCATCATTATTATTATTATTATTATTATTATTATTATCATCATCATCATCATCATCATTGCCTTGTACGCCTCGCTATAGCGCCATCGTCGGCTTTTTTAATTTCTCTATAATGGCATAACATTTGTTGGAGCTACTTCGGGGTCCAACGGCCTCCGGGGTGAAGACTTTAAAGACAGACACCTTCTTTATAATTAGTCCAGTCGAGAAGTCATATCTAGTGAAATAATAAAATGAACTCAGTCCTCTCAACGACGTCGAAACTGATAAATTTTACTTTTATTGACATGTCTCAGACTCATCCTTGGCTTTGACACCACGAAAATGAAAGAGGTATAAGCAATACTTGTAATACCATTCGTTATGCAGCCAGTCCCTGTGATAAATGGTGTAATGGTGTTGCTCATAGGGTCAGTCGGTGAGTTCATTTTAGTGGGCTTGGCAGACTGATATTTAATAGCTTCTTCTGGCTCATTGAGGAAAGCAGCGGGAAACAACAACACTTCTCATTTCCCTAGAGTGGCTCTCCAGTGATGCCTAAGCTATCGATAACAGACGACGGTGGGGCTGTTGGGGATCCAATGAGCTTTCGGAATGAAAACTCAGCATACAAATACAATAACAAAGTACCTTGTGGGACATTGTGAGGTAGAGCGAAACCAATGGTCGCAAAACCTCGCAGATTAGAGGCGTATTGTGAATACTACCAGCTCAACAGAGCGCAGGCTAGAAGTGGATTTAGTTCGTCGTAGTGAGCAAGAACGCAGACGGGGACTGTGAGCACCGTCTCTACCTCAGTGTTCACAATAAAATAACAATTAAAAGAGAAAATCTGTTTAGCATTATAGGAATACAATTCGTTTCACCTGCATTTACTTCTTCTGTTGATTTTTCATTTAATTATATATTTTAGACATTGCCAATTTGCAACATGAATCTTACCTCACTGGGCTTTCAAAATTAGGGATTATCTCATAAGTGGCCCGCCCATACTAACCTTCCATGAAGAATGACATATTTTAGACGAATTCGCCTTCGTGATTTTAGGATGTACTGTTTTTTAAAAGAAACCTGCTCACAAATGAAACATAACTTGACACGAACTGCCCTATATTACCTTCCACTTTGAATACTTCACTAAAAGTCAAACTTAGCTGTAACTGTCATGAACTTTGTAGTATGGCACGTTATGTTTCATTGCATATTACTCCTGTTGGCACTCATCAATATTTTAGAGCACAGTAAACATTTCACGTTATCGTTAAGACTGCAGGAAAAAATATATTCTCACATTCCACCGTAAACATACGTTTCCGTGGTTTTGAAACATGTCCGTATATGGTGTAATATATACATAGCACAAACAATATTCGAGCAACACTGCGGGTCCACTGATATCTCTTCTAAGCTAAACGAAGTGGTTGGGCGAGGAGGGGTATGTTTTGAGTTCTGTGCTCATGGGCATGCCTCGCAAGACCACATTTTGTCACAGCTGATACCATGATACTGAGAATTGATTACAGGATCACTCTACAATAGCTAGCACAGTTATATAGAAAAGCTGACAGATACAACGCATAGCATATAATAAAAGCAAGAGTGACGGTTTTCAAAATACGCCACATAAACCACAGCACAAGAAGTGCTGATAACACCATTTGTTTACAAAAAGCAGGACGAGAACATGGTAGACTAGGTACTATAATTACAAATGATCGCACTAAAGTTAATTGCTTCAGTTATCTCTTTAACTTACGGAGTGTAATTAAGTTCAATTAAATGTGAGTGGCGCTGTCTTTAGCACTCATCCAACCGGTTATGAAAACAGGCCTAGTAACTAGTGTATCATCATTTCCACGATTAGATGGTTTAGTAGCGCAGCCCTGCCTCATGTCTTCAGAAGAAAATGATTGAGTTCTCCAATGAATTACGGTATTCTATTAAACGATATATCAAATTAAATTCAGTGTACCGAGCTCGATAGCAGCAGTCGCTTAAGTGCGGCCAGTATCCAGTAATCGGAAAATAGTGGGTTCGAGCCCCACTGTCGGTAGCCCAGAAGATGGTTTTCCGTCGTTTCCCATTTTCACACCAGGCAAATGCCGGGGCTGTACCTTAATTAAGGCCACGGCCGCTTCCTTCCACTTCCTAGGCCTTTCCTATCCCATCGTCGCCATAAGACATATCTGTGTCGGTACGACGTAAAGCAAATAGAAAAAAATCAGTGTAATATCCAGACTATTCTGAAAAGAGGCCTGAGATTTAAACATACCATTACTGGCTAATCTCCCACGCTGGTATCTTCATCCTGTCGCGATGTGGGAGCTTGCGTGCCTAAGTGATCCTGAGAGCTATACCGGCGGGAGCATAAGCTCCTGGTAGGACCACCCAAGCCGGAAAGGTCAAAAGTGATAGGCCAGACTAAGAGGGATACCTGGTCCTCCAGGTTGGGGGTTGATCATGGGGCTAACAACCCTATATCGGAAAAATCAACTCGTTACGAAACTCATAGACAAGAATAGCCGGACTGATGATAATGGTAAACGACCCACGCGAGGAAATGGAAGATGCAAACGGAAATATGATATGTATATAGCAACCTGGAACGTGCGAACCCTGAATAAACCAGAAGCCCTAAACAGTCTGAAACAAGAAATGGAGAAATATAATATTGGAATAGCAGCAATTCAGGAAGTCAGATGGAAAAGAAATGGTGTTTTTAGAAGTGGTAGATATACAGTGCTGCATAGTGGTGGAGCCAGGGGTACAATAGGTGGCACAGGCTTCCTAGTGGATGACAGATATAAGTCAGCAGTTTTGAATTTTAAACCTGTAAATGAAAGAATATGCACGCTAAGAATGAAGGCCCATTTTTTCAATATCACCTTTGTGTGTGTGTGTGTGTGTGTGTGTGTGTGTGTGTGTGTGTGTGTGTGTGTGTGTGTGTGTGTGTGTGTGTGTGTGCACCTACAGAAGAGGCTGAGGATGAAGAGAAAGATATGTTCTATGGACAATTGGAACAAGAAATAGAATGCATCCCAAGACAAGATGTAAAAATCATACTAGGAGATTTCAACGCTAAAGTGGGTAAAGAAGAAGCCTATAGACAGACAGTTTGAAGGAAAGTTTGCATGATGAGTCAAATGATAATGGACAGAGGCTAATTGATTTTGCCATGGGAAACTCGATGGTGGTGAAGAGTACATGGTTTCAGAGAAAGAATATACGGAAAGCCACATGGTGTTCACCAGATGGTGTCACCTTTAATCAAATAGACCCTGTAGTAATCGATACGAGACATGCATCTGATATTCTACAAGTTGACAGTTGTAGGGGAATTGGTTGTGATTCGGACCATTACTTAGTACGGGTAAAATACAGGCAACGTATTGCAAACTTACAGATCTGCTAAGAAAGGGAAAGCTCCAAGGAGATATATGGTCTCAAAATTGAAAGATAACGAAACTGCGCAGTTATACGAATCCAGGATGGAGAAGAAATTGGAGGCTAAACAACAAAGCTGGGCAGTGGAAAACATCGAAGGAAAGTGGACTTTATTGAAGGATGCATTGCAGGAAACTGCGGATGAAGTACTAGGAGTGGAAGCAAAGACTGAAAGGCAAGGATGGTTTGATGATTACTGTACAAGAGCAATTGAGGAGAGAAATGAAGCAAAGAAGAAAATGTTTAGCAGGAAAACAAGAACATATGTAGAAGAATTTAGGAAGAAGAGGAAAGAGGCAGACAGAATTTGTAGGAGAAAGAAGAGAGAGGTAGAGAGGAAATGGATGAAAGATTTGGAGGAATAATATGATATGCAAGAAGTACGGAAATTCTATGGGAAAATAAATGACTTACAGAAAGATTTTCAACCACATGCTGTATTCTGTAGAGATAAAGAAGGAAACATGATTGAGGGAAGAGACCGGATTCTTGACCGATAGGCGGAATACTTTAGTGAACTGTTGAATATGGCTACAGAGACGGTAAGATTGGAAGAAGAGGAAGAAGATGATGGGCAGCCTTGGCAAGATCCTAGCCTAGATTTAAAACCAGTGCCTGCACCATCTATAGAAGAAGTGAGGACGGCAATTAAGTACTTGAAGAATAATAAGGCTCCAGGAAGTGATAACATCTCAGCTGAGATGATTAAATACGGGGGTGAACAGTTGACGCAACTTGTTCACCAACTAATTGTGGAAGTTTTGGAAACAGAACAAATGCCATAGCACTGGAGCTTAGCAATTATTTGCCCAATTCATAAGAAGAAAGATGAAGCAAATTGTGAAAATTAGAGGTATATCTTTGCTTAGTGTGGTCTGTAAGGTCTTAGCCAAGGTTTTGTCTATGAGACTCACTCCACTGGTTGAGCAGATTCTAGGAGACTACCAAAGTGGCTTTCGACAGGGTAGATCAACAACAGACCACATCTTCACTGTCAGGCAAATAATGGAGAAACGCTATGAATATAATGTGGATGTGCATCAGCTGTTTGTGGATTTTCGGCAGGCTTATGATAGTGTGAAAAGGTGTAAACTGTATCAAACAATGATGGACATGGAGTTCCCAAATAAATTGATAAGACTGGTACAAATGACCCTAACGGGTACTAAATGCATTGTTAAAATAGAAGGAAATCTTACTAAAGAGTTTGAAGTAAACCAAGGTTTGCGGCAAGGGGAAGTGTTATCTACCCTGCTCTTCAATGTGGTTTTGGAGCGTGTGATGAGAAAGGTGGAGGTCAGTAATCCAGGCGGTACGCTGTTCAACCGTGTAACACAGAATCTGGCGTATGTTGATGATGTTGATATGCTTTATAGAAGATTGAAAGACCTAGAGGAAGGACTGGATAGATTAGAAAAGGAAGGAGGAGAAATGGTCCTAAGAGTGAATAATGCCAAAACTCATTACCTGTTTGCATCTGGGAGGACCATAGTTAGGGAAGACAAGTGCATACAAATGAATGGGATTAACTACGAGAGATGTGAAAGGTTTAAGTATTTAGGAGTGCTGGTGACAAAAGATAATGACATGAAAGAGGAAATAAAAGCGAGGATTGCTGCAGGCAATAGGACTTACTTAGCTTTACTGAAAGTGTTTTGATCACGCAGCCTTGGTAGAAGATTAAGGCTGACAGTCTATCGAACAGTATTACGACCAGTAGTAACTTATGGTTCTGAAACATGGACAATGACCAAAGGAGATAAAGAACTGTTGAACAGATGGGAGAGAAAAATACTGAGAAAGATTTTTGGCCCAGTGAAGGAAGGGGAATTTTGGAGAATAAGGAAGAACAAGGAACTGGAAGAACTCTATGGACATCCAAGTATCGTAACCGAAATAAAAAGCAACAGATTAAGGTGGTTGGGACACGTGGAGAGAGTGCCGGATAATAGGGCTGTCAAGAAGATCTACAAAGGAAATCCAGGTGGTAGAAGATGGAAAGGAAGACCACGGAAAAGATGGCTGGATGAGGTGGAGGAGGATTTAAGAAAGATGGGAATAAGAAGATGGAGGAGGCGTGCAGAAGATCGTGAAGATTGGGCTAGAATCGTCAGAGAGGCCAAGGCCCTACAAGGGCTGTAGCGCCGAGGAGTAAGTAAGTAAGTAAGTAAGTAAGTAAGTAAGTGTATTACTGGCTAATTAAGTCACTTTCTTACATGCTTACGTTGAATTACCATCATCACGGAAATGAAAATTGCACCGTTTGGAGATCTGAGGTTCAAATCCTAGCATTGGTATTGTTACCGTTCAAATAAATAAATAAATAAATAAATAAATAAATAAATAAATAAATAAATAAATAAATAAATAAATAAATAAATAAATAAATAAATAAATAAATCATACGTAATAAGAGTGAAGAGACAGTATGTCGTAAGCTGAACACAAATCTATCAACAGCTGAGTTAAGAATGAACTTAAAGAGTGACAATAATGAATTGGGTTCAGTGATACAGTCACGCAAGGTGAATGGCACACGCAATATGCCTTACGTCGCACCGATACGGGTAGGTCCTATGGCTAGGAGTGGTAAGGAAGTGGCCGTGGCCTTCATTAAGGTACAACCCCATCATTTGTCTGGAGTGAAAACGGACACCAGGGAAAACCATCTTCAGGGCTGCCGGCAGTGAGGTTCAAACCCACTATTTCCCGATTGCAAGGTCACAGCTGCGCAACCCTAACTGCAAGGCCAACTCGCTCGCCAAGGCGACTAGAGGAGGATAACAAAGGACTTGGCCAGTCCATCCATTATCTAAAGGCTAAGCCTTGTCTCTGCAGCCACATCCCACGGTCTTCAGCAGTCCTCTTCATCGTGACGTAGGAAGCGAAACCCAGCTGAGTGATTATATTCCTAAGGTATGAGAGACGTGGTCTTCCTCTTGACTTCTTCTCTAGGACCTTTCCTTCGAAGACATTCTGGAGAAAGGCGTCATGACGTAGAACGTGTCCAAGAAATTTAGCTTTCCTCTGCTCTATTGAATAAATTAAGGTTCGTTTCTCATTAACGGCATTCAAGATTTGGATATTAGTCTTTTTTTCTGTCCAACTCGTCCCTGTCAGTCTTCTACAGAACCACATTTCCGCAGCTTCTAGTATTGATTGTGCTTGCTTTCCCAAAGTCCAGGTCTCACAACCGTAAGTTAGCACACTCCAAACAAAGGTTTTAACACATTTCTTCCTGGTTTCAATTCCTATTTTGTTATTTAACAATAGATTTTTCCTGCTTTGAAACACTTGTTATACCACAGCAATTCTTCTTTTGACTTCAGTCAGGCACTGATTACAATTGGTAATAACACTCCAGATAACAAAATTCTTTAACCTGATCTATTTTTTCACAGTGTAATTTAATGTTTGTTTACAATTCAGTCTTCTTCTTTTGAACGACCATCATGTTCGTTTTCTTTGTGTTTATTTTTAGCCTGAACTTCTCTAACTTGCTGTTTGGTATACCGAGCATCCTAGTCATTTTGTGCTCTGAATCAGCTATCAATGCAATATCATCTGCAAAGCGAATACTATGAATATGTTTATCATTAAAATTTATCCCTTTGGGTTTTTCTTTTACTGTTCCAATAGCGAATTCTATGAAGATATTAAACAGATATGGTGATAAGGGACAGCCTTGCCGCACTCCTCTTCTTATTCTTGCTTCTCTTGTCGTACCATTGATGTTTATTTCTGTGTTTTGTGTTCTATACAGGTTAAAAAACAAACATATGTCCTTCCAATCAAGACCCAACGTTCTCAGAGAGAAGTAAAAAGCAAGTTTTATGCGGATGACTTTTCATTTCAAAATTCTCACATGCATTGAGAGAAAAGTAATAGTGAAGAGAGGAAGAAGCAGAGGAGATCACAGTACTACCGTAGTTGGGAAGAGTGTTTTGGAGGCATTTGCTTCCTTCACAGAGGCTTGGATTTCAGAATGTTACTAATATTTTCTCTTTATGTCCAGTTGTAGTTCTTTGTCGAAAGTATGCTGACGTGATGCCTATCTCTGAGGTAGGCAGCCCACACAACATACGCGTGAGACAAGGATGCAGCATGCCATTCGATGTCCAACAACAGACTAATCATCTGGGAAAAATGTCATTTGTTTCTTTGTTTGTTCGTTGATGTCAATCTATGCAAGGGGTACGGGAAATCGTGGTCAACTTCCCAAAATACTTATCAGGTGCATGAGTCCAACAGTATTGTTAATGTGGTGTTTGTACAAATATGTGTTTCTTCTTCTTCTTCTTCTTCTCCTTCACATTTATCTATCCACCGCTCAATTTAGGCCTCTTCCACTATTTTCTAGTCTCTTCGCTCTTGTGCCACCTCGTACTGCTGTGTTCCTGCTGACTTCCTTAGATCACCAAGTCATCTCTTCTGTGATCTTTGTATAGCACGTATTATTCCCGTATCTCCGCGGTCTGCAGTGAGCAATCCTAGGGGGAGGGGTTAAGTTCATCTGTTGAGATTTTGTCTAGTTACGTGTTCCACCCTTTCCATTTCAATCTATCAATTATCTCATGGGCATCTGTTACCAGCGTTCTTCTTGGTATTTTCTCTTCTCGATTTTTGTCCATAAGATTGGTACTCAGCATCCGACATCCCATAGCGCGTTGTGTGTGTTATAGCTATAAAGCGCTCGCCTTTATTAGAGTCAAGGGCTCTAGGACATGGGTTGTAAGTGATACGATGTGTGCACTGTATATTTGTAATTCTTTGGTGACCGTGGTCTACGTGTTGGGTAGGTACCAATTAGCCGGATACCAATAATTTTTCTGGTGAAACTTCCAACCCAGGATCGACCAGGAATCGAACTTCAGCCGTCTGAGTGGAACGCCATTGTATTAATCACGTCGAATAATAATCATACTCATCATTGTAGTCTCTCGAAGACAGGCGGAACTTTATGAAATACCTTAATTTTCTATTTGATTAACAGATCCCACTACCGCTGATTTTAAGTGCCACATAGGGACTTGGAATGTATAACATTGATAGAGTATTATACCTATTTGGGGTGTGGCACGAGTGAAAATTTGTCATCTGTTTCTAAGTTGCCACTACTGCCAACCAATCAGCGCCCAGCTCATTCCTATAAATACTGTAAACTTGAACTTTATGTACACTGCCTGATAAATAAATATTGAAGCACACGGAAGGAGAGGAGGAAACGAAATGACACTTCTTCACGTGTTGAGAGGGCATGTGTTGTTATTTCAGTGATTACAAAATAGTGTCAAATTTACAAAGAACTTGGTTGCACAAGCCCATTTATCAGTATGGCGTTGCACCCCATCTGGTCTGGATGCATGCACTCCTTCGGTTGGGAAGGGGATCACAAATCCAGTGTATCCTATCCTGAGGCAAGCTGGCCTACAAATGTTGCAACTGGTCCTTTATATCCTGGATACAGGCACTGGGATGGAGTTGACGTCCGAGCTGGTCCATAATATGTTCTATCGGGGACAGATCTGGGGATCTCGCTGGCAACGGGAGTACTTCAATATCACGGAGACAGTTCGTAGAGACGAGCATTGTCCTTTTGAAAACTGCACCATGATACTGTCGCATGAGCGGTAACGCATGAGGATGCAGGATGTCCGCGACGTACCGTTGTGCCGTCAGAGTTCCCCCAATCATTACCAGCCGCGATCTGAAGTCATACCCGATGGCTCACCATACCATGACGTTAGGAATAACACCGCTGTGGCTCTCCAAAAACATTGGAAGAATAGGACGTCTCCCCAGGTCGCCGCCATACTCGCAGACGATGGTAATCCGGGGTAGTGCAGAGCCGCAATTCATCGCTGAACACAGTGCAATGCCATTTATCAGCAGTCCATGCTTCCCGGTCATGGCACCACTCCAAACGCAGCCGTTTGTGTTGTGGTGTTAACGGCAGGCTACGCATGAGACGGTAATTCCCTAGCCTGGCTGCTGCTAGTCTCCGACCAATGGTGCGGGATGATGCAGAATGTTGCAAGGAACCACTTCAATGGAAGGCGCAGATGTGAAGTGATTACGATGTGCTTGGTGCACAATTCGGCGATCATCCCTTGTGGTTGTTAGACCTGGTTAACATGAACCTTGACGACGAGTATGACTGCTCTCACGTTCACATGAAGTCCAACATCGGGCCACTGTCAGATCCGAATGTCCCACAAATCTGGATATTGCACGATTCGAACAGCCGGCCAAACGGAGACCAAAATGAGGCCCCTATCAAACTCTGTCAGGTGCTGAAAACGCTGTCTCACCCGAGTTTGCGGCATCTCCGTGTCCTGCACAGTGATCACTCAACATATGACGCTTTTCACGCCTCATATACCCTACCAGGCCTGGTAACAACACTAATGCACTCCGGTGGCCGTTCTACCTGTCACAGAGAATTGCAACTCTGATCATTTACCTACCCACCAATCTAAAATTCCGGGTGATTTAATTTTTTGTCGGGGAGTGTATATTTCTGGATCTTGTATTGTGCGACCAAGAGTGAGGTTCTCCTCACAAGGAGACTGCGGACGAGACTGGGGCAGCATGTAAGGTAGGCGGCTTATCTGCTTGTGACGATGGGTGTACCGCGACTGCCTTAGTTTTGATGTAGAGTTTTTTATCTCGTTAGTGTGTAATATGTAAGTTTCTTGGCTATTCGCGGAAGGAGTGTAATCGCCCTAATTAGTATGATGTAATTAGTATGTACAAGTGTGTACCCTAGTTTCCCTTGGTGACTAAGCTTTTCTAAATTCTAAATGTATTTCTTTTTTCGTTTCTGCTTTAAATATCTTCTCCTCTTATTCACTAATATCGCTTATCCTCTCTGTCATCGGGCCTTCTGCCCCATTAGGTGTTATGGCAAGTCATGTCACGGGATTGTTTGAGTGGTTCAGAATCCCAGCATATTTTGTTTCCGGCCATTTCTATTCAACCTTTTGTTTTGGTCATTCTTCGGTCGTATAATATGAGCTTCTGCTCCTGTCTTCTAGATCATTCTGATCTATCTTTCGTTATTGCTTCCCCTTGCGATAAGGGCATCGTGTGTCATGAAAAGTTGTTTAGCGTTTCAACCGGGTAACGAAATATAAATGTGAATTTGTGGCCCATCTGTCCGTTGATAATAAAACGTAGGACTTTTTCTCCTCTACTTTATACACTCATGTTCATAAAAACCAGAAAAACTTGAAATACTATAGATAGGAAGTTCATATTCACAGGTCATGTGCAATAGAATGTTCTGAAGAAATAATTAGGACTTGAACCATGTCGGCCCTCGTGTTTAAGGTCCACATCGATATCTCGGCGCACCACCACCGACTGGTAAAATGTGCCTGCGGCTCTCGTTGTCGCTATAAACCGAATGTAATGGATCAATGTAACTTGAGTAGACGTGCAGGATGCCTCGCAGACGTATTCCAGAACCGTATCGTCAAATTAGTTAGTTTGAAAGAGGGCGCATTATTGGCATGAGATAACGTGATGCATCCATCCGGAAAATTGCTCTTCGTGTGGGACGAAGTGTGTCGGCAGTGCAACGGGTGTTTACAGAATAGTTTATAGAAGGCCGTAGAATATGACGAGATGGGTCTGGTCGCACAACCCAGACCACCCCCGAGAAGATAGTCACCGCATCCTAATGGCATTGCAGGACATATCTGCGTCCTCCTCAGCCCTGGCGCAACAGTGTAACAGTGTGACACATCGTACACTATCAGGAGTGACAGTCCGTCGCCGTTTATTGCGGTCTGAGTTACCAACGCGTCGTCCATTCCTCCACCTACCTTTGACTAATGTGCATAAACATGCTAGACTGCAATGGTGTATGGAACGACGTCACTGCGGACAGGAATGGCAGCAGATAGTGTTCTCAGACGAATGCAGGTTCTGTTTGTTTGAAAATGATGGCCGGATTTAGGTTCGCCGCAGACAGGGAGTGAGGCATCACATTGACTGCATTCACACAAGACATACAGCGCCAACTCAAAGCCTTATCGTGTGGGGTGTTATTGGGTAAAACCACACATCACAGTTGGTGCGTGTCGAGGGCACTGTGACCAGTTTGACCTACGTGAATGACATCCTGCGACCCGTAGCCATACCCTTTCTGCACGATAACTCAGACGCCATATTTCAGCAGGACAATGCCTGACCACGTATTGCTGCACGAACACGCGCCTTCTTGCTGTCATAGGATGTCAGACTGTTGCCCTCGCCCGCCCGAGCACTGGACTTGTCGCCAATCGAAAATGTGTGGGATATCGTGAAACGACGGGTCCGCCGCTATGACCGAATGCCAACCACCAAAGATGAATGCAGCATGGTTGGCCATACCACAGGACGTCATTCGCGCCTTATCCGCGTCGATGCCATCATGCACAGAACAAGTTATCAGTGTGCATGGATGACTCAGTGCCTGCTAGGCACCAGGACACATGATGAACCTACGTGACTGAAATGATAGTCGATTCTGCAGAACATACTAATGAACATGTCCAGTGAATATGAAATTCCTATCTCTAGTTTTTCAAGGTGTTCTGTTTTTATGAACATGAGTGTATTTTTGAACTAGTAAGGAAGCTTCAGCTTCTTGTGTTGAAAACCAAAGATTCTCATTACCAGATATTATCTGCACCAAAGGTTCTCTGTACCGAAGATTAGGTTAAAGACTAACTAGTCTTGCTATATGTATAGCCTACCAAATGTGATCTACTTACCATGTGTTCAGGACCGACAAGTCTTGTAGAATGGGAGCTCCTTCTCCCCGGCTTATGATTAAGCTCTACCAGGCAAGTTGGCCGTGCGGTTAGGGCCGCGCAGCTGTGATCTTGCGTCCAGGAGATAGTGGGTTCGATTCCCACTGTCGGCAGCCCTGAAGATGGTTTTCCGCGATTTCCATTTTCACACCAAGCAAATGCTGGGCTTGTACTTTTATTATGGTCACGGCCTCTTTCTTCCAACCCCTAGCCCTTTCCTATTCCATCGTCACCGTAAGACATATCTGCAGCGGAGCGACGTAAAGCAAGTTCTTAAAAAAAAAGCTCTAAAGCTTATCTTGTTATTTTCTCTTATAAATATTTATTGCTATCTCTTGGTAACGTTTGTTAAATTGTTGTTGTTTTGGAACTAGAGTCAACTTGACCTGACCTGTTCCTGGCTTTCTTGACCGGGTCCTCTGCATCTCGTACTAACAGCTCCCCTGTTGATCGCATGAGGGCTGAGTGTACACCTGTACCAGGGTATTGTATCATTCCGCTGGAAAACTATAAAGATTTTCTTGATTTGAATGAAGTGATCTAATCTTGCTCATTTTCAAAGCATTGTTATCAACGTCGTATCTATATTGTGTGTTGTTTCAGGTACATTTGAGGGACGTGTTCGAAATAGAGAGTGAAGTGCAACTAGTCCTGGAGCTTGTATCTGGAGAAGAGTTATTCGAGCGGATAGCAGGCTGTGGTCAGTACACCGAGAGAGACGCTGCTGCGGCTGTGCGCCAAGTGCTCGGCGCATTACAGGTACTCAACTACAGCAACCTAAACAAGTATCTAGATGTTTTACTAAACAATGTATCAGGTACGAAAGTAAAGCTTCTTGTGGCTGAAAGCTTCTATTTTAATTCCCCTTAAACAAAATCAGTGATCAGAAACAAATTGTTCACGAGATTTATGTACGGTGAATACTCAACCCGAAGAGTGGTTGGATTCTCAACAACTCCCTCATCCGCTGTTGTATTGTTTTATATACTGTAGTCAATTAAGACAAATATAGTCATGCGTCTCATAATCATAATACTCCATCTGAATATCATAATCGACACCCGAACCAACATCATAATTTTTTCCATATCATCTACAATTGAAAAATTTAAACACAGAAATAACACACAGTGTGGACTGACTATGACTGAACTAAATATGGAGATGCAAGCAAATGCAAGCTCGTAAGTCATTACAATGTATAAGTTTTCTCATAGTTCGACCACTCATAGAATAATTTAAAAAACATACTTAGATTTCACAAATGCTTTCCAGAAAATCAAATGTCACCTAAGTATTGTTAAGATGCATCACTGAATGAGGACGATATCTTAATGTTTGTCATCCAATGAAATACAGGCATTATTTGGTAATCATATCCTATGCAAGTTTCAATGAAAGTTCTAGTGAACTTAAATTATTAATAAGATTAATTACCATCAACACCTTTTACAACCTTTGTTTCAGTATCTTCACTCAAAAGGAATTATTCACCATGACATCAAACCTGAGAACATCCTCTATGAAACAGAAGATGAGAACTCTCGTCTCAAGCTGACAGACTTTGGCCTTAACAAAGTTCTTCACAACGGTCATCTTGCCATGAACACACTCAGGGGCACAATAGGATACTGTGGTATGTTTACGGCCATATCTAAAAAATAAGTATTATTATTATTATTATTATTATTATTCTGTCGTTTGGGCCAACAAAAGGCCACGTCATTTCAACTACTTTCGTTTTATTCTGCTTTCCTTAAGTTTTTCCTGTCCTCTTACTTTCTCTCTTCACTCCACCCCTTTCCTGTCTTTTGGTCCGGTTTCTCTTCGAAGCTCCGGAGTGTTTTAGGTTTTTCCTTAAGAGAATTCCACTTTTCAATATCTTTGTTTGACTCGCACTTCTTGCAGGCTCCTGTCCACCACGGTGTACCAGGTTCCGTTGGTTTTCTTATCTAGAAAACAGGTGAAGATCCGATCTCCCTGTGCACATTCGGGCCAGGGGACCGAATTGCGTCAGTGATATTTTCCACGTACATATTTAGTTCACGGATTTCTCCTCAATTCCTTCCTTTATTTGACAGGTCAAATAATTTTCCACAAGATCTTTCGTTCTTGATTTCCAGTTTTTCTAACAGAATTGCCCTATTCTTTACGAGCCATTCAGCTGCACTAAAGGTCTCCGGTCGGATGACTCTGCTGTAGTGCCTGAGCTTGGCGTAGAGGATTGTAGATCTTTCATTGTAGATTCCTCTGATCCGGCGTTTTGGCTGAATGGTCAGCGTAGTCGCCTTCAGTTCAGAGGACCCGGGTTCAATTTCCGGCGGTGCCGGAGATTTTAATTACATTTGGTTAACCCCTTCAACTCGGGGACTGGATGCTAAGGTTCTTCTTAATAGCCTACACATCTTAATTTACACACAGCACATTATACCACTGACCACCAAAGAAACGCGCAATAGTGAATACATCCCACTACATAGAGTTGACGCCAGGCAAGACATCCGGCCGTTAAACATAGCTTAATCCATACAGAGAGCCGACCCCAAGTAACGGGGTTATGGCAAATAAAAGGAAGATTGAAGATACCACTGCTTAATTGGTACACCTTTTCCATTTTGCTCATCAGGAATACGAAGGCTGCTTTATCGGAGATGTTGGGTTTAATTCTTTTGTCTCGATAGATGAACTTCCTGTCCGTTTTATCTTTTCCCTCTCCCACGTTCATCTCTTCGGGTGCCAGCGTGATATTCGTTATGAACTCAGTTTCTTATAAAGATATCCGAAGGCCCACCTTCACCATCTGTTATTTTTTTTTATTATTAACAATAATAATCATATTAATATAATTATTATTAAAAAGAAGAAGAAAAATAGAGGTTAACACACTATAAAACAAATATAATTCTCTTTGTGCAACATTTTCAGTAAATAATTAAGCATAACCAGACTTCTGGAATGAAGATACAGGTATAATTTTGTATCACGTGGTATTTGCGAGTAGCACGAGTCCAGAAAGCATCCTGCTCCTCAAAGTTTTTCCAGTGATGTGAATTAAATTATAATAATATTTTTTAAATTTATTTATTTGTCATAATTCTGTTCCTCTCCACGTCCAACAGACACTATTCATGAATTGAATAAATGAATGCGTGGATGAATGAACGAATGAATGATTTACTTAATGATTGCGTGACTGAATTGTATTCATGCATGCATGAGTGAATAAATACTTCTCTCCCAGTCACGGATAACCACCGACTGGGGAGAGAGAGCATTCCTAACTGAATGAGTCGGTGAATGAATGCATGGATGAATTTATGAATGAATGAATGCGTGAATGGATGAATTAAGTGCATTCAGCCTATAACTACAAAGCATGAGCAGCTACAGAGAGACTACCTATTCAGAAGGAACGTATGAATGAATGAATGAATGAATGGATGAATGAATGAATAGAATTCATGAATGCATGAAAAGTAAAGGAAACTCTTCACTCCCAGTAACGGATAACCAGTAACTGCGGAGAAAACCATCATTATTGAATGAATGAATAGAGTAATGAACGATTGAAAGAATGTTCTTATCCTACAGCTGCGGAACACCACCAGCTGAGGAAGAAATTGGAATAATATATTCCCAATTTAATTATGACTGTGTCCTATATATTTATAAACAATTTGTCTACATTAGAGTAAAATACGTTTTCGTCTCTTGTTATAGCTCCAGAAATTCTCCTCAACAAAGAAAGTGATTCTCCAGTGGATCTTTGGAGTCTGGGAGTTATAATTTATATAATGTGAGTAGAATATATCACACTTAAGCATTACTTCTATAGGGAGAGGGGGGGTTTATATACGGACGCAAAGAAAGATGTACTTCGTATCATTATCCCACACATGGGGCTAGATGAGGAACTAATATTTGCACATTTCACACATACATAAATACAACGTCTTCGCCGACACATGCACGGTGAACTCACATGTAGCACTCTACAGACACATAACCCACTTTTCTGTGGATTCAGAGTACAAATAGCTAGAGCCCTGCGCGGATATACAAAATAATATCCACATCCGCAAAATGGTTATCCGCGGATATTGTAAATATTTGACTACAGTATATTACACCCGAGGTATTGAAACAGATAGATCTGTTAACATAATACAATACGCCTGATACTTGGCACCAGGACCCTTTTTTTTTTTTTGCTATGGGCTTTACGTCGCACCGACACAGACAGGTCTTATGGCGACGATGGGATATGAAAGGCCTAGGAGTT
This sequence comes from Anabrus simplex, assembly GCF_040414725.1. Taxonomy (NCBI): domain Eukaryota; kingdom Metazoa; phylum Arthropoda; class Insecta; order Orthoptera; family Tettigoniidae; genus Anabrus; species Anabrus simplex. The sequence goes on from NC_090265.1 coordinate 1,300,656,294, forward strand.
GGAAGGAAGCGGCCGTGGCCTTAATTAAGGTACAGCCCCAGCATTTGCCTGGTGTGAAAATGGGAAACCACGGAAAACCATTTTCAGGGCTGCCGATAGTGGGATTCGAACCTACTATCTCCCGGATGCAAGCTCACAGCCGCGCGCCTCTACACGCACGGCCAACTCGCCCGGTACCAGGACCCCTATAGCCACAGGTTCATGAGGGACTTCCTCTTGCGACAACTACCGACGTATTGACCTTTGTTCCTTCCAACCATTAATTGCGGGCAGGAGCCATTTAGGCTTACGTCAGATTTACGCCTTTATGGTCTCAAGGCTCTTTATATATCATTGTTCTCCGATACCGTGTCAATGGTCACCAAACAACAAGCAAAAATAAGACTGAGTGAAAATCAATAAACGTCATTATTTAGAAATTTTCTGCAAAATTATCCACACTGCTATACAGTTTGTATCCGCCAAGACATTAACTTCGCGGATGTCTACATCCGTGCAGGGTTCTACAAATAGCCACAAAAAAAAACACAATCAGCATCGTCAGTTTCTTTTACGAAAGAACACTCGTTCATATTCTGATGAAGAACATGTTGGTTCCTCTTAGGATCGTGCTATCGTGTTAAAGAAAAATGAATCTTAAATGCACAATACTGAACGAGTGCGTAAATTCTTCGTACTTCATGAAAATATGCATTCCTATAGTACGGTACAATAAGGTGTATTTTCCTTCACAAATTGGCACAGGAAAATGAACAAAACGAACATTGTTCTGATGGACTGCATATCCATGTGCGGCTCGGAGGCGTGACCAAACTTAGGAGAATAATGGATAGAAAGAGCATTGTAAGAAACGAGGTATTGCTCGCGCAGCGACGAATGGTCAGTTGATCTCCTCTGCTTCTCTTCGGGCATTCCACTGTCATTCAATACTGAAAGTGGTTTGTCTTTCAAATGTGCAATAAAGGCAATTAACACGTAAATAACCACAAAGTTACGCTGTAAGGAGACAAGATGCGGGCGTCCCCGCCTTACCCCATGTGTAACATGTACGCTGACTGCAGTAGCGTAGCCAGGATCGACAGATGCAGGTGTTAAAGTTACAAATAATGAAGGTGCTTGCGAGTGAGTGCTGCGCGTATCCATGAGTGTCTTTATTAGGATACTGGTACAAGTGAATTATGTTGATATTCAGATTGCAATACACTACAAAATCTCACATTAAAATGGATAACGAGAACAATATGATCAAGATCAACAGTTTCACAGACAATGGTATGTTCAGATTACAATCTAAAATCAAACTTTCGAGGCTTCTTAGAAAATAGATTCAAGAAATCTGTTGGTTTTACAATGAAGTCTCTGTGATAGTTCAAAAGAGCGAACACATTAAGTCGACTTTCACTTTTTACTGTCAGTTTCTGTTAATTTTCTTTTGTAAGAACTTCCAGTCCGCCTCTGTGGTGTAGTGGTTAACGTGATTAGCTGCCACCCGCGGAAGCCCGGGCTTGATTCCCGGCTCTGCCACGAAATTTGAAAAGTGGTACGAGGACCGGAACGGGGTCCACTCAGCCTCGGGAGGACAACTGAGTACAGGTGGGTTTTCCGTGGTTTCCCACTTCTCCTCCAGGCAAATGCTGGAATGGTACCTAACTGAAGGCCACGGCCGCTTCCTTCCCTCTTCCCTGTCTATCCCTTCTAATCTTCCCATCCCCCAGAAGGCCTCTGTTCAGCATAGCAGGTGAGGCCGCCTGGGCGAGGTACTGGTCATCCTCCCCAGTTGTATCCCCCGACCCGATGTCTGACGCTCCAGGACACTGCCCTTGAGGCGGTAGAGGTGGGTTCTCTCGCTGAGTCCGCGGGCAAAACCAACCATGGAGGGTAAACAAATTAAGAAAGAAAGAAAGAAAGAAAAAACTTCCATGAAGGGAGATTCTAACCCCCAGTAACCCCCACCCCCCTTGGCTACGCCTCTGACTGACTGGATGGTAATACGTTTCTTACTTATCGCGTGTCCGGCTTCATGGCTAAATGGTTAGCGTGCTGGCCTTTGGTCCAGAAGGTGCCGAGTTCGATTCCCGGCCGGGTCGGGGATTTTAACTTACATTGGCTCGGAGGCTGGGTGTGTGGCCGTTTTCAGTATTAGCATTCATCATAAGTAGGTCCCCATCCTCACAGACGCACAGGTCACCTATACGGTGTCAACTAGAAAGACCTGCGCCTGGCCTCTTGTCGCGTCTCCTCCGTAATCATAAAAAATAACACGCCAAGAAACGCAACAAATTAACTGAGATCGTAGGCGCTGAGTAATCTTCTTGGATCTGATATTCTTTTGTATGATAGTTGCACCATACATACAAATAAACACGTTCAATGAATATTCAGTTTTCACGACCGCATTGTACTCGAAATAAACTTTCAACGTATTAGGTCTTGTTCAGTACGGTGCCTATACCACATATCCAAGAGATTTTAAGTGCAGAATAAAAATGGTCAAGCGGACACTATTTTGATCCGAATCCTCAATTTTCCCATTTCGCGTCGGATGCTCTTGCCCACTGAGCTACGGAGCCTAGATCATATTTGTTCTGTTGGAAAGAACATTAGCTATGCCAGACCTGTGTGTAGTTTAGATCCTGATATTTGTATTAGACCTATAGCTTAGATCCTTTCCAACAGAGCACATTATGATCTAGGCCACCATAGCTCAATGAGTAAGACAATCCGACACAAAATCGGAAAGTTGTAGTTTCGGATCCCACTGGTGTCTAATGAGCTATTTTTGTTCTCTACTTACTATCCCTTCAAAATGTACTGAACACGATCTAATACGTTGAAAGTGTATTTCGAAAACACACACTCTATCTTGGCCCCGTTTTCGCTTTCCATTCAATTATTCTAAACACTTTAGGTCAGACGTCATCACGTAGTTGCTCTAGGGAGCCGGTGTTATTTGCTCCGCTCGGGATGGGTGTTTGTCACGTGACAAGAGAGCAGCAGTCAGGCGGGTTGCATACCGTGGCCATACTGTACTTGCGCCACTGGCCTTCAGTACATACTACGTCATGCACTTCCCCTGCTTCTTCCCCTAGTTGCTCGCTCAGCTGCTCTCGTTCCTCGAGAGCGGGGAACAAACTGGCTCCGAAGGCATTTCGCTCTCTATTGACGATGCCTGGTTTAGGTCAGTGGAATTCGAATTTTTTGGTTGGCGTACCCGGAAAATGCAATTGTTTTACCTTCGTACCCCCGAAGTACGAGTATATTTGGGTTATGCCAGAAATAACAAATGATTGCTGCTGGATGACAAATAATATTAACTACTGTATACTGTAATCATCATCTTCCGCAGCTTATCCCGCTCGCTCAGGGTGCACGCACTGAGGCATGAAAGAGTTGTGGTCAAAAATTTAAGGTCGCATGCCCTTTCTGACACCATAGCATTTTCAACAAAAAATAAAATAAATATCACCCTAATAACACTGGAATCAAACCACGGTCGTCAGGGTGACAGGCAAGCAGCTAAGCCACTACACCACCCAATTCCCCAATAATAACAACAATGTATTGTATATAAATATTGTCACTGGTCAAAGGAAACCTTGCAACTCCTTCGGAGTAAAGTTGACAGAAGAAGTCTGAGCGGTCAACAATGGCCAGAGAACTGTTCCTGGCATTTTCACTGCTTAACGACAGCCCAGTTATTGAACATTGGAGTCTTCTGTTCCCTTCTCAGGCAACGGGGCAAGCCTCCACAAGGCAGATGGAGAAACGTGTTATTTCTCGTGAGTGGAATTACGAAGTTTTGATTGCCTAGCAACGATATTATATATTGGTAGGCCTTTAATTATTAATGCAACAGTTGCTATTGTACTATATACAGTACACTGCTACTGAAAAAAAAAATGTTAATGCGTGTATTTGTCCGCCCCTGTGGTGTAGTGGTTAGTGTGATTAGCTGCCAGCCCCGGAGGCCCGGGTTTGATTCCCGGCTCTGCCACGAAATTTGAAAAGTGGTACGAGGGTTGGAACGGGGTCCACTCAGCCTCGGGAGGTCAAATGAGTAGAGGTGGGTTCGATTCCCTCCTCTACCATCCTGGAAGTGGTTTTCCACGGTTTCCCACTTCTCCTCCAGGCATATCCCGGGATGGTACCTAAGTTAAGGATACGGCCGCTTCCTTCCCTCTTCCTTGTCTATCCCTTCCAATCTTCCCATCCCCCCGCAAGGCCCCTGTTTAGCATAGCAGGTGAGGCCACCTGGGCGAGGTACTGGTCATCCTCACCAATTGTATCCCGACCCAATGTCTCACGCTCCAGGACACTGCCCTTGAGGCGGTAGAGGTGGGATCCCTCGCTGAGTCCGAGGGGAAAACCAACCCTGGAGGGTAAACAGATAAAGAAGAAGAAGAAGAAGAAGAAGAAGAAGAAGAAGAGAATTTTGAAACAAAAAATTTAATAAAGGGCAATGCAGCATACATAAGTATTTTTACGTATCTACTGTAGTGCCATGGGGTTCAATCAATCAACCAATGAATCAATCAATCAATCAATCAATCAATCAATCAATCAATACTGATCTGCATTTAGGGCAGTCGCCCAGGTGGCAGATTCCCTATCTGTTGTTTTTTCTAACCTTTTCTTAAATGATTTCAAAGAAATTGGAAATTTTCCAATCCCTAATTCTAAGTGTATATTTTACTCACGCACTATCCTCGTTAATGAGGCGCTCATCAAGCAACCCAGATTCACATCACATACCAAATTCCGATGAATGCATTAACATTTATATGCTCACAAAGTTGTTAACTAAGTCTAAGTAGACACATCTAGGACTACAAGCAGCAGTTCTTGCGAACATAAGTTCACCAGTGACCTCGAAATATTACAACGCTCACTCAACATGGAGTAGACATGAAAACATGATTATGCTTCTTCATCACTGTTAAGGGAGGATGAGACAGATGAACACAGCTTATTGGTGTGATGAGGGATAACAGGTTCAGCTGCTGATTGTTAATGAGGACATTGCGTCTATAATACAATAATTTGTTCCATGAACGTACACTGCTCAACAAAAGTTTGGAATAACATGGATATGACTATATAGGATTCTTACATTTAATCATTTGGTGATTTTACAATAAATATTTTACAAACTAAACATATTTCCCTATAAATCAAACATTTTGAACAATATATACTGAACAAGCAACACAAAAGGTATCTTCTGAAATTAAGTCCAATCAACCAATATTTGAAACACTCTTCATCACATGGTGCTAACAGTCTCTAGTAATGGGTATGGACACCCCGTGTATAGATGAGTTCTTCCATCCTGTGCTGTTTGCTTCAAATTAGGTCATTAAGTTTGTCTTGGAGTAACCAGTCCCACTCCCCTATTTCAGCTTCAATAAATTCCTGAAGACTGTTCGGTGGGTTTGGACACTCTAAAACGGCCACTTCCAGTGTGTCCCACGCATGTATTAATGTCTAGGGACTGGGAAGTCCTATCCATTTGAGCGATATTGTGTCTTTGAAGATACTGCAACACTGTACCACGACGGCGAGATCTTGCAATGTCATCTGCTGGATGAAATGATCGCCGAATGCAGTTTGGTTGTAGCACCTCTTGTATATATCAGCAGCCATTCAATGTACTCTGGATGGGAATGAGAGGGATCCGCCATTCCAGCATTATTTCTGACTAGAATATAACACTTCTACCAGCATTTCGATGGACTTCCTGGACGTGTCTATATTGATGACATCATCCAGAGGTTCTTCATACTCTTGTACGTCGGGTGTCAGGTCTCAAACCAATCCTGGTCTCATTGGTAAACATGACATTAGCCCATTTTGTAATGGTTCAGTGTTGATGAACAAGTGCCCTGTTCCTTCGATAAGCTTGGTTACGTTGGCTCAGTGCAAAGCTTCTCATTGGCCTTCTGGCCTGAAGACCAACCTCATGCAGTCTTCTGCACACTGGTGTGCGATACACACCCCTGTTGCTCTGGAGAGGTCATTCCTAAGAGCCCTGGCAGTTTATGTTGGCCATCTGGAGACAATGATCCTGGGCTGGTGTTGTAACAAGACGACGACCAGAATGAAGTCTATCGTTCACATTTCCCATCTCTCTGTACTTTCTCCACACCTTAGACATGCTGCTTTGTGTGACATTTAATAGATTGATATGGATGTTGATTCCGATAGGGAACCTGAAATATTTGTCCCGAATGAGTAAATATATAATACCAATATAGTTGGTCCGTTATTGGACATTATAAATTTTCCAGCTAACTCATTCCTGGTTGCCAGCATTTCACCTCACTGTGCTAGGTTGGGGTCATCAGTTGGTAAATATATATATATATTTCAGGTTCCCTATGGGAATCAACATCTATATCATCTGATGGCCAGGCAGGCATCAATTTTTGAAAATGTGACAAAGTACCTCATAGTGCATTGGCACTGCCGGTGGCTCCAAGTAGCCTACGCAGTGGCCTCCACGGTATGCCCTAGCCATGTGTCTTGGTAGGTGTGCTATTTACCAACTGATGAGCCCAACTTAACACACTGAGGTGAAACACTGGCAACCGGGAATAAATTAGCTGGAAAATTTATAATGTCCAATAACGGACCAACTGAATTGGTATTTAATAGATTGGCAACATCTTGCTGTGTGTGGGCTGCCAAAAGTAAAGGCACTAACTGAATCCTGTTATACATTTGTATTTGTCAACGTGTCATGTCACTGCAAGGCTGAACACAAACTGACTGTAGCATTTGGTGATATGGGACAACACACCCACACCATCCATTACAACACTCAGGATGTGACCACGTGACCAGTATACAAGCACAAAGCATGCCTGTAGTACACACTGTTGAACTTCAGAGTTGTGATAGTCTAATAAATAATGCTATGTAAATGCAGCACGGAATATCTCAGAATACTCATATTGGCAGTATTCCAAACATTTGTTGAGGTGTGCATTTAATCACAACATTCAAAGAGAGAAATAGTAGCAAATGTCTGTGAGAGGAAGGTGTAGAGCTCCTAGTCCATAAAAAAGAACTAATGTATACTTACAGGTTATGCGGATTTGAGCCATTCTGGGATGACACTGGGGAGATGGCAATGTTTCAACGTATCACAGAGTGTGAACTCAACTTTCCTTCACCATGGTGGGATGAAATCTCTGACAGTGCAAAAGACCTAATCACTAAAGTAAGTTGAAACTTTTTATAAATTCTTAACTGTGTCAGGGCTGTAATCTTTCACCTTTGCTGTTCGTAGTTTACATGGATCATCTGCTAAAAGATATAAAATGGCAGGAGGGATTCAGTTAGGTGGAAATGTAGTAAGCAGTCTGTCCTATGCTGATGACTTGGTCTTAATGGCAGATTGTGCTGAAAGCCTGCAGTCTCATACCTTGGAACCTGAAAATAGGTACAATGAGTATGGTATGAAAATTAGCCTTTCGAAGACTAAACTGATGTCAGTAGGTAAGATATTCAACAGAATTGAGTATCAGATTGGTGATACAAAACTAGAACAGGTCGATAATTTCAAGTATTTAGGTTGTGTGTTCTCCCAGGTTTGTAATATAGTAAGTGAGATTGAATCATGGTGTAGTAAAGGTAATGCAGTGAGCTCGCAGTTGCGATCAACAGTATTCTGTATGAAGGAAGTCAGCTCCCAGACGAAACTATACATTGGTCTGTCTTCAGACCAACTTTGCTTTACAGGAGCAAAAGTTAGGTGGACTCAGGATATTTAAGTTAGAAAGACATGAAAGTAGCGAGAATGATTGCTGGTACAAACAGGTGGCAACAATGTCAGGAGGGTACTCGGTATGAGGAGATAAAGGCTAAGTTAGGAATGAACTCAATGGATCAAGCTGTACACATAAACCAGCTTTGGTGGTGGGGTCATGTGAGATGAATGGAGGAGGATAGGTTACCTAGGAGAATAATGGACTCTATTATGGAGGGTAAGAGAGGTAGAGGTAGACCAAGATGATGATGGTTAGACTCAGTTTCTAATGATTTAAAGATAGGAGGTATAGAACTAAATGAGGCTACAGCACTAGTTGCAAATAGACGATTGTGGCGACGTTTAGTAAATTCACAGAGGCTTGCAGACTCAACACTGAAAGGCATAACAGTCTTTAATGACTATGTATGTATGTATGTATTTATTAACTGTGTCATGAAGATGATAATAATAATAATAATAATAATAATAATAATAATAATAATAATAATAATAATAATAACAACAGTTTTCATAATCATCATCATGTACTTTACTGTCATGTCCTCCTTCTTCTTCTTCTTCTTCTTCTCCTTCGAGGCTATGTTCCTTCTTTCCTCTGGAATAATTTGTCTGTGTATATCCTTTCTATATGTCCAAACCATTACAACTAGAAACGTTTTACACCTTTTTACCTATGGTAGTACTGTACATTTAAGGATAACCTGTTTCACATTCTTTTTTTTCTTGTTTTAAATTTCGTGTGGCTCTTTCTAGCCAAGTGCAGCCCTTGTAAGGCAGACCCTCCGATGAGGGTGGGCGGCATCTGCCATGTGTAGGTAACTGCGTGTTATGTGTGGTGTGTGCGTTGCAGGGATGTTGGGGACAACACAAACACCCAGCCCCCGGGCCATTGGAATTAACCAATGAAGATTAAAATCCCCGACCCGGCCAGAATCGAACCCGGGACCCTCTGAACCGAAGGTCAGTATGCTGACCATTCAGCCAATGAGTCGGACTCTCATTCGGTGTCTCCTAGTGTTTCTGGCAGTGGACTTGAAATATCTTATTTCAGCTAACTTAATTCTACTTCCAACCTTAGCAGTCGAAGTTCAAATCTCACCGGTGTATTTAAGAACTGAGATATAAGTAGATCTGTTTATGGACAACATAGGTCTATGTCACTTCACTTTTCCTGAGGAACTTGCGGTTTATTGTGTAAAACATTATACTTTACCCAAACAAATCCTCAAGGTATAGACAGAGATTAAGTTCCAGTGGACTACAAAAAAACCAAAGAATGATGATTACAGCTTTGATACCATGCAGTAGCTGTGATGTTGATGGAAGGTTTTCTTCAGCAAAATCTATGTTAAAATCACCACAAAGTATTACTTCTGCACTGCTGTTCCTACCAAAAATGTTATGAAGGACGTATCTAATTTTCCTAAAAAAATCTCAACATCAGCATCTGGTGAACAGTGCATGGTTAACAGAATTACCATTTTACCATAGGGAAGCTTAAATTCCACTGAAGTTAGTTCAAATTCTGATTCAGAATTATGCACTTCAAGATCCTTCCTTTCTTTACATTCAATTCCTCACTTAGCAAAAATACAAACTACCCCATGCTCTTTATTAACCTGACTGTAATAATAATGAGTTCAAGTTCATCATTATTGCACCAGTGTTCATCCAAACAAATAAACAAAACATCCTGTATTGAATTTGAATTTAAATTGATTTAAAATTACTTGTAATTCTAAAATTTTATGTTTAAGACATTGAATGTTCTGATGAAATATTTTGAACTACCTATTCCCACCCTCCAAGTCATTATTAAGTCTGGACCCATATTCTGAATTGAAATGTTATTGGGTCCAGAAGCGAATACATGTTCCTTGAGCTAGATAGTTCTAGGACAGTCTTTCCCTGATTTTTACTTGTAATGATGTTGCTACTTCGGTTTAATTTACTGATGTCTAATAGTGTAACATTTTTGAAATGACTACATATTTGTCTGAATTTCTCATTTGTGTCCTTGACAGCTTTATTCACAATTGACCAGTCAGTTAAATCATGTCTATGGGGCATATTTCTCACTATCACATTTGTATGGGTCAGATTACCTAGAGTCCTTTTCAGAATACTTAGAATTAGATGGAAGAGCGTGAAATGAGAATATGTGCAGCAAAGAGTATAACAGCAGTGATTACAAGAGGTAGAAAGGAAGGATGGGGGAAGATAGTAAATGGAACACAAATAGAAATTGTGAAAAGTTTCAAATACTTGGGAAGTATAATCACAGAAGAAGGGAGGATAACCAGTAAGACTTAAAAGAGAGTACAAGTAAATGGCCTTTGCCAGAGTATGAGGGTATACAGTGGAACCAACATTCCATAGAAATGCAAAGAAGTTCTGTCTTCGACCTATTATATACTGCTATTGACATATGCAGCAACTACTGTACATGCCAACAACAAAATAAGATGAGCGATAAGGTCAAAAAGCCAAGATAAAATTTGGTAGAGGTATCAAAGGGAAGACAAGAAAAGATATAGAATCAGAAAGCGAAGAGATTAGAAAGAGGATTCAGTTTAAAAACTACAGGACAGGATAGAAACAAGCAAGCTAAAATGGAATACACACATGATGGGATTTAGATAGACTGAGTTCCAAAAAAAGAAAATTTACAGAGAAACCAACAGGAAAGAGACCACAAGGTCTCAAAAGAGGTGGATGGATACAGTGGAGGAGAGTTGAGAGAAGAGAAGAAAAGAGAGTAGAAGAAATATTATCAGCAGGAAAAGAGTGATGGGGAGACAGGCAATGATGGAGGTCCTTGATTCACAATCCAATCCAGGAGAGAACTGAAGAAGAAGTAGAAGTTGTCATTCCTTGGTTTTTTATAGTCCACTGGAACTTAATCTCTGTCTATACCTTGAGGATTTGTTTGGGTAAAGTATAATGTTTTACACAATAAACCACAAGTTCCTCAGGAAAAGTGAAGTGACATAGACCTATATTGTCCATAAACAGATCTACTTATATCTCAGTTCTTAAATACACCGGTGAGATTTGAACTTCGACTGCTAAGGTTGGAAGTAGAATTAAGTTGGCTGAAATAAGATATTTCAGGTCCACTACCAGAAACACTAGGAGACACCGAATGAGAGTCCGACTCATTGACTGAATGATCAGCATACCGACCTTCGGTTCAGAGGGTCCTGGGTTCGATTCCGGCCGGGTCGGGGATTTTAACCTTCATTGGTTAATTCCAATGCCCCGGGAGCTGGGTGTTTGTGCTGTCCCCAACATTCCTGCAACGCACACACCACACGTAACATGTAGTTACCTACATACGGCAGATGCCACCCACCCTCATCGGAGGGTCTACCTTACAAGGGCTGCACCCGGCTAGAAATAGCCACACAAATTTTTTTTTTTTAATTGGAGATTACTGATGAAAATGAGGGCTACTGGACTGGACAGAAGAGTGGTTGAATGGGTGGCTAAATTTCTAGAAAACAGAACTCAGAGAATTACAGTAGGTGAAGTATTATCTCATCCTGTAATAATGAAGAGGGGGTGGGAGGGGTCCCACAGGGCAGTATTACTGGACCTTTATAATTTCTTATATATGATATGAGTAAAGAACTGGAATCACAGATAAGGCTATTTGCAGATGATGTTATACTGTATAGAGTAGTAAATGGGTTGGAGAATTGGGAGCAAGCAACTGCAGTGGGACCTAGACAATGTTGTGAGATGGACAGCAGACAATGGTATGATGGTAAATAAGATGAAGAGTCAAGTTTTAGGTTTCACCAAGAGGAAGAGTACTCTCAGTTTAATTAGAGTATTGATGGGGCGATAGTACCTCCTGGAGAATACTGTAAGTAGCTAGGTGTTAATATAAGGAAATATCTTCATTGGAGTAATCATATAAGTAAGGTTGTTACAAAAGATCTCTGCACATGATTGTTAAGAATATTTAGGGGTTGTAGTAAGGATGTAAAGGAGAGGGCATATAAGCCTCTGGTAAGACTCCAATTAGAGTACAGTTCCAGTTGACATGAGAACTGGAAAAGATCCAAAGGAAAGCAGCACAATTTGTTCTAGATGATTTCCAAAAATTCTGCAAACTTTGGAGTGGGAAGACTTGAGAGTAAAGAGACGAGATGCTTGACTATGTAGTATGCTTTGAGCTGTCAGTGGAGAGATGGCGTGGAATGACATTAGCAGACAAATAAGCTTGAGCAAAGATTTTAAAAGTAGGAAAGATCATAATATGAAGATAAAGTTGGAATTCAAGAGGATAAATTGGGAAGATATTCATTTATAGGATGAGGAGTAAGGATTGAAATAAATTATCAAGGGAAATGTTCTATAAATACCAAAGTTCTTTGAAAACATTAAAGATAAAGCTCGGTAAACAATTGATAGGGAATCTACCACCTGGGCGACAGCTCTAAGTGCGGATCATTGATGACTGATAGAACATTTTATACCTTACAATATTGCATAACAATATGACAAAATCCCAAAAGAATAACATGCATGGAACGGCCCAAAATTTGAAGTTGGAATTTCTTTGAAAAATCAGTGATGTGACAGTCTGGATATAAATTCGAACCCCTGATGTGGGGTACCATTTGTAAGTTCTCTGTGAGCGCAATATGATGGTACCACACTGGTTACCTACAACCTTTAGAGGAAAAGTTCTGCAGGGGTTGGAAATGTGAGTATTTCTTAATTTGTTTCATATCACCTTCTCAATATAAATTCCAACCCCTCATGTATATATCATTCAATAGAGAACTGACTACACCCAACATAATAGTACATTGTAGTAGACCTGAGCCAACCTGGGCAGAAGTTACATGGTGTACAGAATTTCAAAAATTAGCTTTTCTTTCGAATATCTGAAGCCATCTCTTTTCAGTTTCGACTCAGTTAATTTATAACTGTTAAGTTCTTCAGTCTGCCAAAACTAATTTTGAGTAATAAATTTATAAACTACCTGAAAAAATATAGTAACAGAATTATACTTTTTTTAAATTAAAAAAACAGAATGACATGTTTTCTTGAAAGGACATCATCAGTTTTTATCAAATCACACTCAAATATTTTGAAGAATATAAACATTTATATTTAGTTTGTTTAAATATGAACTTGAAATCTGGAACTTACTTTAATAAAGTCCTGTTTCTCTCCACTCTTAAAGTATAATTCTGTTACCATATGTTTCCTTTTTCAGGTAATTAATAAATTTATTACTCATAAGATTTGTATGGAGGTATATTTACTATCAAGAGTTTGTAAACTTACTCACGTGCAGTTGTCAGTGCCATTATAATGCAAATGACTGGGATGAGTGGCTCAGATGGTATAGAGTGCTGGCAGTCTGAATCTAAGTTGGCTTGCTTGACTCCAGCTCAGTCTGTTGGTATATTAAGGTGCATAGCCTTGTGTCAGTAGAATGATTGACATGTAAAAGAAATTCTGGCACCTTGGCATCTCCAAAAACCATAAAAGTATTTGGTGAGACATAAAACTATTAACATTCTTACTATTGACATAATTATCATAATAATTCAAGTGGAGAAGTGAATTTCTTACTAATTTCTTTTGACTATATTGAAATATATGCATGAAATATTGTAATATTTTCAGTTCCTGCAGTTAGAGCCTTCCAAGCGACCCACAGCCAGTGAAGCTTTAGACCACCCATGGGTTCGAGGTGAGACCACAAGATGGCACCACATGGACAGCACCATCGAGCGACTTCGAGAGTTCAATGCCAGAAGAAAGTTTAGAGTAAGTTGCAATCACTGCTATGAATTCACAATTTCAGTATGTATACCCTTAGGCCTGTAGACAAATTATGATTAAACCCTGAAATTGTTCAGCTGTCCCCACGCCCTAACACAGTACCTACCAATATGTAGCCAAATGCGCCAACTTATTTCACAAATTATCACACAGTTTAGTACGATTTACATACCTGCCAACTTTTAGAAACCAAAAATAGGAAGATTTTTTAATTCTTGGATTTCATCACATATACTCCACCACGGTCTACGTGAAAAAAGGTCAGGATATTTTTTTTTTTTTTTGCTAGTTGTTTTACGTCGCACCGACACAGATAGGTCTTACGGCGACGATGGGACAGGAAAGGGCTAGGAGTGGGAAGGAAGCGGCCGTGGCCTTAATTAAGGTACAGCCCCAGCATTTGCCTGGTGTGAAAATAGGAAACCACGGAAAACCATTTTCAGGACTGCCGACAGTGGGGTTCGAACCTACTATCTCCCGAATACTGGATACTGGCCGCACTTAAGCGACTGCAGCTATCGAGCTCAGTAAAAGGTCAGGATAAAGGGCATACATATCTACAGTTACAGTGTGAAATGACCATTAAATTTAAAATCTTAAACTAAGAAAACATAAAAATGGTTACAAGAAAATGTACCTAATCACTCTCATTTATGTACCTAATAGGTAATAATATTTGTCACACCGACACACGCAACAAAATGCATAATACCGTATTTTCTCGCGTAATTAACGCACTTTTTGACGAAAAATAAAGGAGAAAACTTCGGCTGCGTGAATTATTCAAGGAATTCGGATGTTTACAAATTATTTACAATTCATTTACATTTAAAAGATACATAAAATATAATGCAAACACAATTGGTTCAACTCAATTGCGGTTATCGTCATTTGGCGCAACATTCCAGCGTGAGATTTTTTCTGAAAAGTCAAATAGAGTACAAGTTAGACACACGGGTTTGAAGTACCGACACTGGAAAATATTCTACCCAACTCGAGCTGACAATACGACCTGAATGACATCATCATCATCATCATCATCTGTTTACCCTCCAGGTTCGGTTTTTCCCTCGGACTTAGCGAGGGATCCCACCTCTACCGCCTCAAGGGCAGTGTCCTGGAGCTTCAGACTCTTGGTCGGGGGATACGACTGGGGAGTATGACCAGTACGTCGCCCAGGCGGCCTCACCTGCTATGCTGAACAGGGGCCTTGTGGAGGGATGGGAAGATTGGAAGGGGTAGACAAGGAAGAGGGAAGGAAGCGGCCGTGGCCTTAAGTTAGGTACCATCCCGGCATTCGCCTGGAGGAGAAGTGGGAAACCACGGAAAACCACTTCCAGGACGGCTGAGGTGGGAATCGAACCCACCTCTACTCAGTTGACCTCCCGAGGCTGAGTGGACCCCGTTCCAGCCCTCGTACCACTTTTCAAATTTCGTGGCAGAGCCGGGAATCGAACTCGGGCCTCCGAGGGTGGCAGCTAATCACGCTAACCACTGCACCACAGAGGCGGACCCTGAATGACATACCGGCATAAAAAGAAAACTGTCCAACACGAGAAGGGGCGGGCATCGAAGGAGGGACCCTGCTACATTGCCCCAAACCGTTCGTATCCAATCTTGTACGAGTGAAGTATCCATCCACCCTTTTTCTTGAATACAGACGTGGATCACTCGCGGAAATTTTGCTTAGGCATTGTTTTTCGTTTTAGAACAATGTAAGGTGCAAGCTTTCTGCCATCAGCTGTTACAGCAAGCACTGCAGTACATCGTTGTTTTTTGCTTCCGGTAGCGCGTACGATAACACTGTATGCTCCTTTCTCATCGACTGCTCGACTTTGTGGTATATGGAAACTGATTGGCGTCTGACTTGCGGTGCCTATAAGGGAGATGGAATATTCCTTCACTTTACCTTGATATACTAACAATTTGTTGGTTATTTTAATCCACCTTTTCAATATAAATTACAGTTTGTGTTGCTAAGTTGTAATGTTACAACACTAATTTACCGGGACATGTTTCGCTTTTATTCACAAGCATCATCAGCCTATACAATTGCCTCAAGGTTTGTCATATTTGGATTGTTGTTACAAATTTCATTACATTGAATGTAAATCTAATCTCAGTGATGATAATATTTAAAACACAAGAATAATATACACATTAAAAATTGTGACAATATGATTTGCAATGTTAAAATGGAGTAACTCTTAATTCTAAAACACACTGACGTCCAAAACACACTTTTTACAATTTGAAAATTTGGCTAAAAATTGTTTGCAATGTTAAAATAAAATTGATTCAACTATACTTTGGCATTAAAATTTGAGTCATAAATATAAATATTGGATGCTAATATATAGGAGCCATAGTTTCTGAAGTGCGTTGGTTTCTAGAATACAGTAACATTTCAGTATTGAGAATTTTAGTTAAGAATTGTGCTCTCTAAATAATGTTATTTAAAAAGACTGTAATTTTACATTATGCGTGATTAGTCATGATGATAATCTAGAATTGAAGTCTTGGGTTCGTTGGAAAATGGCTTCTAGATTTGATGAGGCTTGCTGCTGCAGTTTGGCAATTTGATCAGAGGAAGTATTGACATATTTAATTCTTGTTTGTAGCGACCAGACTCTCCGTTGGAAGTTGATTGTTTTGATGTAAGTTATGGTTAAAAGGGACTTCAATCCAAATTTTTAGTATCTGATTATGTTTCTTTCGATTTATAGAATGGAAGAAGCATCCCTTTGTCTGCTGCTACAGAATCTTGTGGACCTTATTGCGTTACTGTGACTATTGTCTGTTGTGGCTCTACTCCTTGTATTGAAAAGGTGGATTAAAATAACCAACAAATTGTTAGTATATCATAGCATAGTTCAATACGGGTCTAATAATGAGATTAGTTACATGTAATCACTTTACCTTCTCAATCACAAAGCGATGAAAATGGTTGAAATCATTCGTCACTTTTTGGCATTGTTGTTCTTCGTCGAAGAGTAATTCCATAAATTAATCAAGCCTCGGCTAACTTTCAAATCCGAGACACTGATTCCACGTGCCGCGGCTATTTCTCAATTCTTAAAAATACAGCATATCTGAGAAATGGCTTATCCAACATTGCGTAACAAAATCATACAATTAAGCAGATATATAATCCTCTACTTGCGGAAACATGCCGCTTTTTGGTCCGCGAAATGCTCTGCGAGACTTGTTGGCCGCTTGAAGTGCACTTCTCTTACCGCGGTAGCGCATGTTTCATTTGGACACTGAATACTTGCTGCCCGCTGCTCTATTCCCGTATGTTTCGGCGTAACTGATCACCGCGAGTTCGTATGATGCAGTATTAATCGAATACTGTGGACTGACAAACAATTTTGAGATCACACAATATCCCGTACCCGAAACACTCGTAAAACTAGTGCAGTGGGAACTCCTGCCGAGTGCGGGCTAATAACAGAACGTTGCCCTGTACTTGGAATACCCGTTTTCGCAATAGGAAGCCTGCTACTTGAGTAGTTGACATCTATTTCGAAACGCATCCGGAGCTGAGTGATGGATGTTCTAAGTTGTGGGTGCGTCAAATACGTGAACATTTCTTTTTCTCCACTTTGCACCCAAAAATATTGGGATGCGTAAATTACGCAATGGCATCCATTGCGCGAGAAAATACGGTAGTTTCCTTTAATAGCCGGTAAAATGAACGGAAATTTATAGGCGTCTCTGAACACTTGAAGATAACGTTTGTTATATTTTTTGGCCATAACATGAAGAGAAAATACCAGAAACTGTCACCGACACAACCCCCTTAAAAACATTCAACTCATTAAAATTATGCACTTAAATACGCGAAACTGCCACATACAAAACAATTCAATATCTCCCATACATTATTAACATGCGACTTTGACACAGGAGGAAAGCATAGAAATGCAAGGAAAAACACGTGGCCTACAACTCCGACGTAACTACGCACAGAAACGTTAACAGCACGCGAACAACACAATAACAAACTAATTCTTTCGTCCCGATTAACTGAGTCGTTAGCGCGCGCTAGCCTCTTGCTTACAGGACGATTGCCCACCCGAATCCCCAGCTGAGACCTCGTGCGCATGGATGTTGCTGCGCTCTGGCGGCAAGTTGCTCGAATAGTTCATGTGACTTGTTCTTGTCAGTGAAATGAAGCAACGCGATTATCAGGCTGCGTTTGTTGAGATACGAAATCAAGTTCGAGATGGAAGAAAGTTCTACAAAGAGTAGAACAAGTTGTTCTGTGGTTGGATGTAACTATTCCTATAGAAATTGTCCTCCTGGAACGAAATTCTTCGTATTCCCAAACAATAAGCACACATTTGGTACCTAACTCATTTAGACAAAATTGTTCGTCTCATAGGTGTCTTAGTGAACTTCAGTCCTCCGATCATTAAAACAGACGACTAGGTAAAGGCCTAAACTTAAACATGATTGTATAATTATTGAATTGTACATGATTACATCGATTTAGTTCACTGTTATTTTATCTTTTCAATTTTAACTCAAGTAGAAATCATATCATGTTTGAAATGTCTGAATAGTGGTAAAATCTATGCATGAGTATGGTAACATTGTAACACTATCCATAACGCTTGAAAATTAGCGGGAGGTAATGTTCGAAATAAAACCTCCGTGCCGTGAGAATAATATTTGAAAGGAATTCTTCTTTTCTGGACACACCCACTTTCACACTTTTCTTTGGAGAATATACAAAAAAGTCATGGGAGTTGAGGTTCAAAATATACAATGATGCCTGTACCTGGGTGTAATATACGTGAGTTTCCTTAACTTGATATCACCATCAATGTCAATATACAAATTTGGAACATTACACATGTTCTCATCAATCACGGGCTTTTCCAAACACGAGTAAGGGAACTTAATCTCCAAAAGAGAGGGTCAGACCTGACCTAGCACTATCCCATCCAGGCTACTAGGGTTGCTCTTCGTTTATTAACAAACCCAGCTGTGACACGCAACATTGGGACGATAAACAGAACTCCTGAAGTGCCCTCTGCTCATTATCTCTGCCATATCTCACTACAGGATTGTTTATGTCCTTAGAAATAAGAAGCTGAGTTGCCAGTTTATTAAAATCTCCACTCTGCAGTGTCATGATCTTGTTAACACTGGCTGGCAGATATGTGTAATTTTCTTGGATCGAACCACGCAGGATTTTTAGACTGAGCCCTAGTCTCAATCGCAATAGCATACGTCTACGATTTTGTGACTTTTACGTTGTCATAATAAAAATTCAGGACGTCACTTTGCAACGTGCACTCTTAATAACTGTTTGGCACTATTGATATCTTGCCACTTGACAAGTAATTTATTCCATAGCATCTAAACAATTTATTAACGTTTTGAAGGTCTAATTGCTGAAGACACTGAAGTAAAAGTCTTGTTTCGCTCTGTTCTACAGCATCATCCACGATAGCTTCAACAGTGGAATTGGAGACAATTAAGGATTCACCTTCACATTCGGCCTTCAAAATTCTTGTAAAAGAACAGTCTATAAATTTAATTTTCTCATATAGTTCAGTTTTGCTGAATGTTTCAAATCCCTCACTTTCCAGTACGCTACAAACTAGCCGCTTACTTAATCTGTCCTTGAACATTTCTCCTAAATGTTCACCTTTAGAATATTCTGCGGCAACATTTTTAGGTTTTTCCCATTGTTGCAGAAAAGAAATATTCGAAGAATCTTTTTCTGTATTAATATAAATGCAAAGCGCAGCAATGTGCTTACAGCATTTGGGAAGGCTTGCTTTGCATTCACACTCGGCTGGCTGAATATTCCTGTTGCAATCGACCTGTTAAATGTTAAAACTAGACTAGCATTAATTAATGAAAAAATAATTTACAACGGCAATGGACACGGAAAATGTGTACTGTATATTAAAGTTATGTTTGAAATTAATAGTCTGTATATACATATGACTTCCTCTCTCTCTTCTTCTTAATCTGTTTAGCCTCCAGGGTCGGTTTTTTCCTCGGACTCAGCGAGGGATCCCACCTCTACCTCCTCAAGGGCAGTGTCCTGGAGCTTCAGACTCTGGGTCGGGGGACACAACTGGGGAGAATGACCAGTACCTCGCCCAGGCGGCCTCACCTGCTATGCTGAACAGGGGCCTTGCGGGGGGGATGGGAAGATTGGAAGGGATAGACAAGGAAGAGGAAAGGAAGCGGCCGTGGCCTTAAGTTAGGTACTATCCCAGCATTTTCCTGGAGGAGAAGTGGGGAACCACGGAAAACCACTTCCAGGATGACTGAAGTGGGAATCGAACCCACCTCTACTCAATTGACCTCCCGAGGCTGAGTCGACCCCGTTCCAGCCCTCGTACCACTTTTCAAATTTCGTGGCAGAGCCGGGAATCGAACCCGGGCCTCCAGGGGTGGCAGCTAATCATAGTAACCACTATACCGCAGAGGCGGGCACATATTAATTATGGTGCAAAAAGAAAGGTAACTATTCCTCTAAGTTTAACTGCATAAGGCGTTTGATTAATGCTCGTTTCCCTCAAACAGAAGCTGGATATTTCTTCTCCCAATCGTTCTTTCACCTGGAATATGTGATAACTGAAATATGACTTATCCCAACGAATATTCTGAAAGTCCACACAAATCTCTACGTACGACGACAGTTCAGCTTTAAATAGCTTCCTTCACTGTCACACTTGATTCTCCCGCACAAGCCACTACACACAGTCGTCACATGAATGTTCTGAGCGAGTTGCCGCTAGGAGCGCCAGCAGGTAAAATATCGCCATTCGCACGAGGTCTATAGAGCGCACAAGCTGCTGTGGTGAGCGGGAAACACGATACACGAAGGCGACGGACGCAACACTCACGAAATAAAGCATCAAACAGATACGCTTTAATATTGGGTTTCGTAAATTACACAAGCACATAAGAATTTATCCTTTATCCTAGGGGAAGAGTATTGGCCGTACTAGGGGTTATATTAGTCAAAAATCAGAAGAAGTAAAAATAAATAGGAAAATCGGAAGACGAGTTAAAAACCAGAAAGTTTCCGGGTAAATCGGAAGGGTTGGCAGGTATGGATTTACAACTCAAGCAAGACATGTTGTGTTTCACAGATGGCACTATGGAAGCAAGTGCTAACTGTGAACTTGGATGCCTCTTCCAAACTGTAATTAAAATGCTTGAATTAAAATGTATTACCGTATACAGTATGGCTGGAGAAGAGGTATACTGAAATTGGGCATCATCGTACACAGTCGGCAACAGCAGAGACATGGCTTCAGTTGAACACTACCGGGCGAGTTGGCCGTGCGCGTAGAGGCGCGCGGCTGTGAGCTTGCATCCGGGAGATAGTAGGTTCGAATCCCACTATCGGCAGCCCTGAAAATGGTTTTCCGTGGTTTCCCATTTTCACACCAGGCGAATGCTAGGGCTGTACCTTAATTAAGGCCACGGCCGCTTCCTTCCAACTCCTAGGCCTTTCCTATCCCATCGTCGCCATAAGACCTATCTGTGTTAGTGCGACGTAAAGCCCCTAGCAAAAAAAAAAAGTTGAACACTACTTATTGTAGAGAAATGGTGTGTTGAAGGATGAGTTGCAATGGCCTTGAGGATTTGAGAGAAGATCTTTATTGATGTAGAATATGTCTATAGTTTCAGAACTGTACCTTGGTCAATGAGTGTTACAAAAACATGAAAGTTTTAAAATCAAAATCATTTCTAAACAACACGTGCAAACAATAACATTATTAAAGAATTGGAATCAGAAATAAGGCATTTTGAGGATGATGTTAAACTGTATACAGAAATAAATAAGTTACAGGCTTGTGATAATAAACATGATGGAAAGTCAGATTGTGAGTTTCACCAAGAGGAAAAGACCTCTGTTTTAATCGCTGTGTTGATGGGATGAGAGTACCTCAAGCGGGTTGCAGTAAGTACCTAGGTGTTAATAGAAGGAAAGATCTTCATTCGGGTAATCACATAAATGTGATTGTAAATAGAGGTTACAGACTTCATATAGTTATTGTTTGCACGTGTTTAGAAATGATTTTAAAACTTTCATGTTTTCGTAACACTCATTGACCAAGGTACAGTTCTGAAACTATAGACATATTCTACATCAATAACGATCTTCTCTCAAATCCTCAAGGCCATTAAGAATCATCCTTTAACATACCATTTCTCTACAATTAGTATTCAACTGAAGCTGTGTCTCTGCTGTTGCCAACTGGGGTTGTAGGAAGGATGTAAAGGGGGAGCATATAAGTCACTGGTAAGACTACAATTAAGAGTATAGTTCCGGTGTATGTGATCCTCACCAGGATTACTAGATTTGAGAACTGGAAAAAATCCAAAGAAAAGGAGCACAATTTGTTTTGGGTAATTTCCAACAAAAAAATTAGTGTTATGAAAATGTTGCAAATTACGGCTGGGAACTTGGGAGTAAGGAGACGACCTGCTCAATTAAGTGGTATATTCCAAGCTGTCAGTGAAAAGATGGCGTGGAATTACATTAGTAGACGAATAAGTTTGAATGGAGTTTTAAAAGTAGGAAAGATCACAATATGAAGGTAAAGTTGCAATCAAATATTCATTCAAATATTCATTCATAGGAAGAGGAGTTACGGATTGGAATAATTTACCAAGGCAGATGTTCAATAACTTTCCAACGTCTTTGAAATTATTCAGGAAAAGACTAGGTAAACAAGTGATAGGGAATCTGCCACCTGGACAACTACCCTAAATGCAGATCTGTGGTGACTCATTAAACAATTTCCTTCATAAAATATTGCAACATACAGAGATTAAATCGTTTTAAAATTATTGAAAAAATATTCAAGAGGGTAGAGTGACTTGTCAGAAGGCCAAAGGGACCAAAATGATTAATGCAGAGCATCAAAAGGCTAATTAGGAGCATCTCAAAGTTAAGACGACCAAGCATCATGAGGTGAGTTAGTATGGTAAATGAAACTGATTCAAGGTGGAGCAAAGTTAATGAAGTGAGCTTGCACATGTGATCAACAACATTCTGTAAGAAAGAAGTCAGCCCACAGATGAAATTATCTTTACATCGGACTGTTTTCAGACCAACTTTGCTGTAAAGGAGTGAAAAGTGGGTGAAATCAGGATATTTTAATCACAATTAGGTAAAACACTGGAAGTATTAGGTATATTTCTTCTGTACTTCTTTCCCAGCCATACTTGAAGAGTTACACATCCATTATCGACAGGTAGAATTTTGTGTGCATGAGCATGTGCACACATACGCAAACATGCAGCCAGAACAGGATATAACAAGTAGTTCCTTGGGAAACATGTCTACTTACAGGCTTGTGAGCGATTGTAAAAAGACCTCAACAATGCTGTTTGATGGACAGTAGACAACGGTATGATAATAAACATGATGAAAAGTCAGACTGTGAGTTTCACTAAGAGGAAAGAATTCGCACAATAAATGTAATAGGTCTGATCATGACACTTGACCTAGAAGCACACAGGTCCACTCAATGTAGATTACAAAGCTGTAAATATGCATGCACAAGCTGATAATATACTGTATATTTATTAGAGATGGGAGTTACATATCGTAACATGATACTGTATCCTATTCTATCAATGTAAGCTGTTCCAGAAATATTATGTTCCACCGGAGACCCTAATACAAAAGTAACTGTCTGAGCGAAACCAAGGGGAGGGTAAGAGTTTCTAAATGGCTAATGGATATTAGGATGCATAGCAACTTCCTTTAAGGGTGCACTCCTGCACAGGCGCGAGTATTTTGTAACAGCTTAGAGGCAGTACTGATATTCCTACCCTGTTACTTGTTGGCCAGTTGCAGATATTCTTTAGCTATTCAAAGTGCTTTGTATTATTTTTATTTTGCTAGTTGCTTTACGTCGCACCGACACAGATAGGTCTTGTGGCGACGATGGGACAGGAAAGGGCTAGGAGTGGGAAGGAAGCGGCCGTGGCCTTAATTAAGGTACAGCCCCAGCATTCGCCATCTTCAGGGCTGCCAATAGTGGGGTTCGAACCTACTATCTCCCGAATACTGGATACTGGCCGCACTTAAGCGACTGCAGCTATCGAGCTCGGTAAGTGCTTTGTATTAGGCTTACTGGTGCTAATACATACAGTCTTCCCACTTTGCATCTCGTGTTTCATGCCGTATTGCGGGCACAGAGCTAAAGACCCGATACGATTGATGTGGACAAAAACTCAATTACAAGTAAACGATTTCTTAGAAGCGCACTGTAAGAAGGTACAAAATAATAATAATAATAATAATAATAATAATAATAATAATAATAATAATAATATTTATTAGAGATGGGAGTTACATATCGTAACATGATACTGTATCCTATTCCATCAATGTATATTATGAGGGGTGAGATATAAAAATCATCTAAAGTAGTGTCGAATCCTTACTTTTCGGTGTCGCTGACATGAATAGTGGCACTCCGGAAATTTTTTAAAGTCCATGTTCATCCCCCTCTAGTGTGGGGGGCGAGGGGGGAGTGATATATAAAAATAAACATAAATAGTGTCTAATCCACAGTTTTTGGGGTCACTGACATGAATAGCGGCACTCCGGATTTTTAGTAACATGAGACAAATCACAAATGGTTCCTCATGCTCCTTAAGGGGCTAAACAAATGTATATATCTATATGTCTATAAATGTCATTGTATGTATGTATGTGTGTATGTATTACATCTCCTAAACCACTGGAGCGATTTACACCAAACTTGGTACACTTACGACCTAGTATCAGGAGACAAACTGAGTGGAGGTAAGACACCCCAGGTACACATTAGGGGCGGTGGGGCGAGGGGGGTGAGATATAAAAATCACTATTATTATTATTATTATTATTATTATTATTATTAATGGAAACTGACAAACCAAAGTTTGCTGGCTAGTGGATACACAAAAGGACCTCACAGAAGTCGATATTGATCCAATGGCAACCACAAAGAATACATACAGACAAAAGATAAACACCCATAACTTTGCACCCAAGAATCCATCTGAGAAAAGCTTGAAACTCAAAAAACCCAAAAACTCATGGGCACAAGAAAGACGGCAGGATGAGGAAGTTTTAGGAAGATGAGAACAACAAGATGAATACCAGCGCTCCAGTGCTATTTAATGGTTCCACGTGCTCCTTAAGGGGCTAAACAAATTTATATATCGATATGTCTATAAATGTCATTGTATGTATGTGTGTATGTGTATTACATCTCCTCCTAAACCACTGGAGCGATTTACACCAAACTTGGTACACTTATGACTTTGTATCAGGAGACAAACTGAGTGGGGGTAAGACACCCCAGGTACACATTAGGGGTGGTGGGGCGAGGGGGGTGAGATGTAAAATCATCGAAAGTATTGTCGAATCCATACTTTTCGGGGTCGCTGATATGAACAGTGACACTCCAGAATTGTATAAACCAAGTTCAGCCCCCTTCGGATGGGGACGAAGGAGGAGTGCTATAGAAAAATAATCGAAAATAGTGTCGAATCCACAGTGTGTGTGCTCGCTCAGATGATTAGTGGCACTCCGGATTTTTTCAGTCCAAATTCAGGCCCCTTAATGGTAGGGTTGAGGGGGTTTGAGATATCAAAATTAATCGAAAACAGTATCGAATCCATAGTTTTCGGGGTCACTGAGGTGAATTGTGACACTCCGGAATTTTTATAAGTCCATGTTCATCCCCCTATACGGTGGGGGTTATGGGGGAGTGAGATATAAACATGATCGAAAATAGTGTCGAATCCATAGTTTTTGGGGTCGCTGAGATGAATAGTAACACTCCAGATTTTTAAAATACAAGTTCAGCGCCCTTTGTGGTGGGGGTTGAGGGGGGTGAGACATAAAAATTAATCGAAAATATTGTCGGATGCGTACTTCTCGGGGACACTGAGGTGAATAGTGACACTCCGGATTTTTTAAAGTCCAAGTTCAGCACCCTTCGAGGTGGGGAAGAGGGGAGAATGTTATATAAAAGTAATCTAAAATAGTGTCGAATTGGTAGTTTTCATGGGCACTGGGATAACTCGTCTCACTCCGAATATTTTATAAGTCCAAGTTCAGTCCCCTTTGGGATGGAGGGCGCAGGGGATGTGATAAATAAAAATAAACGAAAATAGTGTCGAATCCATAATTTTGGGGTTCCTGAGATTAATAATGACACTCCAGATTTTTTATAAATCCTATTTCATCCCCTTTTGACATAAGGGGAGAAGGGGTAAAACAGAAATTTGTCAAAAATGACCGAAATAATGGACGTACTGTAGCCTATGTATGTTACAGCATAGCTTTTAACCAAAATTGATACAAGTATGACTTACTATCTGGAGAAAGTACTGTTTACAATAAGACACTCCTGGAACCTCTAGAGGAGGGGTGATTTATATACGTAACTAAAAGTGAACAATAATACTTTTCTGGACTACTGGAGCGATTCAAACAGAACCAGGTACACTTATGAATTACTATCAGGAGATACACTGTGTGGGGTTATGACAAATTAGTACCCCTAGGCAAAAGTTCAGTCAACATAAAGAGCACAATTTCCCAAGCAAAGATTGCTTTTTACAAGAAAAGGTACTAACATCAAGGAATTTAAATCTGGAGACCAAGAAGAGATTTATTAAGTGCTTTGTCTGAAGTGTGGCCTTGTATGGTTCAGAAACGTGGACTATTAGTGCAGGTGATAAGAAACGTCTGGAAGCATTTGAGATGTGGTGCTGGAGGAGGATGGAAAAGATCTCATGGACAGCAAAACTCACCAATGAAGAAATTCTTAGGCGAATAGGTGAAAAAAGATCCTTTTTTAGCAACAATAAGAAAGAGAAGAGACCAATTAATTGGCCATCTCTATAGGCACAATGGTTTCATAGTTAATGTCATGGAAGGAATGATTCAAGGAAAAAGAGGAAGAGGAAGACCTAGACTGCACTATTCAAGACAGATCAGAGATGACGTAGGAACAGGCTCATATGTGGAAATGAAGAGATTAGCGGATTACAGAGAAGAGTGGAGAAAACGAATTGCTGCCAACCAATCTTAGGATTGAGAATTGAGAAGAAGAGAAGGGGTAGGTGTTGGAAAGGGTGAGGTATAAAACCTATCGAAAATAGGGTCACATCAAAATTGTTTTTGGGGTCGCTGAAATGAATATTGACAGTCCCGTTGTCGTTTAAGTCCAAGTTGATCCTCAATTGGCAGGCGGGTGAGAAGAAGTGAAGAAAAGAAAATATCCAAATGACCGAGATTAAGGATGTTTGTGTGTACGTTCCAATATAATTGTCAGCTGAACTTGGTACAAATATTACCTACTATCTAGAAAAAAATACTGTGGGGGAAAGACACCCCTTGAAGCCTTAGATAAGGGGACGAAATATAACAATATTAGTGTTGAATCTATACTTTTCGGGACTACGGGAGCAATTTCTGACAAACTTAGTAACTTATGACTTATTATCAGGAGACAAAGAGCGTGGAGGTATGACAACGCTAGCACACCCACGAGGGGGTGAGATGTAAAAATAATCGAAAATAGTGTTGAATCCATTCTTTTCGGGGTTATTATTATTATTCTCGTATCAGAAACATACATGTTGTACACAGTTATAATTACTATATTACATTTGCCAAAAACTTGGCCACTTCCAATGCATTTTTTGATGCTTGATATAGTTCATCTTCTATGCAGGAGGCTGGACATAGTCGACACTGGAGCATATATTGGACGGTCTGGTCTTCTCTGCAGTCACACTGGATTTTTTCTTGATCTATGTAGCCCCATCTTGCCAAATTAACCTTGGATCTGCCAACTCCAGATCTCAGGGGCAGTCACACTGGATTTTTTCTTGATCTATGTAGCCCCATCTTGCCAAATTAACCTTGGATCTGCCAACTCCAGATCTCAGTCTATTCAGGGACTTCCAGGTCATCCATTCTTTGTCGTAGCCAGGAGGTAGAGTTTCACAAAATCTTATCCAGCCAGGAGGAAGGTATGATGTAGCCCTCCATAATTGCAACCTGGCTTTTTCAGTAGTGGTTCTAAGTTCCTTTGAGGTTCTGAGAAAACTCTTCCTTGACTTTAAACGTTGCAGATGCGGTTCATGACCATATAGAGGATGGGTCCTTTCCTGTTCCACTGTCTTTCTTTCCTTGTTCGCAGCTATTTCTCTTCGAACAGAAGGAGGTGCTTTTCCTGCAAGGTGGTAGAGCCATTCAACTGGAGTGGATTTCAAACAACCTGTTATAATTCTGCAAGTTTCATTGAGAGCTATATCCACCTGTTTGGCATATGTTGAATTATACCAAACAGGACACGCATACTCTGCTGCAGAATAGCATAGTGCCATTGCAGAAGTTCGGATGGTTTCAGGTTGGCTACCCCACTGTGATCCGGCCAGTTTCCGTAAAAGATTGTTCCTGGTGGAGACTTTCGATTTGCAGTTCATGCAGTGCTTCTTGAAAGTAAGAGATCTATCAAGTGTCACTCCTAGATATATTGGAGACACGCGTACATATTTATATATATATGTATTTATTTATTTTTTTGCTATTTGCTTTACGTCGCACCAACACAGATATGTCTTTTGGCGGCGATGGGATGGAAAAGGCCTAGGAATCGGAAGGAAGCAGCCGTGGCCTTAATTAAGGTACAGCCCCAGCATTTGTCTGGTGTGAAAATGGGAAACCATGGAAAACCACATTCAGGGCTGCCGACAGTGGGGTTCGAACCCACTATCTCCTGATATATTTTTATCAGAGCATTCACTGCAAAAGGAAAATAGCAGCTCATTAAAATATTAAGCGTGAGCAATTTGCCTTCGCGCGACCTCTTGCATTTTAAAACGGGCGCGACCTCTTGCGTGTTAACCTTGTTTCCTTACAACGATGAAGCATTTAATGAGAACAATTAAGTCATTCTTTCTCTAAATAAATTTTATCACTCAGCCTTCAGGCCCTGGTCGGTACTCATTCCTTAAGGAACGATTATTTACGCAGGTTCCAATTGGTAGCCACCACATAATGTCACCCAATAGTGGAGCAAATAAAAGTAAGTCCAAAATGCCACTGTGGTTTCCCAATTTTCACACCATGCAAAATGCTGAGGCTGTACCTTAAGTAAGGCCATGGATGCTACTTTCCTAATCCTAGCCCTTTCCCATCCTTGCATCACCAAAAACCTTTGATGTGTTAGTGCAACATTAAAACCGCTAGCAATAATAAATAAAATCAAATTAAAAAATTACAAATTTGTTTGGAAAGTATAATTCTTACCCTCCTGTAAACATACAGTTTTCATCTGAGGCAATTAATTTGCAATAATGTATACGAAAGACCACCAGATAGGTAGTCACTTACGATGAGATGATGACGATGCTGCTTGTTGTTTAACCCTAGAAGTGCCAATGTTATATTCTGTAGTGCCAGGCGTTAATGCTGAAACTGTAGTGGTTTAGATAATTTTTAGAAAATTGGTAAATATTAACAGAAACCAACAATATATGTACCAATTTGATCAGAAAGAGTTGTTCCACAATAAAAAGCAAACTTCTTGTTGGTTTGAATTTTTGTTATCTTGAAAACACAAAGTGAAATTGCACAAAAAAAATATCATAACAAAACAAAAAGTAATATAAAAAATATTCCTCATACAATGCTGAAATAACCCTGAAAGTTTTGAGAGAATCTGTACATAATTAGCACTTCTAGAACTCTTTCTCATAATAAGGGAAAAAGAAAACATTCACTTTTTTTCTTGCAGCTTATTCTGATCCTACTTCCTCCTCCTGGGATTTCTTCTTTTGTGTCCCCTTGCTCTGAAGAAGTGCTCTAATCGATCCCAGCATGTTTCATCAACTCCTACATTACTTCCTGGACACCAATGTCTGGATCACCCTCACTTTTCTTCTGTCATCGAACATACAATGCACTTTCTCAGTTGACTGCAGCGGTGTATCATCATCTGACAAATTATTCGAAATTCCTCCAGCTGCACACTGTCCTCAGAATCATTTTCATAAAAAAAAATTCTGAAGTCACTACAGTCATCAAGAGTTTGTAAAATATCCATTTCAGTTAGCAATGATTTTAATTTTGACACTGCCATGTTTCAACATTAAAAACTTCATATCTGGTCCGTATTGAAAGGAGATGACATACAACAGAGGGAAATTTGACTGATCTACCTTTCTTCAATACATAATATGTTGTTAATATAATCACAACATTTTCTATTCAGTACCAGTTTTGGTGTCTATGGATACCATCATCAGCTGAAACATGTTGTATGAACAAAGATATAAAAGTATGTAGTACATATAATAAACCCTCAGTAATAAGTGACCGGGCGAGTTGGCCGTGCGCGTAGAGGCGCGCGGCTGTGAGCTTGCATCCGGGAGATAGTAGGTTCGAATCCCACTATCGGCAGCCCTGAAGATGGTTTTCCGTGGTTTCCCATTTTCACACCAGGCAAATGCTGGGGCTGTACCTTAATTAAGGCCACGGCCGCTTCCTTCCAACTCCTAGGCCTTTCCTATCCCATCGTCGCCATAAGACCTATCTGTGTCGGTGCGACGTAAAGCCCCTAGCAAAAAAAAAAAAGTAATAAGTGACATTAATAAGATGAGGTAAAAATACAATGCTTAAAAGAATATAAACAAGTTATGTGCTTGTTGGTCAAAGTATAAAATGAAAGTGAAGATATTAACAATTGTTTAAGGACTTGATCACTTTGGAATGATTAAAAAGTCTCAAGTGTAACACTGCTAAACACTAGGTTAAATAAAACATGGACGTCCAAAAACTGACATAGGTTGCAGTCCTTCCACAGACTATTGATAATAAAGTAACATAAGTAAGTTTGCTAGTGGCTTGTAACATCAACTCATAAAAAGAAGCCATCATTTATGAGGTACTCAAAGAAGTGGATCATATTGCAGGCAAAGAGAAAGTGGATATATGGCCAGAAAGTTCTCGATCCAATTCGGAACCTGACATATGAAAAGAAAGTTAAGAGTTAAAATGAGATATTGGAAATAGGGCAAAAACACTATAAAGTTAAGTAGGAGACTCACCTGAAACAG
The DNA here is from genome assembly GCF_040414725.1 of Anabrus simplex. Taxonomy (NCBI): domain Eukaryota; kingdom Metazoa; phylum Arthropoda; class Insecta; order Orthoptera; family Tettigoniidae; genus Anabrus; species Anabrus simplex. The sequence goes on from NC_090265.1 coordinate 1,300,687,009, forward strand.
CCTGATGTATGCATGGAGAGTGGCAAGGAGCAAGTGCTAGAGTTTGCTAGAAGCATTGACCATCGTTAAGGGAGGAAAAGGGGTGGGTCAGGAAGGGGGAGAGGAGGGGTGATGGAGGGGGCAGAGTCAGATGGGCGTGGTAGGGAAGGATAATGTGATAACATGTGATGCATAATCTCAAAAAACAAGCTATTTTTAGGGAGTTTAACACTGTTGAGAACTGAAATAAGAGAATCAAGTAAAATTCTGGGCTTTTTGGAAATGTCATTCAAGTTGAGATTAGGATTGAAGTATTGGTCTAGATGTATGTAACAGGCTTCCATGATATCTAGTAGGGGGCCTTTGCTCAATGTATCTAATATTGTTAAATCTTGATCTAATCCATTAAATTTGTGTTTATAATCTTGTATGTGCTGACCAACTGCGGAAAACCTATTGTATTTAATTGCATTGAGATGTTCAGCGTATCTAATCTTGAAGCTCCTACCAGTTTGTCCTATATATGAACTGTCACAGTCGTTGCACTGAAACCTGTAAACTTCTGACATAGTAAAAGGGTCCGATTTGTTGACCAGGTTGGAATTGTGAAGAATATCCATATTTCTGTTGTTGGTGCGGAAAGCAATATTGATGTGATGTTTCTTGAATAGGTTGGTAATGCTGTAGATATTTTGATTGAATGTAAAAGTTGAGAATAACTTAGGCCTGGGATTATCTTTTATTAAGTTAGATTTAGAGTGATGTCTGAAGTTGTTGATAATGCGTTTGATGAAACTTTTATTATAACCATTAAATCTGGCTATCGCACGTATAGTATCAAGTTCTTCATTTAGGTCTGCTTTCGACATTGGAATTTTGAACGTGCGATCAACTAAGCTATTGTAAATAGCACATTTGTGGGAATAGGGATGCGTGGAATCTTGTTTTATTGTTGAGGCTGTATGGGTAGGTTTTCTGTATATATTATAAGGGAATGAGGAAGGGAGTCTGGTGATCGTTATATCTAGAAAGTTGATGGAAGCATTAGTTTCTGAATCCAGTGTGAATTTGATATCAGGGTCTATGTTGTTGAGGTTTGAGAGGGTATTCAGTGCATCGACAGAACGCTCATCGATGATGAGAAACGTGCCATCTACAAATCTGGCCCAGAACTTAATATTGCTAAACTTATCATTCCTTTCAATGGCATTGTGTTCCAGAAAGTCTAAGTATATTTCTGCTAAGATGCCAGAGGCCAGTGACCCCACAGCCAAGCCGTTTTGCTTATAAATAACCTTGTCAAATGTAAAATTATTATTATCCAGTAGTCATTTTAAAACAGACATGAAATCAGAGATTTCAAGTTTACTCAATTGAGGATTAGAATTCAGATTATTCTCAATGATGGAAAAAAGTTTGCTCCTTTTTATGCTCGGATATATGTTAATGATATCGAAAGAATGTAGCGTGTGGTGCGGTTGCAAGTTAAATTTATCTAGTTTCTGGATAAGTACTGCAGTATTTTTAATGGATTTTTGAGCAGCAAAAGTGAAATGTTTCTTAAGAAACTGTTGAATAAACCGAGCAAGTTTGAGAATAATCTGAATTCTAATCCTCAATTGAGTAAACTTGAGATCTCTTGAATATACTTAGACTTTCTGGAACACAATGCCATTGAAAGGAATGATAAGTTTAGCAATATTAAGTTCCGGGCCAGATTTGTAGATGACACGTTTCTCATCATCGATGAGCGTTCTGTCGATGCACTGAATACCCTCTCAAACCTCAACAACATAGACCCTGATATCAAATTCAGATTGGATTCAGAAACTATGCTTCCATCAACTTTCTAGATATAACGATCACCAGACTCCCTTCCTCATTCTCTTATAAAATATACAGAAAACTTACCCATACAGCCTCAACAATAAAACAAGATTCCACGCATCCCTATTCCCACAAATGTGCTATTTACAATAGCTTAGTTGATTGCATGTTCAAAATTCCAATGTCGAAAGCAGACCTAAATGAAGAACTTAATACTATACGTGCAATAACCAGATTTAATGGTTATAATAAAAGTTTCATCAAACGCATTATCAACAACTTCAGACATCACTCTAAATCTAACTTAATAAAAGATAATCCCAGGCCAAAGTTATTCTCAACTTTTACATTCAATCAAAATATCTACAGCATTACCTACCTATTCAAGAAACATAACATCAATATTGCTTTCCACACCAACAACAGAAATATGGATATTCTCCACAATTCCAACCTGGTCAACAAATCGGACCCTTTTACGAAGTCAGGAGTTTACAGGTTTCAGTGCAACGACTGTGACAGTTCATATATAGGACAAACTGGTAGGAGCTTCAAGATTAGATACACCGAACATCTCAATGCAATTAAATACAATAGGTTTTCCGCAGTTGGTCAGCACATACAAGATTATAAACATAAATTTGATGGATTAGATCAAGATTTAACAATATTAGATACATTGAGCAAAGGCCCCCTACTAGATATCATGGAAGCCTGTTACATACATCTAGACCAATACTTCAATCCTAATCTCAACTTGAATGACATTTCCAAAAAGCCCAGAATTTTATTTGATTCTCTTATTTCAGTTCTCAACAGTGTTAAACTCCTTAAAAATAGCCTGTTTTTTGAGATTATACATCACACGTTATCACGTTATCCTTCCCTACCACACCCATCTGACTCCGCCCCCTCCATCACCCCTCCTCTCCCCCTTCCTGACTCACCCCTTTTCCTCCCTTAACGATGGTCAATGCTTCTAGCAAACTCTAGTACTTGCTCCTTGCCACTCTCCATGCATACATCAGGCTGTTTCAGGTGAGTCTCCTACTTAACTTTATAGTGTTTTTGCCCTATTTCCAATATCTCATTTTAACTCTTAACTTTCTTTTCATATGTCAGGTTCCGAATTGGATCGAGAACTTTCTGGCCATATATCCACCTTCTCTTTGCCTGCAATATGATCCACTTCTTTGAGTACCTCCTAAATGACGGCTTCTTTTTATGAGTTGATGTTACAAGCCACTAGCAAACTTACTTATGTTACTTTATTATCAATAGTCTGAGGAAGGACTGCAACCCATGTCAGTTTTTGGATGTCCATGTTTTATTTAACCTAGTGTTTAGCAGTGTTACACTTGAGACTTTTTAATCATTCCAAAGTGATCTAGTCTTTAAACATTTGTTAATATCTTCACTTTCATTTTATACTTTGACCAATAAGCACATAACTTGTTTATATTCTTTTAAGCATTGTATTTTTACCTCATCTTATTAAAGTCACTTATTACTGAGGGTTTATTATATGTACTACATACTTTTATATCTTTGTTTTTACAACCTGTTTCAGCTGATGATGGTGTCCATAGACACCAAAACCGTTACTGAAAAAAAATGTTGTGATTATATTAACAACATATTATGTATTGAAATAGGTGGATCAATCAAATTTCCCGCTATTGTGTGTTACTGCCATGTTTGTTTACTACAGTCACATGACAACTACTAGATATGAAATTTGTATAGACATGAAACTCCAACAAATACTACCAAAAGTGACAATAGTGGTGATAAGTGTGAACAAGAGACATTCAAGTTGATGTAGTACAAATGTTTCACCAACAGTCAAGAAAAATATTTTCTGAGGATCTCCAAAAGTGAGCCTAGCACCACAGGAAGACGCATTGAGCCACTTTTAGCCATCCTTGGCACTTCTTGGGTTAAAGGGGCTAACATCTAGGTCATTGGCCCCTAAAGGTTGTCACTTATGTATGGTAATTGATAATTATAGTGTGTAAAATAGAAGGAAGGACAATCTATAGGATGGGAGTAATTCCATCTCATATATATGAGCATAATGGAAGGAAGGATGGAAGGAAGAGAAACATATGAGAAACTCAGCGAGGGAGCTTCATTTTCTACCTTCTATTCTCTGCTCACATTCAGAATACTCAGTTTTCCAGATCTGAGCAGGTGCTCTGTATCATGTAAACTTTTAGCTACACTTTTTACAAAATTTTCTTCAAGGTGTTTTTTTAAATACTGCACACAGTTTATTGTTTAACTCTCACTCAACTTAGTTGACCATATTTCTATTTCCTTTCTTCTAGGCTGCAACTCATGCTGTGCTTGCTACACATCGGGCAATGTACCTCATTTCACCAGAGAGGAAGTCCGCCAAAAAAACATCACCACCAGCTGATTAGCATTAAGTGAAACTAACTACATGAAGACTTATTTTTATATTTTAAACGATGTATATCTGTCTTAATGTTTTTAATGTTGTTATCATTATTTTTATTATTGTAATATAAAACAACTTTTGGTATTTCTAGATTTATTATTGATGGTAACAATGTGATAAAATATCCAGGATTAAAAATACTATTCCCTTCATTAAGCATAATACTGGTTTACCTAGCACTTTTTTTAAAAGTCCTGTACCCTAACCTATCAGCCTGTACAATACAATGACAAAATGTATAAAACAAGCACATTCCAAATTCTCAAGTACATACTTTGGCTAAAGTTAGGATTCCAGTCGTCTGAGAACCTTTGGTTCATCTTTTATATAGAGTGAATAGCTATATAATTATTTCACATAGCAAGTACTCATCAGCAATAATTCCCAGAGATATTTGGACATGACATACTCAAGTCAAGACACCAGTGTTGTTCTGAAATTCCCTGCTGATCGAAAAATACACTAAAACTAGCATTCAATCTAAACACATGTGACAGGCACTGCCTCTTCACTTTTACTCCTCTCTGCACTCAGATACACAGGTGCCTCTTGAAGTAAATAGATATATATTTACCAGATATTGTAATAGGAGTTGAATCATGGCTGAGAAATGATATAATGGATGCAGAAATTTTCTCAGGGCACTGGAGTGTGTATCGTAGAGATAGGATAGGAAGGGTGGGAGGGGGAGTGTTCATTCTGGTGAAATAAGAATTTGTAAGCTACGAAAAAGTTAAAGATGAGACACATGAAATTCTAGGTGTAAGGCTCATTTCTAAAGATAATAGGCAACTTGATATATTTGGAGTGTACAGATCGGGAAAGGGTAGCACTGACGCGGATTCGGAATTATTTGATAGGATAGTCAGCTATGTGGGAAACGACAAGGAAAGAAATGTGATTGTAGTGGGAGATCTGAATTTGCCAGATGTCAATTGGGAAGGAAATGCGAACGACAGGAAGCATGACCAACAAATGGCAAATAAGTTAATATGGGAAGGACAGCTGATTCAGAAAGTGATGGAACCAATCAGAGGGAAAAATATCATGGATGTCGTGCTGATAAAACCAGATGAGCTCTATAGGGAAACTGAAGTAATAGATGGTATTAGTGATCACGAAGCTGTTTTTGTGGTAGTTAAAAATAAATGTGATAGAAAGGAAGGTCTTAAAAGTAGGACTGTTAGGCAGTACCATATGGCTGATAAAGCAGGCATGAGGCAGTTTCTAAAAAGTAACTATGATCGGTGGAAAACGGTAAATAAAAATGTAAACAGACTCTGGGATGGGTTTAAACAAATTGTTGAGGAATGCGAAAACAGGTTTGTACCATTAAGGGTGGTAAGGAATCGTAAAGACCCACCTTATTATAATAGAGAAATAAAGAGACTAAGAAGGACGTGCAGACTGGAAAGAAATAGAGTTGGAAATGGCTGTGGAAGTAAGGAGAAATTGAAGGAACTTACTACAAAATTGAATCTAGCAAAGAAGGCAGCTAAGGATAACATGATGGCAAGCATAATTGGCAGTCATACGAATTTTAGTGAAAAATGAAAGGGTATGTATAGGTATTTTAAGGCAGAAACAGGTTCCAAGAAGGACATTCCAGGAATAATTAATGAACAAGGAGAATGTGTATGTGAGGATCTTCAAAAGGCAGAAGTATTCAGTCAGCAGTATGTAAAGATTGTTGGTTACAAGGATAATGTTGAGATAGAGGAGGAGACTAAGGCCAAAGAAGTAATAAAATTTACATATGATAACAATGACATTTACAATAAGATACAAAAGTTGAAAACTAGAAAAGCGACTGGAATTGATCAGATTTCTGGGGATATACTAAAGACAATGGGTTGGGATATAGTACCATATCTGAAGTACTTATTTGATTATTGTTTGGTCGGTGGAGCTATACCAGATGAATGGAGAGTTGCTATAGTTGCCCCTGTGTATAAAGAAAAAGGCGATAGACACAAAGCTGAAAATTACAGGCCAGTAAGTTTGACATGCATTGTATGTAAGCTTTGGGAAGGCATTCTTTCTTTTTATATTAGACATGTTTGTGAAATTAATAACTGGTTCGATAGAAGGCAATTCGGTTTTAGCAAAGGTTATTCCACTGAAGCTCAACTTGTAGGATTCCAGCAAGATATAGCAGATATCTTGGATTCTGGAGGTCAAATGGACTATATCGCGATTGACCTGTCTAAAGCATTTGATAGGGTGGATCATGGGAGACTACTGACAAAAATGAGTGCAATTGGACTAGACAAAAGAGTGACTGAATGGGTTGCTATATTTCTAGAAAATAGATCTCAGAGAATTAGAGTAGGTGAAGCTTTATCTGACCCTGTAATAATTAAGAGGGGAATTCCTCAAGGCAGTATTATCGGACCTTTATGTTTTCTTATATATATAAATGATATGAGTAAAGGAGTGGAATCGGAGGTAAGGCTTTTTGCGGATGATGTTATTCTCTATAGAGTGATAAATAAGTTACAAGATTGTGAGCAACTGCAACGTGACTTTGAAAATGTTGTGAGATGGACAGCAGGCAATGGTATGTTGATAAACGGGGTTAAAAGTCAGGTTGTGAGTTTCACAAATAGGAAAAGTCCTCTCAGTTTTAATTACTGAGTTGATGGGGTGAAAGTTCCTTTTGGGGATCATTGTAAGTATCTAGGTGTTAATATAAGGAAAGATCTTCATTGGGTTAATCACATAAATGGGATTGTAAATAAAGGGTACAGATCTCTGCACATGGTTTTGAGGGTATTTTGGGGTTGTAGTAAGGATGTAAAGGAGAGGGCATATAAGTCTCTGGTAAGACCCCAACTAGAGTATGGTTCCAGTGTATGGGACCCTCACCAGGATTACCTGATTCAAGAACTGGAAAAAATCCAAAGAAAAGCAGCTTGGTTTGTTCTGGGTGATTTCCGACAAAAGAGTAGCGTTACAAAAATGTTGCAATGTTTGGGTTGGGAAGAATTGAGAGAAAGAAGAAGAGCTGCTCGACTAAGTGGTATGTTCCGAGCTGTCAGCGGAGAGATGGCGTGGAATGACATTAGTAGACGAATAAGTTTGAATGGCATTTATAAAAGTAGGAATGATCACAATAAGAAGATAAAGTTGGAATTCAAGAGGACAAACTGGGGCAAATATTCATTTATAGGAAGGGGAGTTAGGGACTGGAATAACTTACCAAGGGAGAAAATTTCCAATTTCTTTGGAAACATTTAGGAAAAGGCTAGGAAAACAACAAATAGGGAATCTGCCACCTGGGCGACTGCCCTAAATGCAGATCAGTATTGACTGATTGATTGATTGATTGATTGATTGATTGATTGATTGATTGATTGATTGATTAAATAGTTGATAAACTACTTTCTATGAGACATGGTTCATGAAGATGAGAGAGGTAAACAATAGGCAGCCTTAAATATTTTTTAAAAATTACAACAATCCAAATAAAACAAATTAAAAGTCAATCTTTCTAAACATGACCAGACAAAAATTTAATAAGTACAGGATATAAGGATAAAGCTGCACTGTCACTAACTTCAGAGGAACAGTGGTACATGTCCTTAACTATTGGTAGCTGCAGAAGAATGGGTAATAGAAAAGGGGGTGAAGTGAATAACAATGACTTTATTCCTCCAGCTTTTCTTGTTGGTTTTGTAAGATTCAAGTAAACAGGTGTTGCCCACATTTCAACAAATTGGTACTAGTATTTGTTTATTGTTATTTATACAGAAGGTTATCCTCCTCCAGTTAATGCTGAGCACATCTTCAGAAGTGCTAAGTTGCAGCTGAAGAAAATATGTCATTGAGTTAACTACAGTTTTAAAGTGACTTATAACAGGGACTATGAGAGGAAATGATACAGGTGATGCAAAACCTGATTGTGATATACATGTTGCAATGGCAAGTAAATGTGGCAGGTCTACTATTGAAGTTGAAGAAACAAGCAGTTCAAAGAAAAAATGCAGAAGGAAATATGACAATTCATATTTAGAATTCAGGTTTACTTGGTGTGATGATGGAAGAGTGGGGTGGAGGGAGTGTGTTTTGTGAACAAGTGTTGTTGAACAAGTTCATGAAACCTGCAAAGCTCCAACATTTAGAAACTAAGCATTGTGATGTGAGAAATAAACCAACTGACCTTTTTCAGTGACACTTACAGACACTTATGAGAAAAATATAGTTTCAGCATGAGTTCAGTTAATAGCAAGACACTGGAAGCATTCTACCTCTTTGAGTTTGCAACTTATAAATCTCATTTTTATCCCATATTGGCATAAACTCAACTGTGATTAAGGTTGAAGGAAGAATCCCACCTTCCAATACTTATTTACTTTTTACAGCTTTTTTAGTACAACAACTTTTTTAGTTGTTAAATAACTAGACTTTAAGTTGGAATATGTTTGTAATTACATAAACTAGCTGTAAAAACAAATAAGCATTGGAAGGTGGTATTCTTCCTTCAACCCTAAATTTAGTTCTTCGAGTTTGTTACAACCAAAGCAGGGAAATCTCATTCTATCTGGGAAACTGTTCTTTCTCCAGCTATAAAAGACTTATTTGATTGTAACACGTGCTTATTGTGCTACATTTGATATAAACATGATAACATTCCTGATGATATTCTGTTTTGTAGAATTTTGCCAAGCTGCACAACTGCTGGGTGTTTGTGTTCATGTTAATATACATCTCTTCATCTACAGACAACACACCACATCACCAACCACCACAGAAACAAGCAATAGTGAATACATTCTTCCATACTGAGTAGGTGTCAGGAAGGCAATCTGGCCTTATGTATGACATACTTCGCACTTGTGAGCCCACCAGGGTGTGCAAAAAGTGGTGGAAGAAGATCTACACCTTTCTTTGCTTACTGCTGGAATAACAGTACAAATTAATGATTTCTGTGCGACTGGCACTGCAAGTGACTGGCTCCTTCACAGCTCAGTGCTGAGTCCGTGGCTGGCAATACTGTGAGCTACCTGCAACTGCTCACATGTTGCTGATGTAGTTGTGTAACACCATGTTCATCAACAATAGCGTTACACTGACTGAATATTGAAGTATGCTCTGTTTCTTCTGCTGCCACTTTCCTCTACTAGACTGCATTACTGTTGAAAGAATTATAAAGATATATACTTGGAAAATGTATAAAAAGTAATTTGTGAATGATGAGTATAACACCTAATACACAATAAAAAGGAAATACTAAACTTTGCATACAAAATTTATTACTGTATTTATTGAATATATTGTAATTATTGCAATGACCAGCATGCAAATATTTGGTTTAACAATTTAATTACATCAGCATTTGGTTGCCTAAAGGAACAGGAAAAAAATCTATATTTGTTGTAGATTTATTAATTAATAACACCATGTTTGTTGACACTAGTGTCCAAGAGGTTATAAATTCATCTTACCAACTATTCACATTTTTCTCAAATTTTTCCAAGACATATTTATGAAAAATCACATAATACTTATACAACATTTCTGTAATGAAAACCTTTTACTATTAACATTTAAAGAGAGAGAGAAAAAAACAGCAAACAACTGTCACCTCAAGAGCATAATATTATGAATTCATAAATGTGTGAAACATTTTCTTTCAAGAATTATCCTGAGGTCAGAGTTTCTATTTCTTCTGTTTCAAAGAATTTGTTAAATTTGTGGACTAAGTGTTGATCATAAAACTTTTATCTTTCTGGTTAGCCATTGTTACTGCAAAGTTTAGGACCATGATTGGCTGCTCTCTCTCTATTCCATTAAATCATCTGAACACACAGGAATGCGTGTGAAGAGCACATCAACAAATGCACCATTGAGCAGGACCTTTATCATATGGAGAGACAGCTATAACACAGTGCTATTTCTCCATAATACTATGCTCTTGTTTCAGAAATCTCTATATACAATTTATTACCTTTAAAAATAAGACCTATAGCGAAATTCTATCATGGTCACCGAGTGCTCAGGACAGAAGCTGCAAAAATTTGTTGGAGAATTTGAGGTATATTCTTTAAGTCTAAGCACATAAATGCTCTCCCAGCTGGAAGTTTCTTTGTAAGCCTGTCAAAACAGAAAACCATACATCAAATATTGTTTTAAAAAAACATAACTTACTGAGAGGGACAGAAAAATATAGCCTATGTTATGTAACATTTAACTCCAATGATTCATTTATCATCATATTTTATACGTCCATCCATCACAATATATGCAAGTTTTCTTGTCACCATTAATAGAAAATGACTCAGGTTGCTCAGTACTTAGAAGCAAAATTACAATTTCTTCTTACAGTGTTTGTCATGATACAGATTGCTTAAAAGCATTTTTTATTAAATTTCTCAAACACTGTATCAATTTCAACTCTCATTAACTGAGGTAGTGGTGGAGTCAAAAAAAATTTTAAAAAGGAAGAAAAAAGACAACATTACCCCAAAAGGATAATTTTTTTTTTTTTTTTTTTTTTTTTTTTAAGCAGTGCAATGTACACCAGTAAATAGTCTGTGTTCTCATTTTGTCTTCTTCCCCTTCTGCTCTTCTTTGCTGAATAATCAACACAAATTATTACAATTGTAAATAAAGGAAATTAGGACTCACCTGTCTGCTTGATCTCCCAACGAGCCAATGAAGATAGAATATGCATTGACCTCTGGATCTGATGTCAAGATTTTAGCAAAGTTCTCAGGGGCAATTCCATAACGCTCAAGATTGGCATCAGAGAGTACTATGACGATAGCTTCATCACAATCCTCTCGACTCAGAGTAGTGATGGCATGACGAGTTGCAGCCAATGTGTGATCACCAGACATGCAGAACTGGGAGTGTGCATGCATTGTCTACAACATACCAATAATACTTACTTGACAAGTGATTTACATGGGAGAAAAGCATGGCTGAGATTGGTTTGAATTCTACAAGGGTTTCTAAAGCTTAGGTACTGTCAAACAAGGTGATTTTGGATAGATAAGTGGTTTCAGACAGTATGGTAGATTTGTCTTTCTTCATTGTATAGCATCAATGACTGCCCTCCTGATGAATCTGGGAAGAAGAAATGAAGTAATCAGGGGATGAGGAAAAATGGATACAGAATAAGTGGATTTGAAAATGGCAGTGCATGAGGATTAGAAGATGGTCCCTGTTGTCTTTTTTTTTCTTTTTTTTTTCAGGTTTAACCTTGTTTTCTCTTTCTGTCGCTTCCACTTCCTACGCTGAGTTATCTTATTATGTACTCCTTTGTTTATGTTCCTATCATTAGTTATGGTATTATTATGTACTGTACAAATAGAAAATATCAAGGCATCAGTTATCATTCACCTAACTGGCTTAAAAACTGGCACTGCTCTCAAATATGAACCAATTAAGCAAATGAAAGAGTTTTATTATTTAGATTCAATCCTCTTTAACCTAACGAGTTGTAATTAGTGCAAAAATTTATTATTTTAGTATGTACTTTGCCAATGGAAAAGAAAAGTGGTTCTCCAAATGATCACACACATCAACACTCCAGAGGGCCAAGAAAAGACAAATGGAAGTAATTTGACAGCAAGACCATATGAATCAAATTAAAAGCTAGGAATGGGAATGCAAAATGACAAATACGTGAGGTTCATTCTCTGCCTTCATGACACAGATAAGTTCCTCCTTGTCAATCCCAGTTCCTTAAGTGAGGAAAGATTCTTCCTTAGACCCCAATAACCAGCTGACTTCTGAGCCTGGAGTCCAACAGTTATCAGTGGAACTACTGTAGATATGAAAGCGAGCCCTCTTGGGAATATGCAGGTAGTTCAATGACCACATAACCATCTAGTTAAAAAGCGGCTAGACAAGACAATATTTCTACAGGGTGTGCACAAAGTCCATATACCCTGTGTTAAATTAAACTCAAACTGACAGGATATAAAAGTACATATACTCATTATTTATTTCTACTTACATCTTAGGAATCTAAAACAACTATATGTATCCCTCCATTGTCTCTGCACAGCTCAATACGCTGTCATGTTCTGATGCTCATATTAAGCAACATACTTGGCAACACTGTCTGGAAAGCTTCGTGCACCGCATTTTTTAGATCATCAATTCCAACATAGCGCTGCTTCCTCACCTGTTCCTTGATGTAACTCCAGAATGCATTACCGGGTGTTGTTAGATCAGGGTTCCTAGGTGGCCATGGAAAAGGAGCTGGATCACTGTTTTATCCTCAACCTATCCAGCGATTCCCAAAGACTGCATTCAGACATTGCCAAACAGCCACTGCAAAGTGAGCCAGTGCCCCCATCATGTTGAAACCAAATGCCTAAGATTCCTGCATTTTACAGCTGCAGGATGAGCCAGCCATTAATCATGTGGAGGTAACGATCAAAAAAATATGGGCCGAACAGATGCATTTGTGTCATTAGACCATGACGTGAGGTATGTTTCACTCGATTTATTGAAAAAGTATGGATTTTCTTTTCCCCAAAAGTAAACTTTGCAACTACCAGGAGCTGCGATAAATTGCACATTCATCAGTGAACATGACTTCTGCCTTCTGTGCCATTGTTTGGAATTGTTGTAGCATCTGACCACAAGCATCAAAACGTCTCTCCAAATCATCATCTGATAATTCACTGACACTCAATAGATGCCAACACCTCACTTTCAGATCCACTTTGATGTGTTTCCTCATGGTTGATTTCAGAATCCCCAACTCTGATGCACATTCCCGTATGGATTTGACCGGAGATTGTTCGATAGATTTTTCCATGTCAGCACAAACTTAAAGTCTGGTGGATGGTCTTTCACTTCTCAGCACGTCGCGAACACTGTCCATTAAAAAGGCTTTCTATTCCCACGCTAACAAGGTCTTCTTTGTCAGTGCTGCTTTCATAAACCACGCAACGAAATCATCCCTCATATTTTTAATTGATTTGCTACTAATTTTATGCTCATGAATCCATATAGAGGCCAGCAAACGTTCCTCAATCGTATAATCACTTGTATCAGCCATTCTTTTAATATCTTGGCACCAACTACTGTCAACAATCGAAGTTCATAACAATGAATATCTGACAACAGAAATAAATAAATTATGAGTAGGGGTATAAGGACTTTGTGCACACTCTGTACATTAGCTTAGAACAGTTTGCCCTATAATGTATGAAGTTAAGTCATGATAAACATGTTGATTGGTGGCAAGTACTGTTAACAGTCTTGTAGTTGCCAATTTCATAAATGAAAGAGCAAAAATGAAATGGAAGCACAAGTTCGATCCTTGCTGTTGGCTTTCCTGAGAATGATTTTTCGTGATTTTTTATTTTCAATTCCAGGCAAGTGTCAGGACAGCTCCTATTCATTTGCCAGAGCAATTTCTTTTCAGCTACTTGCCCAATTTCATTCACCATCACATATTTCATCTTCATTAGCTCCTCAACTGAGGTTGACATCGCGAGGGGCATCCTGCCATATAAATGCACAATATAAATTCCTCTCACCTCATCCCCGACCCTGTTTCAAGAAATGGGACTAACGGCTTAAGTTAACCTTTGTCAGATCATATCATGGAGTGTCACTTTTGCCATTCTTCCAGAGCAAAAATGATGAAACAATATTTACTTTATCTTCAAACCTCTTCAAAGTTGGGTTTCTACTCTTAAACAAGGTATGTGGTTAATTTGGGTATATTTTCATCATCTTAGTAAATTTTCTGAAATTTTGCATGTATTTTTTTCATTTTCCAATTTTTTTGCTGCATACGACCATGAATTACCACCACTCACGAAGGATTAATATGGTTTTTCCTCTTTTTTCTGTCCACACTAATTATAAACCTTTCCTTTTGTTTTTTAGTGAAAAATGATGGAAATGTGCTTAATTCAAATTATTGACTTAATTAAGAGTACTGTACTTGGTTATATTGTCTCTTTTTTTCAAGGTAATTCCACACTCTGAAAGAATATTATGAAGAGTGGTAAAACGCTGCAAAACATTTTGCTGAGCACAAAAATTCAGCACAATACAGAAATGCTGTGATGGACATGACAGAAAGGTCCAAGATGGTATAGAGGATTGACAGCAAACTACAGGAAGAGTTTCAGAATGATAAACAGTATTGGAGGGATGTTCTGAAGTGAGTCGTCGCTGTGTTCAAGTCACTGGGTTGTCATGGTTTACAACAATTGTGCGTTTCTAATGAAGGTTTCAGTTCATATTCTTTTGAGAACTTCATAAGTTCACTGGAGCTCATAGCAGAATTCGATCCCTTCCTTTCTGAGTACATACAGCAGTACAGGTCCAAAGGAAGTGGTAGTATGTCATATTTGTCAACTAAAATATGTGAGGGGTTTGCTTTTAACACTGCTGATCGAATAAAGGATTGTAAAAGAGATTAAGACTGCAAGGTATTTTTCAATAATTGTTGATTCTATGGCAGACTTATCCCATGTAGAGCAATTTCTTCACTGGCCACAAAGCTTCGGACTTAGCAAAGTATGTTGTTAAAGCACTGCAAAACCTTCAAACTAATATTGCCAGTTGCATTGTCTTATGCCAATGTATCTTACATGTCCCTCAAGTCAGATGCTCAGGGTGTAACATTCGTGAATACCCATAAATAATAATAAAATATCATCAATAAAATATATAAATAAATAACTGAATGAATAAAATTGAAATAAATAGAATTAATAAAAATATTTAATTGAAATGTCCGTAGTATGGGCGCCAGAGTTCACCAGAATGGATCCCTCGAATTTTGATAGAGCATGATAATTCTTTATATCCCAGGGCGTGTACACAATGCTGCGTACTGGTACATCTGCTGCAGGCCTTATCTAACCTCCCGAAAACGACTAAATAGGTAGGAACTGCACCTAGGTTCATCAATAACTCCACTGATTCTAAAATAGCTAACTATATTCTTAACAAAATCCGTGCATGAGCACCTCATCAACACACAAAATTATACATATAATACACACACAAAAGATTGCTGGAAGACTCCATACTTACAACAACAACAATAATGAAAACAGTGGGAAAACGAAAGCGAGAACTAAGCTACCATTTGTAGATAGTCCGATGAACAATGTACATATACGTGGATAAATACCCTTCACTGCCTCTGTATCAATACGACTTGTTAATTCCCATAATCGGCAGTTATAACATCACACAGATACTGTACCATGTAATACTGTGTTCACAGTCTTAAACACTTGTTGTAAAGGTATATACATTTGAGTAACACATGCATTTCGATCCTGAACATAAATTATGGAAAGTCTGAGTTAGCTTTCACCAACATATAATGTCAAGCCACCACAAGTGCTTCAATACTTAATGCGTAAACACTCCACAATTTGTCGATCAGCCACTTTCCACGAACATAACAAGACTACGTTCCACGAACGTTTGAAGTCCAGTTCATTGTAGCCGTGTCACTCCAGTACCGTGTATCAGCACTATTTCCTTCCCGTACATTCTGTCCGCACTACTTCCTTCTCGTACAGCGTCAGCACTCCTTCTTGTCCATACCGAGAGTCTATTGTAGTTCTAGTAGTTCCTTTCCGCTGTGATGTCGAAGTATATAAAGACTTCGGCATTCCCCTTCCTCTCACATGATACGTCTGGATTAGTCCTTGCCAGCCAATCATGATAGATCCTCTTGTCAAGACCATGCCCTGAACTACTTCTTGGTCTCAAGACATAAACAAACTCTCTGGTGTTTTACATGAGTCATAGAACTTTCCTAGTACAACAACAAGCTCAACTCATCAGACTGGGATGCCCGCATGAGTCATACAAATTACCAGAGTCCAAAATAGCAATGTTTTCCCAGTACAAAACAAATTACTCATACCTACATATGTGGATATCTCCCAGCTTACAAATATAAATGACAAAATATACAAATGAAATACTGATAATAATAATAATAATAATAATAATAATAATAATAATAATAATAATAATAATAAATCGAATACTGACAATAATATCTCTCACTTCTACATATAGTGCGAGGGTGTGATATATGTACTATCACAAGGGTAATGATGACATACCTTTATCTTTCATAAAAAAATATCATTGGTGCAATATCACCTATCCTGACACATATATGTAATCATTGCCTCGTACAGGGAGTATTCCCAAATATGTGGAAGTATGGTATCATCATTCCCATTCCTAAGAACAATTCACCTAATTTACTATTGGATTATCACCCTATAATGCTAGAAAGAGAAAGATGTTCCACCTATTCAATACAATAATAAATTATTGCACAAATTAATGTTGCAACATGTTTATTATGTTATGGGACCGGTTTCGACATGTATCCATGTCATCATCAGCCGATACAAAAATGGCAAGAAGTCAACACACAAAAAACATTAAAGGGTAATTGTAACACTTATGACACTTTTCTTGAAGAATTAATAATTGAAGTTTATGTGGCACTTTTCAGTGAAGATAATTTTTTGTAGATATCTTAGGTTCTTGAGCACTCTTGCTGTAGATCTTGAGGTTAAAAAAGGATGCAGCATAATTCACAATTGTTGTTATGCAAGGAATAAAGTTGTTGCTAGGTAACAAATAATATGATTTTTGTTTCTGGTACTTCAAAATGTGGGTAGTGGTATATATAAGAACTCCTAGAATATGTTGTAGGATATGAAACTATCAGTACTGATATGGATTTTATGAGATCTAAGGAAAAGAAAATAAATTAAAAATAAGAAATAAAAAACAGTGAAAAATGGTAAGATAAGTAATACTATGAGGCTCACCTTTATTTAGCCTTGCCATGAAGTATAAGAGGAAGTAAGAACCGAAACTGAACATACGTAGGGGATAGGAGGGGTTTAGAGAGTAAGGGGAGTAGTTTAAGGTAGGTCAGGGGTGTGTTGTGGTAAGGGCAAGTAGTGCAAGAAGGTGTTGTGTATAACATGGAAGATTGATCGCCTACTTGTCAACTTGAAGCTTTTGAAAACTAAGATAAGGAAGTCAAGAAGGATGTTCGGTTTTTCAGACAAATCATTAAGGTTTTGGTTAGGATTAAAATATTGATCAAGGTGTATTAAACAATTTTCAGTGATATCAAGAAGAGGGCCTTTGTTTAGGGTACTGGTAATTTCAATGTCTTGGTCTAACATAGTGAAATGATGTTTTACGTCTTGTATGTGTTGCCCTATTGCTGAAAATTTATTGTATTTTATCGCTTTAACGTGTTCTGAATATCTAATTTTGAAGCTGCGTCCAGTTTGTCCAGTGTAAGAAGAATCACAGCTATTGCATTTTAAATGGTATATGCCAGATCTTGAAAATATATTAGGTCTGTTTAAAGATTTGGAGTTATAAATCACTTCCATGCTTCTATTTTTAGTTCAAAAGGAAATTTTGGAATTATGTTTTTTGAAGATATTGGCAATGCAGTAGACATTTTCACTGAAAGTGAAGGTAGAGTAAGCTGCTGGTTTAGGATTGTCATTTGATAGCATTGTATTTGTTCGATGTTTAAATTTATTCATTATTCGTTCAGTAAAAAATCTGCTGTAACCATTAAATTTAGCGATGGAACGTATGATATTAAGTTCTTTATTTAAATTATCTTTAGATAAAAGTATTTTGAAAGCGCAGTTAACCATACTTTTGTAAGTGGCACATTTATGTGATTGTGGGTGTGAGGAATCTTGTCTTATGATAGTAGCTGTTTGTGTGGGTTTCCTGTAAATCATATAAGATAAAGAATAAGGTAATCTGCTAATTGTTATATCTAGAAAACTGATTGATCTGTTGGATTCAATTTCAAGGGTAAATTTAATATGAGGATCAATGAGATTATTAAGAGTAGAGGATGCATTCATCTAGAATTACCAATGTGTCAACCACATATCTTGCCCAGAAAAGTATATTCTTGATATTATCATTGTTATCAATAAAAGTGTGTTTCAGAAAATCTAAGTATATCTCTGCCAAGATCCCCGATGCTGGTGATCCCATTGGCAAGCCATCTTGTTGGTATATTATATTGTCAAATGTAAAAAAGTTGTTATTGACTACCAATTTTAAGACAGTCATGAAATCAAGAATCTCAAATTTACTCAGGTGACTGTATGTATTCAGGTTTCTTTCAATAATGGGAAATGAGTTTTTGGTATTAATGCTAGGGTACATACTGACAATATCAAAAGAATGTAAAGAATGGTGTGGCTGAATTTCATTGTTGTTCAGTTTTTCAATTAGCTCAATAGTGCTTTTAATAGACTTTTTTGATAAAATATTATAACTATTCTTTAGAAATTTCTGAATGAATTGGGCTAATTTGTATAGCGGTCTGGCTCTGTAATTAATGATCGGGTGAATGGGGACATCATTATTGAACATGAATCCAGGTCTGCCAACTGCAAAAGCTTTCCCTAACATCCACAAGGCAGAACACGTTAAAGCGATAAAATACAATAAATTTTCAGCAATAGGGCAACACATACAAGACGTAAAACATCATTTCACTACGTTAGACCAAGACACTGAAATTATCAGTACCCTAAACAAAGGCCCTCTTCTTGTTATCACTGAAAATTGTTTAATACACCTTGATCAATATTTTAATCCTAACCAAAACCTTAATGATTTGTCTGAAAAACCCGAACATCCTTCTTGACTTCCTTATCTTAGTTTTCAAAAGCTTCAAGTTGACAAGTAGGCGATCAATCTTCCATGTTATACACAACACCTTCTTGCACTACTTGCCCTTACCACAACACACCCCTGACCTACCTTAAACTACTCCCCTTACTCTCTAAACCCCTCCTATCCCCTACGTATGTTCAGTTTCGGTTCTTACTTCCTCTTATACTTCATGGCAAGGCTAAATAAAGGTGAGCCTCATAGTATTACTTATCTTACCATTTTCACTGTTTTTTATTTCTTATTTTTAATTTATTTTCTTTTCCTTAGATCTCATAAAATCCATATCAGTACTGATAGTTTCATATCCTACAACATATTCTAGGAGTTTTTATATATACCACTACCCACATTTTGAAGTACCAGAAACAAAAATCATATCATTTGTTACCTAGCAACAAGTTTATTCCTTGCACAACAACAATTGTGAATTATGCTGCATCCTTTTTTAACCTCAAGATCTACAGCAAGAGTGCTCAAGAACCTAAGATATCTACAAAAAATTATCTTCACTGAAAAGTGCCACATAAACTTCAATTATTAATTCTTCAAGAAAAGTGTCATAAGTGTTACAATTACCCTTTAATGTTTTTTGTGTGTTGACTTCTTGCCATTTAAGTATCGGCTGATGATGACATGGATGTATGTCAAAACCGGTCCCATAACAAATTAAACATGTTACAACATTAATTTGTGCAACAATTTATTACTGTATTGAATAGGTGGAATATCTTTCTCTTTCTAGCATTGTAATTATTAGTTCAATACGGATCAGTGATGAAGTTTTTAACTTTATCACCCTATATCCATTCTCCCACCCCTTTCCAAAGTACCAGAACGCTTGGTACACGAACAAGTCCTTGTTTACCAGACTAACTACTCACTGCTTGACTCTTACCAATCTGGTTTCAAGAAATGACACAGCACGACGACTGCTTTACTGAAAGTAACTGATGATATCCGACACACAATGGATGCAAATACAAAGTATGTTACAAGTGTTATGTTTTTAATATCTACCTATTCAATACAAAGAGATCTTTTTTAGAAATTAAATATTATTATAAAACGTTAAGGGACATGTTTTGCCCATATTAAGGGCATCATCAGCCTCAAACTCAAACCTGTATGGTGAAAAATCAGGATCCTGATTGTTCTTACAAGTCATAAAAAGAGGATATCAATGTAGGTGTTTGTCTAAACATAAAAATTATTAGAATGTCCTTGGTTAAAATCATAGTATCAAGCTGCATCTCATAAGTTCACATGATTATAAAGTATAATAAAGTATAATAAAGTATAAGGACATTCTAATAATTTTTATGTTGAGACAAACGCCTACATTGATATCCTCTTTTTATGACTTGTACCGGGCGAGTTGGCCGTGCACGTAGATGCGCGCGGCTGTGAGCTTGCATCCGGGAGATAGTAGGTTCGAATCCCACTATCAGCAGCCCTGAAAATGGTTTTCCGTGGTTTCCCATTTTCACACCAGGCAAATGCTGGGGCTGTAGCTTAATTAAGGCCATGGCTGCTTCCTTCCAACTCCTAGTCCTTTCCTATCCCATCGTCGCCATAAGACCTATCTGTGTCGGTGCGATGTAAAGCCCCTAGCAAAAAAAAAAAAAAAAAAAATATGACTTGTAAGAACAATCAGGATACTGATTTTTCACCACACAGGTTTGAGTTTGAGGCTGATGATGCCCTTAATATGGGCGAAACATGTCCCTTAACATTTTATAATAATATTTAATTTCATAACGTGTAACACAATGGACGCTCGACAAGTGACTGTACCAGTTTTATTTGATTTTTCTAGTGTTTTTGATACTGTTGTTCCTCAACTGCTAACTTTTGAAATTGGATTCATTAAATTTCAGCAAGATAGTAGTAAACATTTTCAGTTCGTACCTCAAAAATCGCTGTCAGTGTGTCAACAAATCTGAGTGGCTTAACAAACCCCTTGGCATCACCCAAGGGTCTGTACTTGGACCACTGCTATTTGCAATTCACATACATGATGTTGCCAAATCGATTATACACTGCAAGTATTATCTTTATGCTGATGACCTGCAGATCTACTACCACTCAAGAACTGATAAAATTCAGAGTCCTGTATGATAAGTTAACACAGATTTAAGTCTCAGAAGTAATTATGCTATTTTGCTTTACGTCGCACTGACACAGATAGGTCTTATCGCAATGATGGGACGGGAAAGGCCTAGGAATGGGAAGGAAGCGGCCGTAGCCTTAATTAAGGTACAGCCCCAGCATTTGCCTGGTGTGAAAATGGGAAACCACAGAAAACCATCTTCAGGCCTGCTGACAGTGGGATTTGAACCCACTATCTCCCGGATGCGAGCTCTCAGCTACACGCTCCTAACCGCATGGTCAACTCGCCCGGTAGAAGTAATTATGCATCAAGTAACAATCGCAAAATGAATTCTCTTAAAACGTAAGCAATAATATTCGGCACTTCGAAAAACCTACACATCTTAAAATAATATGATATCCTGCAGCATTAAACAATACCATTATTCCATATAGTGAAATGAAATGAAAAGGTGTATGTATGGCTTTTAGTGCTGGGAGGTGTCCGAGGACTTCAGCTCGTCAGGTGCAGGTCTTTTGATCTGACTCCCGTAGGCGACCTGCACGTCGTGATGAGGATGAAATGATGATGAGGACAACACATACACCAAATCCCCGTGCCAGGGGTATTAACCAATTATGGTTAGAATTCCCAACCCTGCTGGGAATCGAACCCGGGACCCCTGTGACCAAAGGCCAGTATGCTAATCATTTAGCCATGGAACCAGACATTCTATATAGTGAAACAGTTATGAATCTTGTTGTGGCTATAAGCGAAACAAACCGGTCGCAACATGTGACGAATTTGCTCCAAATTGATAATATCAAAGCCTGCAATACCTAAAGCGGTTTAAAAATATATTTTCTTGGTCCCTGAAAATAAAAGCTTATTCAGTCACTTTTGTTTCCAATTCTCAAATACTGCAATACAGTTTGTATTGATATCAATAATGAGCAAAGCATGAAAGTGCAACGTGCCCAAAATGCATATATAAGGTACCGGTATGCATTTGTACTGTGATACAAATATTCTGGACTTACTTGCATATCCCTGGTACTTCATTCTAAAACTACTTTCTTCCAATCTTGTTCTTTACATATTGGCTGCCATTTTAGTCAATCACCTGACTCTCCTGGTCCCCTGACGTCAGTTCTATTTCTCATAATTTCCAGAACAAATTTACATTCATATCAATACATGCCACCAGCCTAACCTAGGAGGCTGAACGAGAGCCCGTTCCCTGCTAGATGTGCAAGCACATTATATTGGACAGAGCTGGTTCTCTGCTCCATCTACTGCAATTATTTTCAAGGTGAGACATAGAGAGCAAATAATGTAATATAGCTTCTCTTATTATTCTATTCTTTGGTTGCTGATGGAGTTGGAGGAGTCATCGACTTACAGGCCACTATTTTTCATTCTGTGTCAACAGGCTACAGACTTTTGAACTTCTCTAGGGCTCACAGTGTCATTCAGTGCATTCAAACTGTTCTGACCTTTAATGTCTATTCCGGAAATCCTTGTGTGTTTTGGACTCACTGCTTCGTGCATCGAACAACAAAATTTTCTGGTCATGTCTCTTGGGTTTCTAACTTCCTCCATTCCCCAGCATATCCTATATCTTGCTACATTTTTTTTTGTATCATTCACAATATAGATTCTTAAGATATTTTGTGTAAGAATTTAACAACTTTAGCTTCTACTTCATTATCTGTCTAGGAATTTTCAGTGAATTTGATTGCTGATCATGATAAATTACCTTATTTCCTTGCCTAAGGTATTATTATTTATTTATTTATTTATTTATTTATTTATTTATTATCCAAATATATTCCCCTGGCATATTAGTGTTTGCAAACATTTCCAGCATAGATGTATGCACATGTATGAGCCTACCTCAACTTCTTTTACTAAAGTTGTTTTTACCACCCCTTTTTCGTGTAAGTTATCTTAAACTCGCATTGGAAATTATTCCTGTAATTGTTAGTTGTTATCTCCCACTGGTCGTAAATGTATACAGTATATTTATTGAAGTAAAAGTAACTGTTATTACTGAAACTATCACTTTCTTTAACTACATTTATCGTTTCCATTCTCTACATTCCCGGAAGCCTCTGGCCTTATGATTTTCCACTGCATATGCTTGCAATAATAACTGTTTCTATATTATTATTATTATTATTATTATTATTATTATTATTATTATTCCTGCTCTCTTAACCCGTTCTCAATTATCAAACTCGGACTCATCCAATGACCCGTATCACATTGGACATGCATCTATGTGCCCATGTAACCCCCTACTATAGACAGTTATCTTGATTACGATCGAATGACAAACGTAGACTCCAAACGACTATTTTGGTGTATCAAGTGATTTCTGAAAACACTCCTCCTTACCTGTCCGTCAGATTTTGTTACCTTAATTCACTACACCTGCTCAATACCTGGTCAGGCTGTAGGCTAGAAATTCCTGTACACTGAATCGCAACCTACAACAGATCATTCACGATCACTGCCACGAGCTGGTGGAATGAATTCCCCAATGACATCAGGGACACTAAGTTAAAGTTTAAAATCCTCTACCAGCGTCATCTTATAAGCACTTCCAGTCTTTCTTGAGTGTGAATGAGAGTGAATATAGTTGTTTATTGTAACGCGTTGAAGAATGCAGTTGTAGTTTATACTTCAGGTTGTAAAGATTTAATATGTTTAAATTAGGTTATTTCAGTTTTTATACTGCTAATATATATTAAAATGTAAATTGCTGAAATTGTTAAACTGTAAAATAATAAAAATTATGTTGTAAATTAGGTACTCATTTAATACATTTTGTTAAGTGTAAGAAACGACCAGGTGCTCTAACTTCAGCACAAAGTTCCTTTAATAATCATAATAATAATAAGAATGTCAGGAAAATACACATGACTACAAGCTAGAATTAAGGGAGTCAACCCTTTGGCTGAGTAGATACCGTGTTCTGAACATTCCTTAAATATTGTTGGCAAGAATGCTGCAGAATTCTGTGAACAGGCTTGTTTATCAATGTGTTTCATTAATTTTAAATTCATTTTACAATGTATTCGTAATGTCACTTAACTTACTCGTTTGTGGTTTTTTTGGCAGGTAGTTTCATTTTTCGGACTTCTTCATGCACTCTACAATTTTTTTTATTTACTTTTGTTTGCAAGTACTGAACAGTGAAAATATTTTAAAAGAAGCTTGAATGAGGACAAAGACAAAGGAAACCTTGATTCTCCATTTTCGGACGGACCACAAAAAAAAAAGAGCATACAACACGGGAAAATGGAAAATCTGGGAATGAATGAAAACCATCAACAATTTGGCTAACATCACAAAAATGAAATATGTATAATTATAATCTTACAAACACTCTTACACCAAACCAAACTAGAGCCCCAGTGGGCCTGCCAAGCGACTGTTGCTCAGCCCAAATGCCTGCGGATTATGAGGTGACGCATGGTGAGTGTGACGAATCCTCTCGGCCGTTATTCTTTGCTCTCTAGACCGAGGTTGCTATCTCACCATTAGATAGTTCCTCAATTAAAGGTAATCATGTAGGCTGAGTGGATCTGGAACCAGTTTTTATATATACTGAGGTAAAAATGCTGAACTGGCCGGAAATCGAATCTGGACCCTCCGTGTGAGAGGCAGGCAAGTTACTCTGCGGGTCCGGCTTCAAACATTAATTACTGGTACATGAGTACGAGTGGTAAATGATACAAACTTTTAAAATGTAACGTGCACAAATAAAATGACTGCGGTTTTTATGACATTATAACACAAAAACGTAAAATTCCCAGTCTCAAAATAAATCTTGATAAGTTTTATTTTATATTCAGTTTTACTGGGGAAACTTTGTCAGTTTCCCATGAAATCTTCTTTCAGTTCAGTAACTTTGATCAGCCAAACTCTTCGAAAAATCTAATAACGCCAAGCCAAACAACAATCGACCACAAGCACATTAGATACAAAAGTGCCCAACATGATGGCAAAATCCCTTTTTTTCTTAATCTTCCATCGTGATTTGGTCACCGGTATACTGTTCGTAGTCAGTTTCTGGATATCTTGTTCCATGTAAATTAGGCCTACATCAACTTTTAAAGGTTATGTTCAACTGAAGAATATGGTTTCCAAGACCAACTATATTAAGTTGTAGTTGGTCTTGATTCAATGCTGTCCATCACTAATCACAATTAAACTGCAAAGAGAAAAAATATCAGAACTTCAGAAATGACTGTTATTCGTGACCTTGAGCTCAGCTGGAAAGCGCGCTTGCTGCGCAAGTCAGTACGAGTGGGAAATGATAGAAACTTTTTATATGTAACAAATAAAATGACTGCGGTTTTTATGATATTTTAACACAAAAACGTAAAATTCCCAGTCTTAGAAGCAAAACAGTAATAGGCAATCCCAAGACCTCCCATGTATGTATGTAAGGTGAAACATCTGTTCTGGTCTTGATAACATAATCGATTACACAAAATCAACTTCACGGTCTGTATCGCACTTTCTCTCAAAGCATTGATACTTTGTTAATATATTAATTTTTCATCTAAACAGTGTTATGTGGCTGAAGATGTTAATAATATACGAAACATGTATCACTTTTAACCAATAAGTTGCCTTAAGCAACTAATGTATCGACAAGGTGAAGAAAAAAAAAAAAAAAAAACTTAGTTTTGAACATAATTGTATACGATAATATTAAAATACTAGATTTGTGTTAAGAAGAAGCAGTTTCAACTCCTGCCTGAAAGCCCAGCGACTATACAATGCCCTGAGGTTCCACTGTACTGTTGTCAAGATTTTGTCAGCAACGAGATGGTCGGCTTGTCACGAATCCTGTCATGCTCCTAAGATATTCTTGGACAGCAATGAAAGCAGCTCTTACTGTGTTTTCAGAAGATGTTGGCCAAAAGCAAATGGTGAGACATGAAGCTGCTCCTCTGCTAAGCAAACTGGAGCAACTGGAAAATGGGGTTATGACTGCTTTTTGGTCAGAAATTTTTGAAAGATTCACTCTGTTTTGAAATTCAACCAATCAGTTAACATTTCACTGGAATCTGTTCCTGGATTCTGTGCAAGACAAGTGTTTAGGTATCTGCTATTATAGCAAATGCAAATAGACTTGACTATACACACATTAGTTATTGAGTGTAACATATATATTAAAAGACTGAAATAGAAAATAATTTTAAGGCAGATTTAATACTGACCTTCATTCTGTTAAAATAAAGCATGGAATACAGAATAACTTTTGCCATTCCTTTTCACAGATGTGACTTCTTGAGAAAACTGGCATTGGGTTGACTGGCTACACTGAGTACGGCAATTATGTTACAAGATGAAACATATAGAAGACACATTTTGAAGATTCCAGACAAGAAAATTGAACTACCGCTGGATGAGATAATTACAGAAAGCATTTTAATGAAACAATTGCTAAAACTACATAATAATTTGGAGTAAAGATGAAAGCATACTTTTCACTTAACAAAATATGCGGTTTCCTGTCTAAGCTTACAAAGTTTTGTGTTGATGAAATTGGACAAGCTAAAAACCTTCAAAGTTATAACCAGGTAATTTAGAAATGCACATAGAAAGTGAATGTACTGACCTTGAATTGCATCTGAAAGGCACTATGAACAAAACCAAATACCACTGAAGCTTTTGTTGTACTTGCAAGAAACAAATTACAGTATATCAGAGAATTATGGTTGCACTCAGAATGCACCTGTCAATAGCACTGTCTAACTGATCAGCAGAGAGTTCGTTTCCTGTCTTAATAATAATAATAATAATAATAATAATAATAATAATAATAATAATAATAATATTGGTTTTACGTTCCACTAATGTCCTTTATGTTTTTGGAGATGCTGAGGTGTCAGAATTTAGTCCTGCAGGAGTTCTCTTTCATGCCAGTAAATCTACAGATACGAGGCTGACGTATTTGAGCACCTTCGAATATCACGAGACTGAGCCAGGATCGAACCTGCCAAGTTGGGATCAGAAGGCCAGCGCCTCAACTGTCTGAACCACTCAGCCCAGCTAAAATGGATTAATGCCACGCAAAGTGAACATGAAACTGTAAACAGGTTTAATTATGATGTCATAATTGATGACTCTGCCAAAAAGAAGTCTTGATGAAATGATTTCTAAATGCTACGTTTCTAGATTAATATTTTTATGTTCAAGATTTCATATTAAAAACACTTACTTTTTTTTCCTTTCTGTGAATAAACCACATTGATCTTATTTGTTTTCTTGTTGTTATTCTGAGGTAAAGGTGACTATTGCATTTCCCTCCAACCCCCTACCTATTCCCAATGCGACGCCATGTAAGTCAATCTTGTTTCTTCCCTCATTCCAATATAGGTTTCCTTTTCACAACAGAAAGATAACTCTAAGGCTTTTAAGCATAAAGTCCACAATATGTTTCTTTTTATTTCCTTTTACGTAATTCCATTACAATTATATTTTTCTGTAATATAAGGTCTAAATTTCACAGGGCAATAAAAAATATACATAAAACTGAAAATGTCGAAAGTCAAAAACAGGGGAGCGGGGGTGGAGAGTCTCTGGCTTAGGGTGCCCCCGTCTGTAAATCCAACCCTGACTATAACATTACCACAAGTTGAATTATGTACTAATTTCTTACAGGAAAGCAATGTCAAACTACCTCACTCCTCATCTTACTTAGCACCCCTCATTTTGATGCCATCACTGGTTTTTGCAGTTTCCCTATAACTACATAACCTCTGATGGTGATTTTTGAGGATCCACAACCTCTCATGAACAGCCTCCGCTTTATAGTAGGGAGCATTATCAGACTGAAACACATAGTGCATCTCTGAACAGGCCTACAGTAGAAAACAGGCTCTAAGTTGATGACCTCACATACATGTATCATTTATATCTCCTTTTAAATTCTGAATTCCAGCAGTGTACAGTTGCAGGTATGAATAAGTTTCCATAACTTGCCATGCAGCAAGGAAGAGGTTTCTGACCTTGTAGGGATGCTGTTTTTAGATGATAGAAATTTAAGACCTGTCCTCAAATAATTCTCAAATAACTTTGTTTTACCTAGACTGTTGTGGACAAACGAGACTGAGAGAAGGTCTCCTCTCTCTGTTAAGTATAACCATGGCAGATGTTCAAGGCAGGGTGATATGATAATATCTAGATTTATTAAGTATAAAATGGACACAAGTATCACAAGCTCAATGAAGTTTAGCACTAAGTGTGTGGTTTAGTCTGTTGTATATTAAATCACCATAGTTAAAAATGGGCAGAATTAAACTCTGTACAAGTAATTTTCTCATATTTAATGAATTTTCTCATATTTAATGGAAGGAGATCTCATAACCTTTTAAGGCAATCCAGGGTAAAGAAAACTTGGTGGCAAATTTTCTTGATGTTGTCTGAGCTGATTATAGTACGCGCACTTTATCTTGAGCCCTAGTTCCCATTCGTTACTATGGAGATCCGGGCTCAAGATAAAGTGCGCGTAGTATACATGTTTATCAAAATTGATATCTAGGTTTCTTACAATATTCTTTACACAATACTTTTGTTTCATGGAAGAGGATTGGAAGAATATCATCATCATCATCATCATCATCATCATCCTTCCAAGTATTGGGCCATGTGTCCCGTTATGGTCTTGCATTTTTCTTTTTGAAAGACTTGAAAGCAATCAAATGTCCTTCCGATGAGTTGCTAGCCTGAAGGAAGTAAGACCATTGATGGGGCTGCCACCTCTCAGCTAATGAACTAGCTGAAATTACAGCATTTCCTCCGTAATTGATGTAATGGTTATACCGCCGTGACTCGATCGACAGTGCCTCATCTGTGGGAACAGGTTTGTTCATCCCGGGAAGGTGAGGTTGGCATTTGGGCAGGAGAGGTTATGTCATCATCATCATCATCATCATCATCATCATCATCATCATCATCATCCTTATCCTTCCAAGTATTGGGCCATGTGGCCTGTTATGGTCTTGCATTTTCTTTCTATCACTTCATTGGACGTCCTATAGATCTCTGTCCTCTTGGTTGATAGCGTAGGATCTCCTTTGGTAGTCTTCCAGATTCCATCCTTTGAACGTGACGTTTCCAGTTTTCTTTGGTAGTTTTCCAGATTCCATCCTTTGAACATGACGTTTCCAGTTTTCTTGGTAATCATAGATGTAACTGATTACTGGTTTCACATTCAGTCCCTTAAGCACATCTTCATTTCTCATACGATCCCATTTTGTATAGTCTGCTGTTCTGTGCACGAAGGTCATTTCACGTGCTGTAATTCTGGAAATGTCTTGAGTTCTTATTGTCCATGCTTCACTGCCGTAGCAAAGGGTTGGTCTGGCTAAAGTGTTATAAAGACGTAAGCAAGTGTGTTTTTGGACAAGAGATGGCTTCATGATATGATTTATGATTCCTGTTGTTCTGGTAAATTTGGTAATTTTTGCAGAGATATCAATTTCCCTTTGGTAAGATAAATTGTATCCCAGATAATTGAATTCATTGACTCTTTCCAAAATTTTATTACCTAAACAGATTTTACTGGGAATAGGGTCCTTTCCCTTAAAGGTCATTATTTTGCTCTTTTGTGGTGAAATGATCATCAAATTTTAAAGAGACATTCTGGAGATTAAATACTGACCACTGAAGATCATCTTCTGATGATGCTACCATCAGCAAAAAGTATGGCATCTAGATGTGTGAGATATCTGTGACTGGGATTGATCCATGACTTTCATGCCTCCATTCCTGCATTATGTTGTTCATATAGATTATGAACAACAAAGGAGAAAGTCCACAACCTTGTCTCACACCTCTGCTGATTGGTTCCCATTCAGTCTGATGATTACAAAGTTTAGTTTCAAATGATAACTTTTGGATCCTATTATGACTGCTTATGATCTGAATAGGTTGACTTTGAGATAATTTTATGTTTTCTAAGACATCATTTAGTTTAGCAATGTCTAGTTAGATGTCTTTCAGATATATATATATTATTGAAGGCCTACATCATACGCAAAGGAAATGGTATTTCAAGTTTTTAAGTATTCTAGTAGGTAATTTAGATATAGTGATAAAAGAAGTGGAGCAAAGGGAGCGAAACACTGCCCTGAATTCTGCCAAGTCAGAGACATACATTCATACTTACAGATACACACTACTGCTGCCCTGTTAGAAATGACTGCAGCCATGTCAGTATACTCGTGGAAAAACTGAGGGCATTTAGCTTAGCTAATAGTATTTCTCTGTCCACACAGTTAAATGGAACAATATCTTTCAGGGTAAACCTTGCGTGTAGGATAGTGTGTAGCTCTGGGCATTGTACACAAACCTCTCATGAACAATTTCCACTTTTTGGCAGGGAGTATAATCAGACTGAAACACATCATGCATCTCTGAACAGGCCCTCTGCTGTAAAAAACAGGTAGCTAGTCAAAATGTCCTATTTCCCTTATACTTTTAAAATATTACGAGATGACGAAGTCCCTTCAGAAAAAGCACTCCCACATTTATCACCCTATCTTCATTTTCTCTTTGTATTATTTGGTTAATGGGATGAATGCTGTCACGTCTTTCATGGAAGTTCACAACCTACCATTTTATTACAGTTTTGCTAGCTAGATACTCAGCATCACCGTCCAAGAACAATATATTCAACAATCTTTTTCTCCCTCGTAAAAACCATCTAAAATGATAGCAAACCGACAACTGCAAAAGCAGTATTATTGCATTATCAAGGGACCTGTCTTCATCACTGCTCTGTCGTACATACTACATTTATGCTGGTATTTCTGCTAGCATCTATACTCAGATTTATAACTGCATCACAGTCTGCACTATACAATTAGCCTTAGGAAAAGTAAGGAAGAGGATGATGGTGGTGATGAGAATCAAAATCAGAGATTGAACTGCTAAATGATAACTTTTAGCATGATAAGTTTCAATCTAATAACAATGTTATTGTATTGGCTTTATGTCCTACTAACCGCTTTTATGGTTTTTGGAGACGCCGAGGTGCCAGAATTTAGTCGTGCAGGAGTTCTTTTACGTGCCAGTAAATCTACTGACATGAGGCTGACGTATTTGAGCACCTTCAAATACGACCGGACTGAGCCAGGATCGAACCTGCCAAGTTGGGGTCAGAAGGCCAGCGCCTTAACTGTTCGAGCCACTCAGCCCAACAAGTTTCAATCTACACAACCTTATGAATATTCTCATCGTATACAAGCTAACATGATGTCAAT
The DNA here is from genome assembly GCF_040414725.1 of Anabrus simplex. Taxonomy (NCBI): domain Eukaryota; kingdom Metazoa; phylum Arthropoda; class Insecta; order Orthoptera; family Tettigoniidae; genus Anabrus; species Anabrus simplex. The sequence goes on from NC_090265.1 coordinate 1,300,718,366, forward strand.
CGAAATTGACTTTACAAAGGTGAAAAATGAGAGTATCCTCCTAATTCAATACAATAAATATTCCGTCATTAGACGGAGTAAACAAATTCAAACATGTTTCAGCTCGTTTGAGCCATCTTCAGTGAAAAATAAGGTGAGAATTGAAATAATTTACATAATATAAGTTGAAAAAATGCTAAAAATCATAATGAAGGAGCAAATGATAAAACAAACAAAAGAGAGCCTAGACAGAAACAAAATTAGTACAAATATACAATATTTACATCAATATGCAGAGCAATAAACAACTCATTGCGACAAAATTCAGTGAAAAGGTGTTAATTTAAAATAATAATTGAAACTAAAAACTGTGTTAACCTAAGAAAACAAAGGAATGAAAAAACAAATGATGCAGACGGAAATGAACAATAGTAGCACATGGTGAGGTTGTGGACCTCATAGTTTACAAAATATTGTTTAGTAACAATAACAAACAGGTTGAAATCACTGTCGAAAATCATCCTTGTAGAAACCCATCACATTAAATTGGTCAGGAGGGGAGCGGGAGCAAACATTTTTGAGAAACCAAGCCTGATATGATGTGCAGGCGAAAAGCCTGTGACAAGGAAAAAACACCAATGAAATTTAAAGCTTTAGAAACAACAGCATTCTCAAAATCTTCTCAATCTAGCGGTCCCTTTCTTGATTATTGTTTCATAATGTTGGCTGGTGTCTTGCCTTATTATAAAGGGTTGGAAGGGTCGCGATATAAAGTTGAGAAGCTGTGTTAGGCAGAAGACAGATGCATAGTAAGCTGTAAGTGATCTAGCAGAAACCGTCAATGAAGCTCTAATCTGTAATGGAAAAATGAGGTTGTGTGAGAAACGTGGGGTGATAAGTAAAATGTGGGTGTGAAGAAAGCTTAAACTTACGGTGTTTAGCAGGTGGTTGTCCTCTCAAATGGCCTGGCCTCTCAAAGTAACGGTTTCGTTCGCGTGATCGAGTCTATTGTTGGTTTGACTGTGTTTGCTAGGATGGAAGGAGCGGAGGGGGAATGGGTGGTCCAGGGCTGGTGTGAGTAGGGGGGGAGTGGTGGTGAGTTGGAGAGATGGAGGTGGGGTTTGTTTGTGTTATGGAAATTCTGACAAATATATGGAATGAATGTTTCAAGTAGAATGTTCTTTTTCTCGCCGACTTCATTTAAATTGTGAGAGGGGTTCATAAACTGATCTAAATCGATGTGGATGCTCTCGAGAACGTTGAGCAAGGTGCCTTTTTGCTTGTAATGCAAGATCTTGAGGTCTTTATCTATTGAAGTGTATTCGTGGCTGGATGCTTTATGATGTTCACTCATAGCTGAGAAATGATTATATTTGAGAGCGTTGCGATGTTCGGCGTATCTTATGACAAAATTGCGGCCTGTTTGTCCAATATAGCTGGAATTACAGGATTGGCATTTTAATTTGTAAACTCCGGAGTTCAAATATTTGTTGTTAATGTTGTTATAGTTATTGTTGACAGTGTGTGGATTGAAAATGAGTTTGGAGTTGGTGTGGGAGGTTCTATAAGCTATTTTGATGTTGTGTTTCTTAAAAATATTAGAAATTTGGTAAATGTTACTATTATTGAAAGTGAATGTGGAAAACTTTTCTTTAGGAGTGGAATCTTTTCCTAGGGTAGTCTTGGGTCTGCTTTTATATCTGTTGATGATTCTGTTGACGAAGGTTCTACTGAAACCATTGTGTTCTGCAATATTGTAAATGGTATTAATTTCTTTTTTGTAACTCTTGCGAGATAAAGGGACAGTTAATGCTCTGAGAACTATGCTATTGTAAGCTGCTTTTTTGCTTTTTTATGCACCGCATATTGATGTAAATATTGTATATTTGTACTAATTTTGTTTCCGTCTAGGCTCTCTTTTGTTTGTTTTATCATTTGCTCCTTCATTGTTTTTTAGCATTTTTTCAACTTATATTATGTAAATTATTTCAAATCTCCCCTTATTTTTCATTGAAAATGGCTCAAACAAGCCGAAACATGTTTGAATTTGTTTACTCCGTCTAATGACGGAATATTTATTGTATTGAATTAGGAGGATACACTCATTTTCACCTTTATAAAATGAAAACCGTCAATACGGAATGATTCTAATATCTTGTAATCGAAATTGATTCAAATTTGAATTCTCATACGTCACACTTCAGTACAAATTCACTATATTACCAAAAATATCCATATATCTATACAAAACTGTCCTGTAAGTGTTTCTCAGATACAATACACAGTGGTGGACATTAATATGGGGTGGTCCTACCCAGCTGGGCATTGGAACTTCTCTGGGTAACAAGCAGACCATTTTTTTCCTGCAGGACTGTAACAAGCCTAGTCAAGTGATGTGGGGCGCTGGAGCCTGGAGTGAAGTCATCATTCTAGTTCATCCCAGAGGTGCTTGATATTACTGAGGCTAGGGCTCTGCGATGGACAGTCTGTTTCAGAACCTTATTGTCCATAAACATCTCATGAACAGCCTCCACTTTATGGCAGGGAGCATTATCAGACTGAAAAATACAGTGCATCTCTGAACAGGTTTTCTACTGTAAATTACATGCAGTTAGTCAAAACGTCCTAATTTCCTTCTACCTTTAAAATACTCTGTAATATTAGGAGGAGATCTAGTCCCTTCATGAAGAACACTCCGACATTATCACCCCACCTCCACTTGATTTCATTGTAGTCACTGTAGAGGCTGGCATGTACCAATAATTGTCTGGCATGTATCATACCAAAACTCGCCCATCTGACTGCCACATGGAACAGCATGGTTCCTCACTCAAAATTATGAGTCTCCAATTTCCAAAGGCTTATGCCAATGCGTTACACTACCAAACCTGGTGCTCAACATTCATTGTCAAAAAATGTGGTTTGAAGGTGGGCGGCTGAACCATGAACCTTAGTTTTCATATCCTCCAGCACACAGTCATGGTGCTAGCTGCACAATTAGTGGCATTAGTACCTTCTTCTTTGTTTGATGGTTCCTGCTCGTAAAACACGTGGCCTACCCAGCCATGGTATTGTTGTTTCAAGTCTCTAGCAGTTGACTTGGGCAACTTGAAAAGTGTGAAAATGGCCCTGACTGATTGCTTAGTCATGTAGCAACCAATAACCATTCCACACTAAAAGTCAATAAGCTCCACTGCTCCATCCATTCTGCAGGTATCTTCTTGCACTGAATAACATCGAGCCCTCAGCTACTTTCAAAGTGGCAGTGGCAGTTGTAGTGACATTTCAGCTCTGGTTTACATAAGCAAAGCAGAGTCTGGATACTTTAGATCAGAGAGTGCATTTTACCTTAATCTTCATCCGTCATTAACTCTATGCAAGTTCTATGTGTAAATATCAGCCACAGTAGAGATGACCATACAACCACCCTTGTGAGCTGTTATGTCACATTCATGGAGCATAAAGTATAGAGGAAGATCAAGTTCTTAACTGAAATCCTTACCTTAATAATGTCCAGTCTCTGTTTATTATTGACAGGTGGACTCTTGTGGTCCACAAATACAAGGTTATATTCTTCACCAGAATGACCCACTATATCGTACTGGATCTGAGCCTCATGGCCTTGAAAGGCTTCCATCACCATAACAACAGCCTCCAATTCACGGTCTAGTCGACCATCATAACTGTTGAACCTAGAACAAAAACAATACAGTATAACACATTATAATCAACACATGCAATTTCACTGAATGATTTCTATAAATAACAGTATTTGCAAACTCGTAATTGATTAGAAAGGTTAACAGTCATAGCTTTCCGCATTGTTCCAAATAGCTAAAGTGCTCAGAGATGCACATCATTTTGTTTTAATAAAATAATGTGTCTGTCGAATACCGGAACTTTACATGAGTTACATTTTTCTTTGTAAATCAATCTTCTTCCGCAGAGTCGCTGTTACTAACAAAACTCTACTATCGTTCTCTGTCTTGGGCTCCTTCAATATTTAGATTCTTTTCCATCAGATCATCTCACACCAGGTCCATCCATCTATTTTTTGGGTGTCCACGCTTCCTCTTCCCTTCAACTTTCATGTGTGTAATCTTTCTCCTAATTATTGTCCTTCTGCATTAGATAGCCAAACCACCTTGATCTTGACTCTTTGCCCCAATGTTGGTAGTTTTTGGAGCATCTTGTACAGGGTCATTTCAGACTACTACTACTACTACTACTACTACTACTACTACTACTACTACTACTACTACTACTACTACTACTACTACTACTACTACTACTACTACTACTACTACTACTACTACTACTACTACTACTACTACTACTACTACTACTACTACTACTACTACTACTACTACTACTACTACTACTACTACTACTACTACTACTACTACTACTACTACTACTACTACTACTACTACTACTACTACTACTACTACTACTACTACTACTACTACTACTACTACTACTACTACTACTACTACTACTACTACTACTACTACTACTACTACTACTACTACTACTACTACTACTACTACTACTACTACTACTACTACTACTACTACTACTACTACTACTACTACTACTACTACTACTACTACTACTACTACTACTACTACTACTACTACTTTGCCAGTAGAATACTGCTAATTTGCAACTCCTGATAACTCAACAAGATTTTTGCAAGCCAAGTAGAACATTCTCTTTGAAATAATGTAGTCTATTAATAGCCATACCATTATTTTATGACATTGCCTGGACAGTGTAAACATTGCATGTTTTTTTGGTTCTGTTCAAAGATTTGTTGTGGGATTTAATGTGTATCCCTTTCCAACAATTCATGGAACTGTCTAAAAAAATTAGCAACAGGTTCTATTCTTTTCATGAAAATAGTAATCTACACTTGCATTCCCTTCTATTCTTGTTAGCTATTGGCAGGCTTGATTAAAGACTTTTCACTATTGTAAGCTAAATGCAGTCAGTACAATTACTCGGTTAACTTCCAGGCTTATCTGTATTTTGTTGTATTTTTGTGCAATTTAAAATGTTGAACAAGAAGAAAAGGTAATAAATTAACATAGCACTTGAGATGAAACTGGATGGATGCCTTACAGAGACTGGACAAAGGAGGAAAAGTGATAAAGTGATAAACAAAATTGCCATGTATTTAGGTGCTGGATGAATTACTACAATTGCGTGGAAAAAAGAAAAGTCTGAAAGATGGTGAATACAAGAAACGGAGCAAGGTGCATTATTTATGGTTCAGGCAGCAAAGGGAAAAAGGGGCACCCATTTTAGGACCTATTTTGCAAGAGAAAGGTCTCAAATTCCATGAGGAATTACAAGAAGGGAAGCTTGGATATACTGCTAGTGTTGGTTGGCTTGAAAGGTGGAAGAAGCACTATGGCATCAGAGAGTTAAACATTTGTGGTGAAAAACTATCTGCTGACTTGAAAAGTGTTAATAAAACCAAGAAAAATTTACAGACTAATTGAAAAGGAGGGTCTATCTGAGGATCAAATTTATAAATGTAATGAGTCTGGTCTGAACTTTATGAATGTTGCCTTTGAAAACACTTGCATTCAGGGAAGAAAAATTGGCCCCAGGCTATAAAAGAAGAATTCCCAGGCAGTCCACTAATGGAACTGACACCTTCTATGATCTGCCTATTTTGTATGTGAATCAGTCAAATGCATGTATGAATTGAGTCAATTTTAAGGACTGCTTTTATAAGGAGTTTGTTCCTTCGGTAGAAAAGTTTCTAAAATCGAAAGACCTGCCAAGGAAAACACTTCTCATTCTTGACATTGCCTCATCCCACACTGATGCGAGACAGTTATGAGAGGAAGATTTAAGAGCATGTTTCTCTCTCCTAATGTGACTTTGGAGTGTCAATCAATGGACCAGGGCATTTTGGAAGCCCTGAAGAAGAGATACAGACTTAAACTTCTTTCATATCTTGTCTCGGCATGAAGGAGAGGGTATAATATGATCAATAAACTAAAGAAAATAGACATGCTGTATGTAGGTGGGTGGATAACTGAATTTTAGAATGAAATCAAGCACATAAGCCTCGTTTGTTCCTGAAGAAAGTTGTTGGACCATTCAGAACATGAGACAGAAAATCATGAAATAGTGGACTTAATGAAGAAAATTCCAGGCTGCGGAGATGTTACTGGTGGTAATGTTGGAGATTGGATGGGGCAGGTAGAAAACAATAGTTCCACTAATGAAAAAGAATCAAAGATGAATCAAAAGACAAAGAGATGATGATGATTATTGTTGTTTAAAGGGGCCTAACAGCTAGGTCATCGGCCCCTAATGGTACGAGGTGAATGAAATGAAAATTAAAACCCACTGACTAGAGTCTAAAATGAACGACGACGAAAAAATAATTGTGATACAAAAACAATCAGTGAATCCTATTCACAATGCCTTAAGTACTGGGATGATACTTATCTAAAGGGGTCCAAAATCCAGGTCACCAGCCCCTCATAATGGTACTAATCACTGGTAAAGCAGAACCATGGTGTTCCCCCAATAGTGGTACTAATCACAGGTAACGTAGGCTCATGGTGTTTCTTGCATGGTGGTATTAATCACAGGCAATGTAGACCCATGGTATGTCACACACAATGGCACCATTCACAGGTAACACAAACCTATGGTGTTTCACACATAAGGGTACTACTCATAAGCAACACAGAACCATGGTGTTCCTCACATAGTGGGACTAATCACAGGTGCCAGTACTTTCATGGAGTTCCTCACTTAGTCGAACTAATCACAGACCACATATACTCATGGTGTTGCTTACACAGTGGTACTAATCACAGGCAATGTAGAACCACAGTGTATCACACATTATTGTAACGCCCACAGGCAACACAAACCCATGGTGTTCCTCACATAAAGTTATTACTCTCAGGCAACGCAAACCCATGGTTTTCATCACAGTGGTACTTATCACGGGCAACAGTCAAACCCGTGGTTTTTCTCACAAAGTGGTGCCAACCACAGGCAATGTAGACCCATGGTGTTCCTTATAAAGTGGAACTACTCACAGGTAATGCAGATTCATTCTGAACACAGTGGAACCGACTGGTGGAATGAACAAGACGACACGTATCACAAACAATGTCCAGACCCGTAGTGTTTCTCGCATAATGGTACTGCTTCTATGTAATGTACACCCATGGTTTTCCTCGCAAGGTGACACTTGTCGCAAGTAACGTCGACCCATGGTTTTCCACAGGTAATGGCACTAACTAACTAGAAAAAGAAACTCAGGATAGTAAGGAATTTCAAGTTACCCAATTGCAACAGTCAAGTTTTAGGGAGGAAGGGGGTCTGAGATTGCTCTTGGTAAACTGTCAAAGTGTAGTAAATAAACAATTAAAATTCGGTACATTGATGGAATCTTATGAGACTGATGTGGTGATAGGAGTGGAATCGTGGTTGAAAGAAGGGGTGGGTAATAGAGAAGTATTTCCAGAAGGGTACACAGTCTATCGTAGAGACCGAGGAGATAAAAAGGGAGGGGGGGGGGGTGTTTATTCTGGTGAAGGAAACTTACTGTTCACATGAATGGTTTACCGATGAAAGGGATGAAATATTAGGGATAAAATTAGTTTGTGATAATATGAAGGAGGTGGGAATTATAGGAACATACAGGCCTGGAAGAGAGGAAAGAGACATGGAAATCTTTGAAAAAATAATAGATTATACTCATAAAAACAATAATAATGATATGGTAATAATTGGGGGAGATCTAAATTTGCCTGAAGTTGAATGGAAAGGAGCTGCAAGTGAAGCCCATGAACAGAAACTGGCAAATAAGTTAATTTGGGAGGGAGGATTTACACAAGTAGTACAAGAACCGACTCGTCTCAATAACTTACTAGATGTATTCTTGGTTAAACCATGGGAAATTGTTGATAAAACTGAGGTAATTGAAGGAATAGGAGACCATAAGGCTGTAATAATGGATGTAGGACTCGTACCAAAAAGGCTTAATAAGAGGGTTACACAAGACAAGAAATTGTACAGAAAATCTAAAGTTGATGAATTTGGGACTTACCTTAAATCACAATTCAGTTGTTGGATAAGTGAAGGGAGTAACGTGGATACACTTTGGGCTAAATTTAAAGGAATTATTTGGGAAGGAGAGAAGAGATTTGTACCTGTTAAGAAGGGTAAAATGACCTCAGACCCTGTTTATTATACAAGGGAAATAAGAAAATTAAAAAGAAAATGTAGAATAGTAAACAGGAAAATCAAAGAGGGTAGGGAGAGTAGAGAAACTAGAAAACAGCTAATGAGGGAACTGAATAGAGTGAAAAAGGAAGCAAAAGAGAATTATATGAATGGCATACTTCAAGAGGGTAATGACCACAAAGGGAAATGGAAAAAGCTGTATTCATATATCAGGAATCAAAAAGGAAAAGGAGTCCAAATTCCTACAATGGTGGGAGAAGGGGGTGAACACTATTTAACAGATACTGAGAAAGCAAACCTATTTAGTAGGGAATTTAGAGATTCAGTAGATGATTGTAAAGAGTTGGAAACCGAAACAGAAGATAGAGAGGGAGAGAGACAGAGGGAAACAAGAAGCTTCTCATTCACAAACGAAGATATTTTCAGAGAAATCCAACTGCTTCAGCAAGGAAAAGCTGCAGGAAGTGATCAAATTACTGGGGAGGTATTAAAGACAATGGGGTGGTACATAGTGCCTTATTTAAAATTTCTCTTTGACTATGTCATAAATAATAGTGTAATACCAAAGGAATGGAAGGAATCTATAATAATACCAATTTATAAAGGAAAGGGTGATAAAAGGAAACCAGAGAACTACAGACCAATCAGCCTGACCAGTATAGTTTGTAAAATTCTGGAGAGTTTAATATCGAAGTACATCAGAGGGATATGTGATGATAAAAATTGGTTCATGAGGAGCCAGTATGGATTTAGAAAGAAATTTTCTTGTGAGGCACAACTGGTGGGATTTCAGCAGGACATATCAGATCAGTTGGATTCAGGAGGTCAGTTAGATTGCATAGCCATAGATCTTTCCAAAGCCTTTGATAGAGTGGAACATGGAATATTATTAAAGAAATTGGAGGGAATAGGACTGGACGTAAGGGTTACACGTTGGATAAAAGCATTTCTAAATTCAAGGGTACAGAAAGTCAAAGTAGGAAATAATGTATCGCAGGAAGAGAAAGTTTGGAAGGGAATTGCACAGGGTAGTATAATCGGTCCGTTACTTTTCTTAATATACGCAAATGATTTAGGGAACAATATAACATCAAAAATAAGATTGTATGCAGATGACATAATTGTTTATAGAGAAATAAACAACATTGAGGATTGTTCAGAATTACAAAGGGACCTTGAAAGTATCCAACAATGGGTTGAAGAAAATAATATGGTTAATGGAGGCAAATCAACTGTTACAACTTTTACAAACAGGAGCTTTAAAAATGAATTTGAATATACTTTGGATGAGGTAGTTATCCCAAAAGATGGCAAGTGCAAGTACTTAGGTGTGAGATTTGAAAGTAATTTGCACTGGAAGGGTCATATTGATGACATTGTTGGGAAAGCATACAGATCATTACATGTCATAATGAGGCTACTTAAAGGATGCAACAAAGAATTAAAAGAAAAAAGTTACTTGAGTATGGTTCGTCCATTATTGGAATATGCAAACAGTGTTTGGGATCCTCACCAAGAATACCTAATAAAAGAAATAGATAGTGTGCAGAGGAAAGCAGCAAGATTTGTAACAGGGGATTTCAGGAGAAAGAGTAGTGTATCAGAAATGTTAAAGGAACTTGGGTGGGAAACTTTAAGTAAGAGAAGGGAGAAAACTAGACTTACAGGATTATATAGAGCCTATACAGGAGAAGAAGCATGGGGAGATATCCGTGAGAGGCTTCAGTTGGAAAATAATTATATCGGCAGGACTGACCACAAATATAAAATTAGAAGGAATTTTAGCAGAAGTGATTGGGGTAAATTTTCATTCATTGGGAAGGGTGTGAAGGAATGGAACAGTTTACCAGGGGTAGTGTTCGATCCTTTTCCAAAATCTGTACAGATATTCAAGAAGAGAATAAACAGCAACAGAGAAAATAAATGAAGTGCTAGAGGGCATTCGACCGGTGCAGGTTATTGTAAATAAAAAATGTGTGTGAATAAATTCGTTCCATCCCCTGGTCTAAGGAGTTTGGACAGCCAAAGTAGGGGACTGCCTGTAGGAGTGAAGTACAGTGGGGACTTCGAGGGCCCTGGGACCGCTACGGTAGCTGTGAAGGCCCTTCAGGAACTCTGAAAAGTGGTGGCAAAAGGGGCTCTGGTTAAGACGCAGCAGGTCGTTATGCTACTTAGGATCCAGAACGGGTAAAAAAAAAAAAAAAGTAAATAAATAAATGCAATGTAAATATTAATGTTATACCAGTTTTATAGTATCATTTGAAGCAATTCCACATACTGTATATCAGTTGACTATATTTGTAAGTAGTACAGGAGATATTATAATTAGAATTTTGTAAACAATATAAATTTATTAAGGATGAGCTGTGTGTTTAATAGAAAACATTGTTAGCGTAAATTGTATAATATTGTATTATAGGAAAAATTTTCTTCTCTTGTTAATTTAATATTTAGTGCTTGACAATAATGTATTTAATGTACCATTTGCCACCGAGGTAGACACCTCATTTGCAAATAAAGAGATTTTGATTTGATTTTGATTTGAACCACAAGTAATCACATGGTTCTAATATCATCATCCCTTGGTTATCCCTTTTAGTCACCTTTTACAACAGTCAGGGGATACCATGGGTGTATTCTTAGTCTACGTCAGTATCTTATTCTTCTTCTTCGTTTTGCCTCATGACTGAGACGTCGCAACTATCATAATATTCAGCCCTCTAGCCGATGAACCATACTTCGCCATTCTTCTCTATCTAAAGCTTTCAATGTGGTTACTCTGAGAGAACACTGTAGGGGGCCGTTCACCATGTCAATCCATCGCGTTGGTACTCGTCCTAGTTGTCTGGTTCCCTGGACTTTGCCTTTATTCCATAAAACTCAAAATTTTGGAAACTCGTCACCCTCTCAGTCCACATTAGGTCGAGTTTGTGGGACTCTGCTGTATTATTTTTGTTGTCTTTATTTCCATGGTGTGGCTCAGGCAATAAAGCGTGCTATTCTGTCAAATCATGTCTTGTAACACTATAATATTCATACAGTTTAACAATATTATATACTCACTATTATACTAAACCATGTATATTTACCAAAAAAACATTAAAGAAAAAGGAACTTTTATGAAATAAACCAAAATGAAGAAAGTTGTCTTAATTTGTTAATTTGTCAACAAAAATAAATTTAGCATAAAACTTAGTAACACACAGAATGATATAACATTTTTTTGTACTAGTGGCTTTACGTCGCACCAACACAGATAGGTCTTATGGCGACGATGGGAAAGGAAAGGGCTAGGAGTTGGAAGGAAGTGGCCGTGGCCTTAATTAATTAAGGTACAATAAAATGGGTTCACTGAGCTGTGTCATGAGTACATGCCATTCTCGTAAAGTAATGATATTCCTAGATGTACAATATATTGATACTATGGTAAAATCTTGACGACGTAAGGCGATTCTGAGTGCTATGGATTGAAAACGTTCTACTTCACTGTGGTCAATAAAGATTACAGAATGGGGTAAATTGCTTTTAATTACAATGGCTACTCCACCCCAACCGTCATATCGGTCGTTACGATATATTAAATGGCCGGAAATCAATATATCTCTATCTTGTTTCAACCATGTTACAGAAAGTACAGCAATAGAGATGTTTCATTGAGCAATTTAATGTAGAAGTGAGGATAGATTTGCATTCAGAAAGCATATATTCCATTGAAAAATTTTCCCACTTTCTGGTGTGAAAATGGGAAACCACGGAAAACCATCTTCAGGGCTGCCGACAGTGGGATTCGAACCCACTATATTCCGGATGCAAGCTCACAGCTGCGCACCCCTAACCGCATGGCCAACTTGCCCAGTGACATGACAAAATAGGAACAAAGAATTCATGTATTTACACTCAATTCACCCAAGTACTGCTACCAACATTTCTTTTTTAACTACTCATTCAGATCTCGTGTCCCTTAGAGCATTGGGAAACACATTCCATGTTTGTATTGTTCTGACAACAACAAAAATTATTGTAGAAGGTGGATCTGTGATTTGGTATTTTGAGGATTAAGTTAGCTAGAGCTCTGGTTGGGAAGTTATGAATGGTTGAGAGCAACTGGCAATATTCTGTTAGATAAGAAGGGGTCTGCTTGTATATTATTTTGTGGAGTTCAAGCAAAAGGTGATACCCATGATGGTGGCTTAGTTCAAGCCAATTCAGGTCATGGAATACAGGAGTTATGAACACCAGATGTTTCTCCTATTGTTTCTCTTGGAATTTTTCAAGCATTTGCTGACCAGGCAAAAAGCTGAACTGCTCCTTTCTGATGCAGAACTCCTCTCACATTGGCCATCAATAATCCTTTCCCGTATCTTCATGGTGTGTGACACAAGTTTTATTCCCCCGTAATTCTTGCAATCCTGCACATCCCCTTTGCCCTTGTTTATAAGAACAATAATCCTGTCCCTCCATGCATCAGGTATTTCTTCCTGTTGGTATATTTTTTTTCAAAATGTTCATTATTGTGGATATATTATTGTTAGTACAGTGGAACCTTGGATTGCGAGCATAATTCGTTCTGGCAACATGCTTGTAATCCAAAGCGCTCATATATCAAAGCAAGTTTTCCCATAAGAAACAATTGAAACGCGAATGATTTGTCCACAACACAAAAATATTTATTCGCATACCATTTCTAAAACAAAATATAATGTAAAAGAATTAAAGTGCACTTTTCCTTACAACAGAATCATTGTTGGTGTGAGGGAGATGAGAGATGACATGAAAAGAGTTACTGTGTAGCACAAATTTCATGAACGGAATCACTGCTATCTGTTGGCTCACTGGAATTGTTTTCTTTTCGTGCAACTTTAACGAGGAACCTGTCCATAGACTGTTGCTTTTGCCTCTTTTTGAGGATTTCACAAAAATGTTACATTGCACTGTCATTGAACTGATTCATCACTCGCACTGCTACAGCCTTATTCGGGTGGTGTTTTTCTACAAAATTTTGCACCATTTCCCACATTTTGCACTTCTCCCGAATCTCAGTTGAAGTGAGAGATTCCATTGACTTTTTCTCCTCCTCTTCCCCGGATGAGATCTCCATAACCTCCTCCTGTGGTTCGCGATGAAGGTCCATCAGTTCGTTGGTCGTCAGTTCCTGGCTATGTTCTTCCACCAGCTCTTGAATGTCAACGTCATTCACCTCTAGCCCCATAGTCTTCCCTAAGGACACAATTTCATCGACAATTGGCGGCTCATTGTCACCAACAAAGTCACGTCCAAGAACTCAGTCAGGCCACAGCTTTCCCCAAGTGGAAGTGAGAGTTCTCTTGGTGACTCCATCCCAGGCTTTATCGATGATCTTCAGGCAGTTCACGATGGGGAAATGATTTCTCCCAAACTCTCGGAGAGTAAGGTTTGTTCCTTCGGTTACTTCAAAGCATCGCTGAAATAGTGCTTTGGTGTATAGCTTCTTGAAGTTCGAAATGACTTCCTGATCCATAGGCTGGAGTAGTGTTGGGAGGAAGGAACTTGACCTTAACAAACTTGAATTCCTCCAGTAAGTCGTCCTCAAGGCCACAAGGCCTGGAGGATGAGCAGGAGCATTGTCCATAAACAGCAAGACTTTGAGTGGCAGATTATTTTCTGAAAGGTATTTCTTCACTACAGGACCAAAGACCTTGTTCATCCGTTCAACAAACGAACAGGGGCAGGGAAAACGCAGACACATGTGACGCTCGTATTGCGGAACCTTGCTTGTTTATCAAGTTACAATTTATTTAAAATATTTGCTCATCTTGCAAAACACTTGTAGACCAAGTTACTCGCATTCCGAGGTTTCACTGTATTAAGAAATCACTCGACAATTCCTATACTGTTGCCATATTTCAAAATATGTCATTGTACAGTTTGTGGAAGCTAAATAAACAAATGAATATTTTCATGAAGAGATCCCACAACAGATCAATTACTTTTTTTTTTCCTAAGGTTTTCCCTACCTCCAAAAGAGTCTCATCTGGACCTACCCATTTTCCATTCATCCTATTTACAGCCTTCTCCACTTCGAATCTACTGATATTCTGTGTTAGACCATCATCTGGCCATCCATCTTCTCTATATGTTTTATCATTTTCATCATTCAGAAGTCTTTTGAAGTACTTCTTCCATTTCACCCTTATATCTTTATCTCCCTGTAATACTCATACTTTTGAGTCTTATTTGTCTCACTCAAGAGAAGTCTTTAGTTGCCTTATTTCTGCACTTTGCTATCTTATATTCTTTTTCCCATCCTTTGTTTCTATTTCATTGTAAAATTTGTGACAAGCAGTCACCCTTGCTAGTGCAATTTTTCAATTTAATTTTATTTATTTATTTATTTATTTATTTATTTATTTATTTATTTATTTATTTATTTATTTATTTATTTAGGGGCTGCCTGGCAGAGGCGGTAAAGGTGTGCTTGGTTCGCCCGGAAGGACGTGGGTTCGAATTCCCGTCAGGAAGTCGTAAAATTTAAGAAACAAGATTTCCACTTCCAGAGGTGCATATGGCCCTGAGGTTCACTCAGCCTACACCAAAAATGAGTACCAGGTTAATTCCTGAGGGCACAGGCGGCCGGGCGCAGAGCTAACCACTCTACCCCATCATATGCCACGGTTAACAATGGTGGAAGCCTGTACCTTCCACTTCTCCAAGGGCCTTCATGGCCTGTACAGAGGTGACTTTGTCTTTTATAGTGGGAAGGCAGGAATGAAATGGCTTCATAGAGTGGTAAGATTAGCATGGAGCGTTAGTAAGGTACCTTCAGATTGGACAAAAGCAGTAACTGCACCTAATCTATAAACAAGGAAACAGGAAGGATTGCAACAACTATCGAGGTATCTCAATGATTAGTATACCAGGCAAAAGGAAAAGTATTCACTAGCATCCTGGAAGGGAGGGTGCGATCAGTGGTTGAGAGGAAGTTCGATGAAAACCAGTGTGGTTTCAGACCACAGAGGGGCTGTCAGGATCAGATTTTCAGTATGCACCAGTTAGTTGAAAAATGCTATGAGAGAATATACAGTTCTCTTTGTATTTTGTAGATCTAGAGAAAGCATATAGCAGGGTACCAAGGAAAAAGATGTTCGCCATACTGGGGGACTGTGGAATTAAGGGTAGATTATTAAAATCAATCAAAGGCATGTATGTTGACAATTGGGCTGCAGTGAGAATGGATGGTAGAATGAACTCTAGGTTTAAGGTACTTACAGGGGTTAGACAAGACTGTAATCTTTCACCTTTACTGTTCATAGTTTACATGAATCTTCTGCTGAAAGGTAGAAAGTGGCAGGGAGGGATTCAGTTAGGTGGAAATGTAGTAAGCAGTCTGGCCTATGCTGGCGATTTGGTCTTAATGGTAGATTGTGCCGAAAGCCTGCAGTCTAACATCACAGAATTTGAAAATAGGTGCAATGAGTATGGTATGAAAATTAGCCTCTCGAAGACTAAATTGATGTCAGTAGGTAAGAAATTCAACAGAATTGAATGTCAGATTGGTGATACAAAGCTGGAACAGGTAGATAATTTTAAGTATTTAGGTTGTGTGTTCTCCCAGGATGGTAACACAGTAAGTGAGATTGAATCAAGTTGTAGTAAAGCTAATGCAGTGAGCTCGCAGTTGCGATCAACAGTATTCTGTCAAAAGGAAGTCAGCTCACGGACGAAACTATCTTTGCATCGGTCTGTTTTCAGACCAACTTTGCTTTACAGGAGTGAAAGCTGGGTGGACTCAGGATATCTTATTCATAAATTAGAAGTAACAGACATGAAAATAGCAAGAATGATTGCTGGTACAAACAGGTGGGAATAATGGCAGGAGGGTACTTGGAATGAGGAGATAAAGGCTAAGTTAAGAATGAACTCAATGGATGAAGCTGTACGCATAAACTGGCTTCGGTGGTGGGGTCATGTGAGGTGAATGGAGGAGGATAGGTTACCTAGGAGAATAATGGACTCTGTTATGGAAGGTAAGAGAAGTAGAGGGAGACCAAGATGATGATGGTTAGACTCGGTTTCTAATGATTTAAAGATAAGAGGTATAGAACTAAATGAGGCCACAGCACTAGTTGCAAATACAGGATTGTGGCGACATTTAGTAAATTAACAAAGGCTTGCAGACTGAACGCTGAATGGCATAACGGTCTATAATGATAATGTATGTATTTATTCATTATTTTCCAATTTATGGGTTGCCGAACATGACAAAGTATACTATTCAAACAGTGTTCCAAATAGCAATGAACAGTGGTTGTAAAAATGGGTTGTAAATGTGACTGCGAATAATCTGAAATGACCCCTTGATCGCTAATATTGATACATCTAGAAGATGCTATCAGGAACCCCCCCAGATATCACACATATTTCACACAAAATATGGACACTGTTCCTCTGGAGCTGATTAACAGTCCAACAACTGTAACACACGAAATTCTGTACAAGAGTTTGAAATATTCCATTGTTGGCTCATATATGGCTGTCTTTTTTTGGTCTACCTCTTCAGTCTGGCTGGAGCTCACTTCAAATGTAATAGACGAATCCAAGATCAGAGTGCTATCTTATCCTTGGTCAATGGTGATTATGAGGCTGTTGCTCTCTCCAACGGCAATACATGGAACTTCCTCATGCACTTCCAGGCCTTATTCGGAAAGGAAATTTGCAGTATTTGCCAGGATTCTGTGATGTTTGGTTGTTTCCAAGGAGCTCCTCTCTTTGACTAGAACCAAGAACATGTGCAAGGGTTTCGGTCTCGCTGCAGTGTCTGCAGTGGGTTCCATCTCGGCTTTGTCCTGAGAGGGCACGCTTTTTCTTTTGTTAAAATTCTCTGTCAGTCTCTTTCTGCGACTCATCCCATCTTTTCTTCACCTCCATTTTGGTCTCTACTGTTCTCTGTACATTTTCATTCCACCACCATACATCTTCTGGTGGTCTCTCCCACCATCTGCTCTGTACAGCTCATAATGACTTTTACACTGTGAGTCCATCATGTTTGTAAACTGTCTGGGCGGTTTGATACCTTCTGCAACACCAATTCTTTGAAATTACTTCTTGCATCCTCTTCTTTTAAATGGATCTGCTCGATCTGCTTAGGGGCTTGGTCTGGGAAATTTCTTCCCGATTTGAACTTCCTACCTATGCACAACACCTGATGGATCCATGGGAATAACCTTGCAATTTACCTTTCCTTAACATGTGCTCATTGCACTAAGATACAGTCAATCTGCAAGCAAATGTTTCCACTTCTCAAAGTTATCAGGTATTTTTTGTCTCTTTTTGCCATAGCAAAATCGACAATCCTCTCTCCTACTGGGTTTCTATTTTCAACACCATGACCACCATGGACTTTTTTTTGTTCACCTGTGTGGTCACTTGAAGTCAGCACCAATAATTACTTTCTCACAACCCTCCAACTCCCTCATTTCTTCATCCATCGCATTCCAGAACAGGTCCTTCTCCTTGGTTGTGACATGAGCTTGTGGGCTGTATATACTTTAAACCACTATCTGTTGTTCTCCAATACATAGTTTCACATGGATGATCCTATAATTTCTTCTGCTGACATCCAATAACTTATCCATCAATAAACTGGATAGCACAATTCCAATTCCATTTCTTCCTTCTCGATTTTCTCAGCTATAGAAAATAATTTGTAGCCATCTCCCTTATTCCCTCTCTACCTTGTCTCCTGCACATACAAATTGTCCAGCTTCCTCTTTATCATAATGACCATTTCTCTTCCTCTTCCTATCATATTCCCTATGTTCAGAGTGCCAATCCTCACCACTCTCTCTGTAAACAGGACTTTAACAGTTGCCCATTTAACACAGATGTAAGATGACGTTACCATGGGTTGCTTAAAGGGTACAACCTGGCCCTCATTTTCATATCATAATCCACAATATGATCCATTGAGACTCATTAGTTGAAACAGCAAAAGGTTTTATGGCTGGATGCCCTTTCTGATACTGAACCACCTCCTTTAACTAGGCTTGGAACTGGCAACAGCACCTACAAAGCTACTCAATTCATCCAGTAGCTGTTGCAGGCAGTATTTTTCCCTGTAAATCATTGGAATGTAAATTTTAATAACATATAAATCAAGGTTCACTGATATTACAGTATATACAATTGGCTTAACATCATACCAACACAGATAGGTCTCATGGCGACGATGGGATAGAAAGGGGTAGGAGTGGGAAGGCAGTGGCTGTGGCGTTAATTAAGGTACAGCCCCAGCATTTGCCTCATGTGAAAATGGGAAACTATGGAAAACCATATTCAGGGTTGCCAACAGTGGGACTTGAACACACTATCTCCCAGATGCAAGCTCACAGCTGCGCACCCCTAACAGCACAGCCAACTCGCTTAGTCCAGAAGTGAGGGCTACAACAAGCTCAAATTTTACTTCCAATGAACTAAGGCCAAAAACCATCCTTTATGTACTGGGCGAGATTGACAACCTGACAACACTACAACTTGATGGGTCAGTATCCTGCTTGTTGGTGGATGAACTTTCCATCCAGGATGTCTGAGAATTGGTTAAGAATTGGGTGTTCCAGGATCTTGAAAGTGTAACAAAGCAGAAACACTAGGCGATAGCTTTTTGATTACCTTTCTTCCACGTCTTTAGAATATGCAAATTGGTGATATACACATTCATCATGTTCAGAAGCCATTGAGGAGTGTTCTTAGCAAATTTCTTGATTTTCTTAGCTCTCAGTTCATCGACTCCAGTTGTCCTGTTCAATTTCATGTCAAAAGTGGCAGTCTCAGTGGCGAATACATTAAACCTTTCAAGTACCTTTCAAGTACTATATTAAGCAACCATAATGCGTTCTGTGTAAACCGGGTTAAGAAGTGAAGAAATGACTTACCCAGATTATTGCCCTTGGAGCTGCCCTGTTTATACCACTACCTGAATTGTCAAAAACATGTATATTAGGCACAAATGTAATTTCATTCCAAAGAAACTTGGGAGAAACTTGGGAGCACATTTTTTTCACTTGCATATCTCAACCTCAGCTTTATTACAGATTTCCACAACACAAGCATCCTCACTTGAATCTTCCGTATAGCTAGTTTCACTATCAAACTCTTACTTTTCATCACTCTCTATGCTAAGCAAACTCTTCATTGACATCATCTAAGGTGACATCACTTGCCTGCTTTCTTACAAAACATGAACCGTTACTACTACAGCTATGATTAAGCCATTATGACACTGAAGTAAACAAACAATGTTCCTTTAGGTGATTTTTCACATACAAAAGAGTAATTCAGAGATCTAGTACTGAGATGGCAGAATAAATGTGTTCAAGATTCATGTCCATTGCATTTACACAACAGCAGTACACAATTCTGAAAATGTGTATATGTAGCAACAGTCCATAGTTGTGTATGGGTCTGGATCATGTTAAAAGATTAATGAACATCCATTTAAGTTGAATTTTAATTTTCCCACAATCTTGATGCATATTCTATTAACTCTTTTGCTGCGGAAGTCGACTTTCGTTGACTTGCTTCCCTATAGCATTCACTACGGTAATTGACTTTTATCGACTTGGTAATTTTCTGCTATATTTTCTGCGCGCTTCTTTAATAAAGGTGCATTTAATAATGCAAACATCTATAGTCATGTATTGACTATGTACTAAGCATTGTTTGAAAACGCTGCCGCCTATACTGGACCTGTGTTTGTTATATTGCTCCCACCCACCCGCCAACATTCCTGTCAGCTGTCTGGCTGATAGCAGGCTTCACTCAGCAGCTATGAGCGTGCGTAATATTAGGAATGACAGTGAAGCAATCTTCAATCTTTTAGTGGCTGATTCTGATTCAGACTGTTTAGTAAATTTGGACAACGAAACAAGCGATGAAGTGCATAGTGATTGTTCGGAAGATAGTGCCAACGAGAAAGATCTTCGTTTTGTATCGGACTGGCGGGATATTAGTGATGGCATTGAAAATGCACTAATGAATGGAAGAATATTGTACAATAAGCTTCAAGAAAGGGCAATTAATACTCCTGACTTCAGAAATTCTGTCATAATGGGACTTCTACGAGAGTATCAGCGCAGTTCGCCGGCAAAACGAGGAAGACGTTCTGATTACATACCTCAAGCACGCCTGATGGAGAGGCACTTTCTTTTGGAGCACCAGGACAAGAGTCACAAACCTAATTGTGTTGTTTGTTCCATATTACCAGCAAAATGTTCAAAGAAAGGAAAGGGACTGTGCAAGAGAAAACAGACAGAATTTTTTAATAAGAATAGCCCAGAATAGCCCAGGACAGCCTGCAATGTGTCCAGTTCCAAGTTAGGAGATGCATCACAGTAATGTGCGTTTCAAGGTCAAATGTCACTGCTGAACTGCTGAAGTTGAGTTAAAAATGGTGCAATGGTTTTTTATATGTCACTCTCCTTTAAAAAATACAGTTTCAGTTCACTTGGAAAATACAAAAAAAAATTACATTTTCTGTAAGTGTTCTATTTCAAAATAGCACAGCAAAAGAGTTAATATACATTGCATGCACTCACCATTTATCTAATTTCAGGCCTTGGATTTATTTGTGTCAGAAGTACAAAATATGAAACATGAAAACATTTTTTTTTTTTTAAAGAAGCATGAAACTGACACAAGTACACAAATATGTGTTCATCAAGTGACTTTAAACAGTTCCCACCCAAAACTTAGCTTCTTCGAGAGCACTTGAATTAGCTTGAATCAAAGCACTCATTGTACATCTGGATGGGCACATCGGACAATGTAAGAGATGTTGTGTTGTTTGAAAGTCACCACAATCACATAGAACTGTCTTGGTCAGAAACTGCCTTGGGCGGAAAATGCCACTCATATAAGTTGTCCCTTGTTCTTGCAACTTCAGCTCACAGTCTGTTCAGGGACTTCCAGATTGGCCAGTTCTCTGTGTGGCCAGGAGGTAGAGATTCGTTTGGTTCCATCCATTCAGACAAATTACTAGTTTTCTCCTACCACATGGCAACTTGTGCTTTTGCAACTGTTCCTTGTAATGGTTGAGTAGTTGTTAGGAAACTCTTTCTCGACTCTAATCTCCTTTCAGTAGGTTGATATCCGTAGAGTGGGTGTCATAGTAGATGATTTTTCCCTTTCATTGTTGGCAGCCACTTCTCTTCTGATATAGGGTGAAGCAATCCCAGCCAGATAGTTCACTTCATTAATGAGAGTTGACCTCAAACAACCTGAAATAAACCTGCAGCTCTTGTTTAAGGCAACATCAACCTGTTTTGCATGGGGTGACTTATACCTCACAGGACAGGCAGATTCTCCTGCTGAATAGCATAAGGCCGGTGCTGTTGTTCTTAACATTTGGGGATGTGGGAAACTGGAAGTGAAATTTCTAGATCCTAATGGGTGGGTAGGAGATAGGGATCTGCGCTCGGATGGCCTTCATTTAAACCGCAGTGGTACGTATAAGTTAGGAAATTTGTTTGGAAGGGTAATAGGGAGGTACATTCAGGGAAACGGGATGGCCTAGGGAGCGGTGATAAGGGAACAGGGAACTGGAATTCAAGTAGGGATGACATAAAATTGTTAGTGTTGAACTGTAGAAGTATTGTAAAGAAAGGAATAGAATTAAGTAATTTAATAAATATATACACACCAGATATTGTAATAGGAGTTGAATCATGGCTGAGAAATGATATAATGGATGCAGAAATTTTCTCACGGCACTGGAGTGTGTATCGTAGAGATAGGATAGGAATGGTGGGAGGGGGAGTGTTCATTCTGGTGAAAAAAGAATTTGTAAGCTACAAAAAAGATGAGACACATGAAATTCTAGGTGTAAGGCTCATTTCTAAAGATAATAGGCAACTTGATATATTTGGAGTGTACGATCGGGAAAGGGTAGCACTGACGCGGATTCGGAATTATTTGATAGGATAGTTGGCTATGTGGGAAACGACATGGAAAATATGTGATTGTAGCGGGAGATCTGAATTTGCCAGACGTCAATTGGGAAGGAAATGCGAACGACAGGAAGCATGACCAACAAATGGCAAATAAGTTAATATGGGAAGGACAGCTGATTCAGAAAGTGATGGAACCAATCAGAGGGAAAAATATCATGGATGTGGTGCTGATAAAACCAGATGAGCTCCATAGGGAAACTGAAGTAATAGATGGTATTAGTGATCATGAAGCTGTTTTTGTGGTAGTTAAAAATAAATGCGATAGAAAGGAAGGTCTTAAAAGTAGGACTATTAGGCAGTAACATATGGCTGATAAAGCAGGTATGAGGCAGTTTCTAAAAAGTAACTATGATCAGTGGAAAACGGTAAATAAAAATGTAAACAGACTCGGGGTTGGGTTTAAAGAAATTGTTGAGGAATGCGAAAACAGGTTTGTACCTTTAAGGGTGGTAAGGAATGGTAAAGACCCACATTATTATAATAGAGAAATAAAGAGATTAAGAAGGAGGTGCAGACTGGAAAGAAATAGAGTTAGAAATGGCTGTGGAAGTAAGGAGAAATTGAAGGAACTTACTACAAAATTGAATCTAGCAAAGAAGGCAGCTAAGGATAACATGATGGCAAGCATAATTGGCAGTCATACAAATTTTAGTGAAAAATGAAAGGGTATGTATATGTATTTTAAGGCAGAAACAGGTTCCAAGAAGGACATTCCAGGAATAATTAATGAACAAGGGGAGTGTGTATGTGAGGATCTTCAAAAGGCAGAAGTATTCAGTCAGCAGTATGTAAAGATTGTTGGTTACAAGGATAATGTCAAGATAGAGGAGGAGACTAAGGCCAAAGAAGTAATAAAATTTACATATGATAACAATGACATTTACAATAAGTTACAAAAGTTGAAAACTAGAAAAGCGGCTGGAATTGATCAGATTTCTGAGGATATACTAAAGACAATGGGTTGGGATATAGTACCATACCTGAAGTACTTATTTGATTATTGTTTGGTCGGAGGAGCTATACCAGATGAATGGAGAGTTGCTATAGTAGCCCCTGTGTATAAAGGAAAGGGTGATAGACATAAAGCTGAAAATTACAGGCCAGTAAGTTTGACATGCATTCTATGTAAGCTTTGGGAAGGCATTCTTTCTTTTTATATTAGACATGTTTGTGAAATTAATAACTGGTTCGATAGAAGGCAATTCGGTTTTAGCAAAGGTTATTCCACTGAAGCTCAACTTGTAGGATTGCAGCAAGATATAGCAGATATCTTGGATTCTGGAGGTCAAATGGACTGTATCGCGATTGACCTGTCTAAAGCATTTGATAGGGTGGATCATGGGAAACTACTGGCAAAAATGAGTGCAATTGGACTAGACAAAAGAGTGACTGAATGGGTTGCTATATTTCTAGAAAATAGATCTCAGAGAATTAGAGTAGGTGAAGCTTTATCTGACCCTGTAATAATTAAGAGGGGAATTCCTCAAGGCAGTATTATCGGACCTTTATGTTTTCTTATATATATAAATGATATGAGTAAAGGAGTGGAAGCGGAGGTAAGGCTTTTTGCGGATGATGTTATTCTCTATAGAGTGATAAATAAGTTACAAGATTGTGAGCAACTGCAACGTGACCTCGAAAATGTTGTGAGATGGACAGCAGGCAATGGTATGTTGATAAACGGGGTTAAAAGTCAGGTTGTGAGTTTCACAAATAGGAAAAGTCCTCTCATTTTTAATTACTGCGTTGATGGGGTGACAGTTCCTTTTGGGGATCATTGTAAGTACCTAGGTGTTAATATAAGGAAAGATCTTCATTGGGGTAATCACATAAATATGATTGTAAATAAAGGGTACAGATCTCTGCACATGGTTATGAGGGTGTTTAGGGGTTGTAGTAAGGATGTAAAGGAGAGGGCATATAAGTCTCTGGTAAGATCCCAACTAGAGTATGGTTCCAGTGTATGGGACCCTCACCAGGATTACCTGATTCAAGAACTGGAAAAAATCCAAACAAAAGCAGCTCGATTTGTTATGGGTGATTTGCGACAAAAGAGTAGCGTTACAAAAATGTTGCAAAGTTTGGGTTGGGAAGAATTGAGAGAAAGAAGAAGAGCTGCTAGACTAAGTGGTATGTACCAATATAAATGGTCCGTTATTGGACATTATAAATTTTTCAGCTAACTCATTCTTGGTTGCCAGCGTTTCGCCCTCGTGTGCTAGGGTGGGCTCATCAGTTGGTACCTAGCACACCTAACCAATACGCTGGCTAGTGCATACCGTGGAGGCCACTGCGTAGGCTAACTGGAGCCACCGGCAGTGCCAATGCACTAAGAGACTTCGTCTCATCACCAAAAATTGATGCCTGCTTGGCCATCACATGATATAGATGTTGATTCCCATAGGGAATCTGAAATATTTGTCCTGAATGAGTAAATTTATAATACCAGAATGAGTTAGCTGGAGAATTTATAATGTCCAATAACGGACCATTTATATTGGTATTATAAACTTACTCATTCAGGACAAATATTTCAGATTCCCTATGGGAATCAACATCTATATCATAAGTGGCATGTTCTGAGCTGTCAGCGGAGAGATGGCGTGGAATGACATTAGTAGACAAATAAGTTTGAATGGCATTTATAAAAGTAGGAAAGATCACAATATGAAGAAAAGTTGGAATTCAAGAGGACAAACTGGGGCAAATATTCGTTTATAGGAAGGGGAGTTAGGGATTGGAATAACTTACCAAGGGAGACGTTCAATAAATTTCCAATTTCTTTGAAATCATTTAGGAAAAGGCTAGGAAAGCAACAGATAGGGAATCTGCCACCTGGGCGACTGCCCTAAATGCAGATCAGTATTGATTGATTGATTGATTGATTGATTGATTGATTGATTGATTGATTGATTGATGTGTTTCCCAGTTAGTCCCTGCCAGTTTACAGAGGAGGCAGTTCCTTGAAGGGATCTTCCGCCTCAGCTTAAGGCACTGCTCCTTGTATGTAAGTGTATGGTTCAAGGTGCTCCTAGATATCTAGGATGTAAGCAGTGAACCTATAACGTACCATTCCAGAATACTTCAAGTTTCCGATTAGCTTGCATATGTTTCAGGTGGAAGGCACATACCTGAATCTTGCTAAGGTTGGGTATGAGTTGGGTCCTTCATAGTAAGTACCAAGCTGTTCTAGAGCACGACTGAGCGTTATGTTCTACGGCCTAAACTGTTCTGAATGAGCAAGCAAGAGCAAGGTTGTCAGCGTAACTGAACTTCTGCTCCCTTGAGGCTGTGGCTGATCATTGGTGTTCACATTAAATAAAATGGGAGACAAGACACTTCCCTGGGGCAATCCATTCTACTGACTTTTCCATCGACTGTGATGTCCTTGGAAGTCTACGAAGAACTGATGATCCTGCAGAAGTGTAACTATCATCATAGTAAATCCATAATTGGTAGTAAGATTATAGAGTTTATGTAACAGCATTCCAGAAGTACAAATATAAGGTCTTGGATTCATTACTATGGATCAAAAATCTATAATGTACATTGGAGGTTTTATCAACAGTAAAATTAGTTTTCCACTGATAGGTTTAATTTACATCAGGGATGCTTCAGATAAGCTGCATTATTCAGCAGAAGAATTGATGTGGGTAATGACCATAATTTCCCAATTTGTGTGTGAATCTGCAAATTTTGTGTCTACCAGTGTGTGTGAAAGTGTAACTGAAAACTGTTCTGCCTGTACTGAAAAAAATTCCCTTCACTAATGTGTACCTCATCTTTTGACAGCAGACATAACAAGCAGTTAAGTAAACTGACTTGTAAAACAGCAATTCCAATCTTTCTTGACAAAATTGCTTACAAATCAATTCAGGTTCTTTTCCTGCCCATCTTCTGTAAACAGTTTCCTTTCCTATCAAACCTGCAGGGAATTGTACAACACAGGTAAAATATTTAGCTTTAAGGTATTAGAAGAACACTTGGATCAAGACGCCATCTATTCAAGCATAATAAGAACCTAAATGAAAAATCTTGAAGTCAGCAGATGCGAAGATGGTGAAGGACATCCTTGCAGCAATCTGAGCTGAGTAGCAAAGGATTGTAGCACTATTTAGCACACAGGATTCTGGCTGAAGTAGTGACACATTATATACATAACAGATGGCAATGGCTGAAAACTTTCATCTGCAAGGGCAACAATGGGCAACAGGGTAATGAAAAGGTGGTATTCTAATGGTCACCAACATTCATGATCCAAAAATCCTTCCGAAAAAAGGACAGATGATACTGATAAGTGTGAATTTACTTTTGAGATATGCAATATATGCATTACTCCATATAAGCCAACACAAAACAAACATAAAACACATGCCACTCAGGTATACTTGTAGTATTTCCTACCTGTACATGCTTCCTGAGACATCAACAACAAGTTTAAGTCTTTTGGGCTTAGTCTGTGGAGAACCTAATTCAGGTTCTTTTTCTGCTCGTCTTCTGTAAATAGTCTTCTCCCCTGTCAAACCTGCAAGGAATTGTACAACATCGGTAAATATTTAGCTTTAAGGTATTAGACGATCACTTGAATCAACACACCATCTACTCTGTGTATGCTATAAAATGAAACTCAAAGTATTGAAAATCTAATTTTCAGTTACACTTCATTTATAAATTAAATACACAACATAGGAAGGAAATAACAGAATAGTACACTTTATATTAAATTTTATACTGTCATCCTGAGTTTCTCAGCATGTTTATATGGAAATAAAGGCACATTCTTTACTCAAACCATTTCTATAACAGCTCTGTAGCTACACTTCACCACCAATAGAACTTTGTCAATCAATCAATCAATCAATCAATCAATCAATCAATCAATCAATCAATCAATCAATCAATCAATCAATCAATCAATCAATCAATCAATCAATCAATCAATCAATCAATCAATCAATCAATCAATCAATCAATCAATCAATCAATCAATCAATCAATCAATCAATCAATCAATCAATCAATCAATCAATCAATCAATCAATCAATCAATCAATCAATCAATCAATCAATCAATCAATCAATCAATCAATCAATCAATCAATCAATCAATCAATCAATCAATCAATCAATCAATCAATCAATCAATCAATCAATCAATCAATCAATCAATCAATCAATCAATCAATCAATCAATCAATCAATCAATCAATCAATCAATCAATCAATCAATCAATCAATCAATCAATCAATCAATCAATCAATCAATCAATCAATCAATCAATCAATCAATCAATCAATCAATCAATCAATCAATCAATCAATCAATCAATCAATCAATCAATCAATCAATCAATCAATCAATCAATCAATCAATCAATCAATCAATCAATCAATCAATCAATCAATCAATCAATCAATCAATCAATCAATCAATCAATCAATCAATCAATCAATCAATCAATCAATCAATCAATCAATCAATCAATCAATCAATCAATCAATCAATCAATCAATCAATCAATCAACCAATCCTGATCCGCATTTAGGACAGTCGCCCATGTGACAGATTCCCTTTGTTTTTCTAGCCTTTTCTTAAATGATTGCAAAGAAATTGGAAATTTATTGAACATCTCCCTTGGTAAGTTATTTCAATTCCCCACTCCTCTTCCTACAAATGAATATTTGCCCCTATTTGTCCTCTTGAATTCCAACTTTATCTTCATATTGTGATCTTTCCTACTTTTAAACACACCACTCAGACTTAATCGTCTACTGATATCCTCCCACACCATCTCTCCACTGACAGCTCGGAACATACCACTTATTGCAGGTTATAAATTTCATTTTTGTCCATATTGAAGATCTACTTGTGATACAAATTCTTATAATTTTGTTAAATACCACCTATTCAATACAATAGGTGTATGTATAGAGTAAGTATAGCTACTTTAAGGTAGAAACAGGTTCCAAGAAGGACATTCCTGGAATCATTAATGAACAAGGGGAGTGTGTATGAGAGGATCTCCAAAAGGCAGAGGTATTCAGTCAGCAGTATGTAAAGATTGTTGGTTACAAGGATAATGCCTAGACAGAGGAGGTGACTAATACTAAAAAAGTATTAAAAGTTACCTATGACAGCAATGACATTTACAGTAAGATACAAAAGTTGAAAACTAGGAAAGCAGCTTACCACTTAGTCGAGCAGCTCATCTCCTTCCTCCCAAGTCTTCCCAGCCCAAACTTTGCAACATTTTTATAATGCTACTCTTTTGTCGGAAATTGCCCAGAACAAATCAAGCTGCTTTACTTTGGATTTTTTCCAGTTCTTGAATCAAGTAATCCTGGTGAGGGTCCCATACACTGGAACCGTACTCTAGTTGGGGTCTCACCAGAGACAAATATGCTCTCTCTTTTACATCCTTACTACAACCCCTAAATACCCTCATAACCATGTGCAGAGATCTGTACCCTTTATTTACAATCATATTTATGTGATTACCCCAATGAAGATCTTTCCTTATATTAATACCTAGATATTTACAATGATCCCCAAAGGGAACTTCCAACCCATCAATGCAGTAATTAAAACTCAGAGGACTTTTCCTATTTGTGAAACTCACAACCTGACTTTTATCCCCATTTATCATCATACCATTGCCTACTGTCCATCTCACAACATTATCGAGGTCATTTTGCAGTTGCTCACAATCTTGTAACTTATTTATTACTCTGTACAGAATATCATCATCTGCAAAAAGCCTTATCTCTGATTCCACTTCTTTACACATATCATTGATATATATAAGAAAACATAAAGGTCCAATAATATTGCTGTGAGCAATTCCCCTATTAATTATTACAGGGACAGATAAAGCTTCATCTACTCTAATTTTCTGAGTTCTATTTTCTAGAAACAGAGCCACCCATTCAGTCACTCTTTTGCCAAGTCCAATTGCATTCATTTTTGCCAGTAGTCTTCCATGATCTACCCTATCAAATGCCTTACAGGTCATTCGTGATACAGCCCAATTGACCTCCTGAATCCAGGATATCTGCTATATCTTGCTGGAATCCTACAAGTTGGGCTTCAGTGGAATAACCTTTCCTAAACTCAAACTGCCTTCTGTCAAACCATTTATTAATTTTGCAAACATTTCTTATATAATCAGAAAGAATGCTTTCCCAAATCTTACAAGCAATGCATGTCAAACTGACTGGCCTGTAATTTTCAGCTTTATGTCTATCACCCTTTCCTTTATATACAGGGACTACTATAGCAACTCTCCATTCATTTGGTAAAGTTCCTTCATGCAAACAATAATCAAACAAGTACATCAGATATGGTACTATATCCCAAAACATTGTCTTTAGTATATCCCCCGAAACCTTATCAATTCCAGCTGCTTTCCTAGTTTTCAACTTTTGTATCTTACTGCAAATGTCATTGCTGTCACAGGTAAATTTTAATACTTTTTTAGTATTAGTCACCTCCTCTGTCTGGACATTATCCTTGTAACCAACAATCTTTACATACTGCTGACTGAATACTTCTGCCTTTTGAAGATCCTCGCATACACACTCTCCTTGTTCATTAATTATTCCTGGAATGTCCTTCTTGGAACCTGTTTCTACCTTAAAGTAGCTATACATACTCTTCCATTTTTCACTAAAATTTTTATGGCTGCCAATTATGCCTGCCATCATGTTATCCTTAGCTGACTTCTTTGCTAGATTCAATTTCCTAGTAAGTTCCTTCAATTTCTCCTTACTCCCACAGCCATTTCTAACTCTATTTCTTTCCAACCTGGACCTCCTTCTTAGTCTCTTTACTTCTCTGTTATAATATAGTGGATCTTTACCATTCCTTACCACCTTTAAAGGTACAAACCTATTTTTACATTCCTCAACAACTGCTTTAAACCCATCCCAGAGTCTGTTTACATTTTTATTTACCGTTTTCCAACGATCATAGTTACTTATTAAAAGCTCCCTCATGCCTGTTTTTTTTTTTTTTTTTTGCTAGGGGCTTTACGTCGCACCGACACAGATAGGTCTTATGGCGACGATGGGATAGGAAAGGCCTAGGAGTTGGAAGGAAGCGGCCGTGGCCTTAATTAAGGTACAGCCCCAGCATTTGCCTGGTGTGAAAATGGGAAACCACGGAAAACCATTTTCAGGGCTGCCGACAGTGGGATTCGAACCTACTATCTCCTGGATGCAAGCGCACAGCCGCGCGCCTCTACGCACACGGCCAACTCGCCCGGTCATGCCTGTTTTATCAGCCATATGGTACTGCCTAATAGTCCTAATTTTAATCTCTTGCTTTCTTTCACATTTATTTTTAATTACCACAGAAACAAGCTTTGTGATCACTAATACCATCTATTACTTCGGTTTCTCTATAGAGCCCATCTGGTTTTACCAGCACCATATCCAGAATATTCCTCCCTTTAGTTGGTTCCATCACTTTCTGAATCAGGTGCCCTTCCCATATTAACTTATTTGCCATTTGTTGGTCATGCTTCCTGTCATTCGCATTACCTTCCCAATTGACATTTGGTAAATTGAGATCACCCGCTACAATCACATTCCTTTCCTTATCGTTTCCCACATAGCTGATTATCTTATCAAATAATTCTGAATCAGCATCTGCGCTACCATTTTCTGGTCTGTACACTCCAAAGACATAAAGTTGCCTATTATCTTTAGAGATGAGCCTTACCCCTAGAATTTTGTGTTTGTCATCTTTAACTTTTTGGTAGCTTACAAATTCTTCTTTCACGAGAATGAATACTCCCCCTCCTACCATTCCTATCCTATCTCTACGATACAACCTCCAGTTCTGTGAGAAAATTTCTGCATCCATTATATCATTTCTCAGTCATGATTCAACTCCTATTACAATATCTGGTAAGTATATATATCTATTACTTAATTCTATTTCTTTCTTTACAATACTTCTACAGTTGAGCACTAACATTTTTATGTCATCCCTACTTGATTTCCGGTTCCCTGTTTCCTTAACACCGCTCCCTAGGCCACCCTGTTTCTCTGAATGTATCTCCCTATAACCATTCTAAACAAATTTTCTAAATTATATGTACCACTGCGGTTTAAGTAAAGGCCATCTGAGAGCAGATCCCTATCTCCTACCCACCCATTAAGATCTAGAAATCTCACTCCCAGTTTCCCATATACCACTCCATAGTCTCATTTAAATCCCCAATCACCTTCCAGTCAGTATCCCTCCTACACAGTATTCCACTGATAACAATCTCCGCTTCCTTAAACTTCACCCATGCTGCATTTATCAGGTCCCACACATCCCCAACTATGTCGGTACGTATACCTGCTTGTCATACGTTGTTAGTTCCAACGTGAAACACTACCACCTCCTCCTTTCCCTCCTCCTACTTTCCTCAACATCTGCCTTAACCTAATTCCTGGATAACACTCTACCCTGGTACCCTTTCCTCCACACACTTTCCCGACATGTCTAACGATGGAATCCCCCATGACCAATGCCTCAACCATACCCACCTTATTTGATCCCCTCCTCTCCTGATCAGTCCTATCTTTCCTGACAGCTGCAGAAGCTACTTCCTCCTCCCTTTTCTCCATCACATGACCCTGTTCCACCTGTCTTTTCCTATCCACTACTCCACATTTCCTTTTCCTACCTCTTCCCTTTCTCCTACTTCCACACTGCTCGGCAACAGTTCCCTGTTCCTCATCTTCCCTCGGTTGTTCTACCTGCAGTGACTCATACCGATTTCTCACTGACACCTGTCCTGAATTTTGATCCTGAATGGAGCCCTTAGCCTGCAATCTCCTTCCCCTTAAAACATTAGACCACCTGTATTCTACAATTACTCCCTTTCCTTCCCATCCCTCTATTACACCTACTGTATCCTGTACATTGTTTGAGGGAGGCCTACTTTCGCTCCTGTCCTCTGAGAGAATCCTAATTATCTCCCTCAAGCTCTCCAACTTCTTCCTCATACTCCTTAATGCCTGGCCACACCCACAGTTCCTACACTCGCACTCCTTACCCATTCTTTACTAAATAATGAAAAGAAAAGGAAAAACAACTTATTCTGTGCAAAATAGAAATGAAAGGAAAGAAATATTGTCTAGGTTAGTTCACAAAGATCACACGACAATACGTTAATTAATATAGGCTACTACTACTACTACACTACAATACTACTTAATCTTATGATTTTTTATTCCTACAACACGCTAACAGGATGAAAATTTCTGTTAATTACTGGAAACAGAATAATACACAAGAATTACACAATTCTTAACTGCAGTTAAGTCTACCCTAATTACAACAACAGAATTCTAGTAAGAGAGTTATTACAGATACCACAGAAACGGTACTATACTATACAAATATTTCACAGTAATAGAATAAACACACTATTTTCTAATACGATACTATAATACACTACAATAATTTTAAACTACGTTCAGACTAAGTAGAGATACTTACTACAATACACCACAATCATTTTAAAATACGTTCAGACGTATTCTAATTACAACAGGTTATTACAAAGCACAAACAGGAAAGAAAATTACCATTAAAGTTCAAAATTTGCAAAACTACTCAAAATAATAGTATAGGCACTCTAATTTCTAATAAGTTACTATACTACACTACAACAATGTTTAAACTACATTCAGACGTATCATAGGTTATTACTAAGCACAAATAGAAATGAAAATTCCAATTAGTCCTAAATTAGATATTCGCAAGAACTACCCGTACTCGAAGATTACCAACAAAGTTAAACACGTAGACAGATTAATATTAGTACTACTTTATCCTACTATGCCATAATAGAAATGAAACCTGCCATTTGCACAAAAATACACACGAATATAACAGGCAAGATACTATCTAATATACAGTATCTACACTACAATTCTCAACTGAAATGTGGTTATGTGATTATTACAGATGGTGGATTAGGTACTATTATTTTCCCTACTCCGTGGGACAGAGAATAAAAGTGACCTTATGCTAAAAAATATGAAGCTGTTATTTCTGTTAAACTATGCCAGGGACTTGAATTGCAATTATTGGAATGTAGGGACTTTATTATTGATGATGATGCTTGTTGTTTTAAGGGGCCTAACATCGACTTGATTATTAGCCAATTGCTCATAAATACTGAAAGATCGAGGGTGTGAAATATAAATTACGGATACTTTAACTGCCTACTCAGAACTACAAATGATTGGAATACAAGAATCAGCTGATTTTTATTTATATTTTCTTGACACACTACACCCTTTGTTCACGAATGTAGCCAACAATGCCAATATTTGAATACAAAGAGCGACAATAATTACTAACAATATGACTGTTAAATATTTTGCCAGTGAAATACTGTATATTCCGTTGAAATCCTTTCTTTAAACAAAATTTACAACAGTATCGCGTTATTAATTTGGTATAATGTATGAGACCCATAGTATATAAAAATTCAGGGCAGACAGATGGATAGACAATTTCCCTCACTGTTAGATAAGGATGATATTTTAATGGAGATCAAAAACAATTATTTCTACACTAACAAAATATTCTGAAGCATCAAAATCATCAGGTTGTTCAGGTTGAGTCATATAAAGATAGGAGACAGATATCTTCTACAAACACAACTTTAGAGATCATGACAAACAAGCATAATGTTATATCTGGCCTAAAGGCTGAGTATTATGTTACACAGGATGTTTGCTGAATAAAAGCAACCTGGTGTGGGAAGCAGCAGTAGAGAAATACCTACAGCAATTCAAGTTTGTTCATCAGCCATGGCAATAATTAGCCATAATTGCGTATTATAACAGTTTAATATAAATCTGAAAATTAATATGTGAACAATGGAAATATTATGTAACTAGCTATGTACCCGTGCTTCGCTATGGAATTCTACATTGTAGGCCTATACAGAATTGTAGGTTAGGTAGAATACACGTTGTGAGCAAGACTGTATTAAACTGCATAGCTCTTAAGGTTACTCTAGAAACGCGACGGAGAAATCACCAAACGTCTTTTCTCATATGAACTGGCTTAGGGAATTTTCATTGTAATGGTAGGCCCGCTTGCCTACCATCAGTCACAATCAGGTTGGGGAATTTCATTATAGGCCCCTAATGGCAGATACTCACTCTCTACCTGCCTGTTCATATCCTCAGAAAGACTGTCTTAGTGGTTTTCCTAACTGAAATGAACATAAGTCATTACAATGACGTCAGTAGAAATGGCGCGAGTAAAAGCAATGCTTTAACATGAAATACTCGATCACATGAAAATCCACACATTTTCTCACTTTTAATGAACAGTACTACGCTGCCGATCTAACAGTCCAAAGTTCCAAAGCTGGAATGACCAGGCCGCAGACAGCCATGATACGTGAACACTCTTTCTTCAGCAGGGGGGTGGGGAAGAGGGACGTCAAATAGTGGAGCATCCTAGGGCAAAAACTACGCCCTTTTACTAATCTGTTTCCTAGGAGTACCCGATGAGTCAGAAAATCTCAATTCACTACAGTGGCGGCAGAAAAATCTATCTGACTTTGAGGCAAATTTTTCCTCCAAGCCAGAGGTAAAACTGCTAATTTTGAATGAATGTAAATTTAATAAAAGTGAAGAGGAAGAAGCTCTTTTTGAAACAGCTCTTTTCAGGGTTGAATTTTGAGTTATTTAGTGAACTGTGGTGCTATAATTTGGAATATGTATAAATTGTAATTCTAGACCAGGTCATACTACTACTACCAACAAGTGAGCCTGTACCTTAAGTGTACACACTGCTCATTCAAAACAGCACGACAGAGTAGAGACCGAATAGCTGGAATACTATGATGAACCAGTGTGTTACGTACCAGCAGTACGGTATCAGAAAATATATGAAGCAGAGGAATAACAGGCTAAAGAAGAAAGTTTCCTAGCTCCCCTGCTATTTCCCACCAATATTCTGTCAGGCTGTTATACTCGGTACGCAGCAGTAATCTCATCTATTGGAGTTGAGCGGCAGCATAAGAGACAAAGAACATCACAACAAACAATGGTCAATACAATGTTATTGTTGATCAATGTTATGCGCTTTTGATATTGTAGGCCTTCACATATAGTTTTGTTCCAACTCTGAAATACCAGTCGGTACGGTTAAGGTGAATAAAACATAAATGGTCGGAAATTGTATTCTCTATAACTTTTGTTATGTAGTACTTTTCAATAGGACCAATATTAACATAAGTATTTAAAAATTAAATGTTAGGTGCCTTCCCCTAAACTACAATTTCATCCAGGGTGGATAAAATTGTTCAGAACTTAGACTGTAGTTCCTTATTCCCTGACTCTATATACCAATTTTCATTCAATTCTGTTTGCCCATTTTCTCGTGGCTCGTCGTTGATATGGACTTAGGAACAAAAATACAAATTCTTGAATATCTGTGTTATCAAAGCCGATATGGTAACAATGTATGACATAAATGATCAGAAATTTAATTCTATATAACTTTAGTTATGTAGTATTTATCGATAGGACCACTAATAATATAAAAAAAATTGAGAATTAAATTTTAGACCTTCCCCTAAACTACCATTTCACTTAGCATGAGTAAAATTATTTAAAGCCTAGATTGTAGTGGCTCATCCCCTGACTTCACATACCGATTTTCATTAAATATCTTCAGCCATTTTCTCGTGATGCGTGTACATACATACAATATCAATATAAATGGTCTATTATTGGACATCATAAATTTTCCAGCTAACTCATTCCTAGTTGCCAGCATTTCGCCCCCGTGTGCTAGGTTGGGCTCAGCAGTTGGTACCTAGCACACCCACCAAGATGCATGGCTAGTGCATACACTCTTTTAATCAATAAAGTTGTTTTCTTAATCAAATGGTAACTGATTCAGATTCAACAATGGAGATGAGGGACAGAAAAAATGTCAGAAACTGGTGAAACTAAACAAAAAGTGATTGCAAGTGTAACCAAAATGGTAACGAGTGTGGGTCAAAATTTGCCAGTTGGCATCTGTTTTGAAAATGGTAAAATTAATTTTAATATGTTAAAAGCAAAGCTGGACAATTATTATTTTGTGGCAGAAGTCAATGTATTAAAAGTTAAAAAGGCCATTCTATTGATGATGATCTCAGATTCCACTTGTACACTGCAAGAAAGTCTGTGCGTGCTGAAAAATTCAGCTGACTTGGGCTACACTGAGGTGATCAAGTTATTAGAGGATCATTTTACCCCAACAAAGATGCATTTTTCTTCTTGAAGTAAATTCTACACAGAGGTTAAAAATAAGGGTGAGTCAGCTAGAGAGTGGGCAGCAAGACTGAAAAAGTCAGTGGTGGATTGTGCTTTTGTAGAGGAAGTTACAGTACTGCTCAGAGACATTTTGTCATCAGCTAAGAAGGAGGAAAAGTGAAAGTGGCTTTTCGAAGAGAATGCAAGTAAAGAGAATGTCATGCCGACAGGGTTGACCGAATTGGCAGCAGGGAAGGAAGCGACAATTTGTGAGAAGCAACAGGCCCAGTTTCGCATCAAGACAGACGCTGGGATAGATCAACAATTTTTCTTTAAGAATAGCAAAGAAGGAGGTACGAATAATAATGTTATTGGTTTTACATCCCACTAACTACTCTTAACGGTTTTCAGAGATACCGAGGTGCCGGAATCCCGCAGGAGTTCTTTTAAGTGTGAGTAAATCTACCAGCATGAGGCTAACGTACTAGAGCACCTACAAATACCACCGGAGTGAGCCAGGATCGAACCTGCCAAGTTGGGATCAGAAGGCTAGTGCCTCAACTGTCTGAACCACTCAGCCTGGCAGGAGGAGGTACGAACCCAAACAAAATGCAGTCATTAAGGTTTAAACAATCATGAAGGCACAGACTGTTGGCGCAAGCACGCAAAATGTTTTAAGTGTACTTTCATGTTAGATTGTAAGTTACATACAATAATTCAATTACTTTATTGTGATATTTATTTCATTTAGCAGGGGAAGGTGGTGTATCTCAATGTATTAGATTTACTGTTACTTCCTCTTTGGAACAAATCAAGGTCTACCATCAATCATGTTTTGTGTAAGATGCCTGTACTTGATGTTTTTTCATACATGCTTTTAATCAATAAAGTTGTTTTCTTAATCACATGATAACTGATACAAAACAGTAATTCATTAGCTTACTTGATGAAAGATGATGGAAGTATTAACCTTCCTCCCTTTTGTGTTTCTGACATCCTACTATCAAACACTTGCTCTGTTACCTCAAAATCTATTGAAGTAACAGTTTGGCTTGGGGTCCTGTCAGCTAGCCTAGCAATAATTATATAACAGTTTATTGTAGATGTGGAAATGAATATGCATATAACAGAAATATTACATAATTCATTAGCCTACTTTATACAAGATGACGGAAGTGTTATCCAAACATGTCAACGTACATGAACTATTGGAACTGCTCTGATGAAGAAAGTTTTTCTGATCACAAACTGATTACATATAATTTGAAACACAATTGCAATAATACTGTGTATAATTTTCATGGAACTGGATACATTGTTAAAGCAGACTGATATGATGAATTCAAGGAAAAATTCATAAAATCTAAATATTGATTCCAGAAATTGAGAAGATACCTATTTAGATGATATACTTGAGGTTATAGTGATGGCAGAAATGAACATGGAACAAGTTGTAGATAAATTTGAGAATGCAGTCAGTAAAGCATGTAAGAAGACATTCAAGACTATATATGCCAAATCAAAAACATCTGAACAAAGTTCCTTGGCGGTCACAAGAACTAACCATGTTACGGAAAAAGTCTGTGCATTTAGAAGAACATATCAAAAGACCAAAAATGATGAAACTCTCAGAAAAAATAGACCACTCTCTAGAATGGAAGAGAAAAAATGAGACTACAATCAACAAAACCAAATATGAGTCCTGGAAAAATGACTGTACTTTAACCAAATCATCCTATCCATGGAATGCAGGTTACAAAATCGCATTTGGTAAGTTAAAACCAAATATTACAATGACAACCCTTCGCAAACTTGATGGCTCTTACACAACAGACTCGATAGAAATCATGGAATTAATGATAGACTCTTTTGCCCCAAAAGATGATGAAAGGGAAGTCAATGACCAACATACGGAAACTAGAAAAGAAGCAGAGAAATCTTTTGATGTTCTGGATGGCTGACTATTTACGAAAAAAGAAACTGAAATGGTAATCAACTCAATGGATACAACCAAAGCACCAGGAGGAAATGGAATTACGGTAGGAATCTTTCGTCTGGTGTTTTAACTTATTGCCCAAATTCCTCACAGCAATATACAATGGACGTCTTAAGACCAGATGTTTTCCGAAAAAGTGGAAACACGCCAAAATTGTACCAGTCATAAAATATGGAAAAGAAGATCATGATGAACATTCTGATTGACTGACTGGTAGCAATGATATCCTAATGATTTTAATTATTTCACTACCAGCTCTGTATTGTACTTTCTGTTTTTAACCTCTGTTTCAACACGATTGTGTGTTTTTCTCTCAACCATGTTTTTCACACTAGTTTTAAGCCTATTTGATTTTCTAAATGTAAATGTTGATTCTTAGGGTGCCATATATTTTAACCCTCCGTTACACGCGCCGCGGAGTGAGAGTCCGCACTTTATTGTTCTTTGGTATCATAGGCCGAAAATGCAAGGCAGAACGGGCTGCCTTCTTGTAGCTTCCTTCTGCAACAATACAAAGGCCGTGACGGCGTGAGAATGTCTGAGTAATCACCGAGCTGTCAATTACAGAAGATTATATTGTCAGCTGCAGATTTGCGGAGTCTGAGTCCGCAGGCGTGTATTGGTGAGTTGTTAATCTTACTCACTCTTTTGGTAAGTCATCCATTCTTCCGTTACTATTTATTATAAAATTATATAATTTTACTACCTACAAGTGTAGTAGTGGGCTCATTTTGATATATTTCCTACTTGTGATTATTTACAGTGGGATAAACACAATATTACAAAATGAGCTATGAATAGTTATTTTGCATCCTATTTCCAAGGAGTTGGTGCGATTTATTCCGAGAGTTATGGATCAAATGGAGCAGTGGTTGGACGACGATGAAGTTGGTGCAAATGATGATAGTGATCGGGACGTCGTAAACGATAGTGGTCATAATTCTCAGATTAAACAGTCCACGTGTGAAGAGGACGTGACTGAAAGTCAGCAGCATTAAATATATGTTGGAAAGGACGGGACCCAGTGGAATCATCGGCCTGTAATGAGCCGTAATGGAAGGGTCAGGCAACCTGAACATAATCTTATAAAACACTTGCCTGAAGTAGCAGGAGTTGCCATGAATACTGAGACGCCAGTTGAAGCTCTGCAATTGTTCTTTACCAACAAAAGCTACAAGAAATCGTAGCATGCACAAATCGCTATATATACCCTTCTCATACAAGTCAAGAAAAGACAAAGTAGTATTGGTCTATCTACTTTCCATAAAAAACATTCTATTGATGACGATTCAGAAGAATCAAAAACCCTCAATGATTACCTTCTATAATAACACGAAGTCGGGCATTGATAAGGTGGATGAAATGAAATGCACTTACTCCATGGCAAGAACATCACGATGTCGTGACTTCTTCCGTGCGATATACATCAATTAATAGAATGTAACGATTACAATTTTATTCCAAGAAGTAAATTAAAAACCAATTGTTGTTAATTTAAAATTAGTTTTGCTAAGTCCTGTGGTTTGCAGTTGACAATTTCTAATTTA
Organism: Anabrus simplex; assembly: GCF_040414725.1. Classification (NCBI taxonomy): domain Eukaryota; kingdom Metazoa; phylum Arthropoda; class Insecta; order Orthoptera; family Tettigoniidae; genus Anabrus; species Anabrus simplex. Next base: position 1,300,758,373 of record NC_090265.1, read on the forward strand.
TCCTAAAGGACTGAAATGTTCTTGTAAATGTAGATTATATATAAATTTATCAATATAAATAAAATCAAAATAAAGTAATTATGATATAAGACAGATTGACAGATGAGAGAAATCAGGAATTCTTGGAAAAAGAATTGAAATGAAAAGAATGGAAGCTTAGAAACAATCACGGACTGTCAGTCCGTGTGCGTGTAGTGGTGTTACAACAGAGCGCGCGTTTAACGGAGGGTTAAGGACACTAGGTTCGGGGCCCTGACCTAACTTTAGGCTAAGATTTATTTCGGCTGATGATGCTTATGACAGTTAAGCGAAACATGTCCCATCTTACAATGCCTGTTGTAATGTTCATATCCTAAATATAAGGAAAGATAAGTATTGGAAAGGTGGTGTTAACTATTATTCTTATTTTAATGTTCATGGTCTTAACCTTTGCAGATGATTTTCTTATGATCGTCAAAGGCAGAAGCTTTCTTGAGTTGGAATATTACTCTAACATGGACTTGTATAAGGTGAAGAAATGGGCCAAAAGTCACAAAATCACATTCAACGAGTAGAAATCAAGGCTTTTGGAGATAACGAAGAAAAGATTGCAGGAAACACCAAATCTGAACACCTATTTGAACAAATTCTAAATTCGTACGTTCCTCGGCGCCAGATGTCTCATTCCAGGCTTGTGTCTATATCATATACCTGTCAAGTTCATATGTTACGTACACACGTTATGTGAACTGCTTAGTCTGATTGTTTGGTCAGCTTCTGCTTGAAACGCTAGCATTCTTGCCACGTCCTGGGAGCCATCTGGTGGCGACTGAACGTACCATTTCCACTTCTATTACACTGACTGACAGAGCAAATGCAACACCAAGAAGGAGTGGTCAGAACTTTATGCCAATTGCAGGGTAGACTGACGTCACTGAGGTATGCTCATGATGTGAAATGCGCCGCTGTGCTGCGCACGTAGCGAACGATAAATGGGACACAGCGTTGGCGAACGGCCCACTTCGTACCGTGATTTCTCAGCCGACAGTCATTGTAGAACGTGTTGTCGTGTGCCACAGGACACGTGTATAGCTAAGAATGCCAGGCCGCCGTCAACGGAGGCATTTCCAGCAGACAGACGACTTTACGAGGGGTATGGTGATCGGGCTGAGAAGGGTAGGTTGGTCGCTTCGAAAAATCGCAGCCGATACCCATAGGGATGTGTCCACGGTGCAGCGCCTGTGGCGAAGATGGTTGGCGCAGGGACATGTGGCACGTGCGAGGGGTCCAGGCGCAGCCCGAGTGACGTCAGCACGCGAGGATCGGCGCATCCGCCGCCAAGCGGTGGCAGCCCCGCATGCCACGTCAACCGCCATTCTTCAGCATGTGCAAGACACCCTGGCTGTTCCAATATCGACCAGAACAATTTCCCGTCGATTGGTTGAAGGAGGCCTGCACTCCCGGCGTCCGCTCAGAAGACTACCATTGACTCCACAGCATAGACGTGCACGCCTGGCATGGTGCCGGGCTAAAGCGACTTGGATGAGGGAATGGCGGAACGTCGTGTTCTCCGATGAGTCACGTTTCTGTTCTGTCAGTGATAGTCACCGCAGACGAGTGTGGCATCGGCGTGGAGAAAGGTCAAATCCGGCAGTAACTGTGGAGCGCCCTACCGCTAGACAACACGGCAACATGGTTTGGGGCGCTATTGCGTATGATTCCACGTCACCTCTAGTGCGTATTCAAGGCACGTTAAATGCCCACCGCTACGTGCAGCATGTGCTGCGGCCGGTGGCACTCCCGTACCTTCAGGGGCTGCCCAATGCTCTGTTTCAGCAGGATAATGCCCGCACACACACTGCTCGCATCTCCCAACAGGCTCTACGAGGTGTACAGATGCTTCCGTGGCCAGCGTACTCTCCGGATCTCTCACCAATCGAACATGTGTGGGATCTCATTGGACGCTGTTTGCAAACTCTGCCCCAGCCTCGTACGGACGACCAAGTGTGGCAAATGGTTGACAGAGAATGGAGAACCATCCCTCAAGACACCATCCGCACTCTTATTGACTCTGTACCTCAACGTGTTTCTGCGTGCATCGCCGCTCGCGGTGGTCCTACATCCTACTGAGTCGATGCCGTGCGCATTGTGTAACCTGCATATCGGTTTGAAATAAACATCAATTATTCTTCCGTGCCGACTCTGTTTTTTCCCCAACTTTCATCCCTTTCGAACCACTCCTCCTTGGTGTTGCATTTGCTCTGTCAGTCAGTGTATAACATCTAAATTTTAAAGATTGTTTAGGAAGCCTTTCTTGTGGACAGTCAAGATTTCTTCTGAGAACGCAGAGCACAGTTCCCTCCGAAACGTAAAGAATTTCACCTTTTTTTCTTGACACGGCATAAGCCCAAAAACCTATACAGCATCATGTCTATATGCCGTGAAAGCATCAATCTCAACATTAAAAACCTCTATTGGGAGGATACCTTTAAGAAGGCTTCAGCCGGGCTAAGTGGCTCAGACAGTTAAGGCGCTGGCCTTCTAACCCCAACTTGGCAGGTTCGATCCTGGCTCAGTCCGGTGGTATTTGAAGGTGCTTAAATACGACAGCCCCGTGTCAGTAGATTTACTGGCACATTAAAGAACTCCCGCGGGACTAAATTCCGGCACCTCGGCATCTCCGAAGACCTTAAAAAGTAGTTAGTGGGACGTAAAGCAAATAACATTATTATTAAGAAGGCTTCAAAATTCAACAAAATTAAGGAGAAAGAAGTCTATTCTTCTTTCTTCTTTGTGCTTTCTACTGAGATGCAGAGACCATAACATCATTCCCAACTGTGTGAAGCTGAAGCACACGTTAAATATACCGAAGGCCAGGCTCTTGTGATCAAGAGAGTGCATAACACTCGTCGGGAACTGGATTCAGTCTCCCGAGATTTGTTTCATTTATGCCTGCTGTTAAGCAACACTCTCTCACGGGAATTGTGGTTGACTTTCTATCGCATTACTGCTATACAGGCTGAACGAAAATTCAACCAGGTGACAGAAATCAAAGTTCATACGCCTAGCTCAGAAACAGGCGGTCTGTTGTCAATCTTTCCAAGAAATCCTTGGAAGAGAACCAAACATCAATTCTAGCTAGGAGTCTTAATTTTGCTGTCACTACCTCTAAAATTCCCACTGAGTAGTTAAGACAGAAATGTGTGAGACTCATAAGGTCCGCTGTTGTACCCGTGCCCAATTTACCAAGAGGCGAAAGGACAGCTCTGAAGGAACTTAGAGATGATTCTGAACTGACCATTCTCTCAGCTGATAAGGGTAATGTGACAGTGGTTATGGACACTGACGAGTATAAGAATAAGATCTCGGCTATGTTGTCAGAGCCTGTTTACAGACTGAGCTCATGTGAGCCCACCAATCGTGTGTCCAATGCTACCGTGAAGCTCTTAAGACAATCTTCAATTCCAAAAGAGGAGATAAACATCTGGCCCCGGGGGATGCAGTGCCACCTAGATTATACGGACTGCCTAAGATCCATAAAAAAGATGTTCCTCTCAGACCTATTGTTAGTGTGATAGGTTCTTCTACGTTTGCTCTGGCTAAATACCTAAGCAAATTGCTTCAGCCACACATAGGACGTACTGAATCATACGTCAGGGACTATCGGTATTTCGTCAACAAGCTGTCAACCATAACCCTTCAACTTAATGCACTTTTGGTGAGTTTCGATGTGGAGTCCATGTTCACTAAAGTGCCGATTGATTCGGTCATGTCTCTCATTGAACTCCTGTTCCCTGAGGACATTACTAAGCTATTTTACCACTGCATGACCTCCAGCTATTTCTTGTGGGGTGGGAATTTTTACGAACAGACGGACGGAATGGCTATGGGAAGTCCACTTTCGCCCTTAGTGGCTAATTTCTTTATGGAGCATTTTGAGGAGGAGGCTATTGCTTCGGCGCCCGTCAAACCTATGATATCGTGGAGGTATGTTGATGATGCATTTGTGGTCTGGACAGAAGGTCCTGAGAAACTTCATCTATTTCTAGACCACCTAAATCAGCAACATCCTTCAATAAAATTCACTATGGAGATGGAGTCGGACGGAAGCCTTCCTTTCTTGGATGTTCTACTAAGAAAGAAACCGGACGGCTCCTTAGAACATAGCATCTATCGTAAGCCTACCGACACAAATCGCTACCTTCATGCAGATTCTCACCACCATCCAGCACAAAAACAGAGCATTCTCATGACACTCGCCAAGAGGGTGAGATGAATTTGTGAGGCTCACATATCCAGGTGGAGATGGACACGCTCAAAGTCACGTTCAAGGGTAATGGTTACAGCGATTTGCAGATTCATAGAGCCCTGCATCCCAGAGAAATGACCAAGCAAAACTCACAGAAGGAAGAAGTGAAGGGAACTGCCTACTTGCCTTACATTCACAACACCACAGATCGAATTACCAAGGTCCTCCGCAAACACAACATTAAAACTGTGTTTGGCACCGCCACTAAAATTGCTCACAGTCTGAGTAAAATCAAGGACAAATTGTCCCCACTTTTACATCCTGGGGTATACAAAATTCCCTGTACTTGCGGTAAAGTATACATCGGCCAAACGTGCCAGTCCGTTGGTAACCGCATCAAAGAACATGAACGTAATATTCGTCTCAACCAACCAGACGAATCCACAATAGCTGAGCATGCTCTATCGTCGGGTCATGATGTCATGTTCCAAAATGCTCGAGCTCTTACCCACACTAGACACTACAGGTCCAGGATTATACAGGAAGCTGTGGAAATACGTAGAAATCCTAACAATTTCAACAGGGACACCGGCTATCAATTAAGTAATACCTGGTTGCCAGCCATTAAGAATTTACGTAGGTAGTTCCCCTCCCTATCCTTTCACTATTGTTATTTCGTCTCGGTTTTTTCCAAATTCGTACGTTCCTCGACGCCAGATGTCTCATTCCAGGCTTGTGTCTATATCATACACCTGTCAAGTTCATATGTTACGTACACACATTATGTGAACTGCTTAGTCTGATTCGGTCAGCTTCTGCTTCGAACACTAGCGTTCTTGCCACGTCCTGGGAGCCATCTGGCAGCGACTGAACGTACCATTTCCACTTCTATTATAACGTCTAAATTTTAAAGAGTTATTGTTTAGGAAGCCTTTCTCGTGGACAGTCGAGATTTCTTCTGAGGACGCAGGGCACAGTTCCCTGCGAAACGTAAAGAATTTCGCCTTATTGCCTTGACACGGCATAAGCCCAAAAGCCTATACAGCATCATGTCTATAAGTACAGGGCATGAAAGCATCAATGATAAGTTTCTTATTTATCAGCAAGTCTGCTTCTGATCAATTAAAGTTACTATATTATTCAATATCATGTCTTATATTAACCTCCCTTTACAACATGAGTATAACAAGGTATTCAGAACCTCAAGTGAGCCTAAATATCAATATGTGACCTCACGCGAATCAATTAAAATATCTAGGGAACATCATTCTCGAAGACACTGTGCAAAATCAATTCAGTTACATTTCTATACAAAGTAACAATCATCCATATTAACCTAAATATGCCATAATTAATATGAGAGAATGCAATTTTTCAATAGAAATTCTAAGTTAAAAATGTCAAAGTGAACGATAATCTTATCCTATAACAATATTCAATGAAAGTCAAAACACATCATCATTATCATAATATATGGATTTTCAACGAAGTATAATGTCATTAAATCATGAACACATATGATCCTAATTTGCGTCAATCATTTCATCTCTCTCTTCAAATATTCTATTTCCACCTATTATTTCATCGTAGCAACACATATTCCTTCAATTCATCTTTCATATAACAACATTACTTCTTCTTCATTACTCGTATGAAATCATATCTCTTATCATCATTCCAAATATTTCACATATTTACCTTTCTTGATGCACAAATAACCCTATCCTCGTATATTCATATCATAATCACTGGATCACTATCTTCTTAAATGATATCAACATTTCTTCTGCCTGATCTTATTTTCATATCTAGTGCTATCCTAACTCATTAGGATAATGTATCACCTATATACACATTTACACATCACTTGGTATATTATTAAAATCTTGAAATATTCTCCACATAAGAACTTCAAATACGATATCGCATAATATGTTTGAATTCTCTACTTTCATGAAATACTATTATCACATTACTATATCGCATTTCCTAACTGGGGTTAGTTATGTTTCTTAGGAAGACTACCTATTTCCTTTACATCAACATAATAAATAAATCACTCGCGAGAATCGAACACAATTACTTTGCGTAATTCTAATTTCTATCAGACCTCCAAGATATCTGCAATTATCTCAGTTTATATGTCATAAAGAATTGCTTTATGACTTCATACAATGATGATATTGCGTTACATCGATTGTTTGCTTCTCTGATCAAGGCCTTGTTCTTGCTGTCTGTAGTATGGCTAATAACCAAGTCTTGTTGCGTATTTTATATATATATAAAATGCGTTTTATATTAATATTTATATATGTTTTGCATTATCTTGTTATTTTATCGATGTTAACAATTTCTTCTTAAATTATCTTCTTTCTCGATATTTTATAAGATTCAGCTTGCTTCTCAATCGCAATACGTCTGCTTCCTAAGCTTGCTCTTTCATTTGTCTCTCTTGTACAGTGTTGGTTCTTTTAACAATTCAAATTCTTATTTTGTCTTTATCACTGCCATTATGATCCTATATATTTCAACATTGCATTATCCTGAACTTCCATGACATTTTATAACGTTATTCATTATGTTTAATTTCGTTGTCATTTCATTTCATTCCAACTCGGTTGAGATTTATTTCTGGAATAGTGGAATGGCACACTTCATTAGAACAGAACCTTTGATCTGCCTGTCTTTTCAGAGTTGTAGTTATTTTTCATCCTCCTACTCCTCCTCAATATTTCCATGGCATTTTACATTTCTTTTTCATCAGAAATATACTGTTTTGTCAATTCTATTCTAACATGCATCAAAGAATAAACTTACCTTCAATAAGTTTAGTATCATCCAATTCACCAGCAGTCTGGTGACGCAGCCATTGGCGCTCTTTCGATTTGGCTTGGAGATTACCAAGGATAACGCGCAATGCTTGCACCTAGAAAGTTATATTTCTGGATTAGGATCAAATGTGTGACCATGTAACAGTTAAATGAACCCATTGGTTTTTGCAGCAGTCAATAATGGATGCTTTCAAAAGATGTGGAGGGAAATCTGAACTGGTGGTGACAAAGAAGGGGAACTTCATTCCTTAAAAGAAATAAGACATGAGAGACTTTCCACTTGTAGAGTTCAATAGTAGACACTGTAAAAAACACAAGTAATAGTTATCTGATGTTCAATTTCTTACAATATGGCTTCTAATTACACATCAAGAACTAAGGTTTAATTCCAGAATAAAAATGAAAAAGGAAGAAAATGAAATTAGTAATTTCACAGAATCAAGGACACTACAGAACTAGCATAAGTTGAAACATGAAATCTATTTCAATGAAATAATTATGTTATTTATTTATTTATTTATTTATTTATTTATTTATTTATTTATTTATTTATTTATTTATTTATTTATTTATTTATTTATTTATTTATTTATTTATTTATTTATCTCAAAGTACACAAGTTTTACACCCTTCTTAACATTCATTATCAGTCTATATCAATGAAGTTCAAATTCAACAAAAACAAAGTTAAAAATCAACAATAAACAAACTAAAACAAAATGAATATTAACATTATACTTTTATAGTACCATTAACAATTTAAGAGAAATGAAAAATTCACTAATACACACAGTAATACAAAGCCAAAGACAATACAAAAAACAAACTAACTTAAAACACAAATGAGTACAATGGGAAATATGATGAATACCAGAAAGACAGAATTACAAAAAATTTACAAATTGTAAAGGCAGGCTTCTAGTTTCTTACTGAATTTATTATCCAATTTAGTGAATATATCAACTTTTTCTGTTACAGTATTATACAGCATTATCATTTTTACGAAATGCGAATTTGACTGATGTAATGTTTTTGACCTTTGGAGGTGAAATAATTGGTGCTGATGTGATCTTGTCTGCAGAACATGGAATGAAAAGCAGTTTAACAGGTCCAAAGAATCAAACTGTCCTAGTACAATTTTTCTTAGTATTCATATAGAAATTAAGGACCGTCTGGTTTTCAATGAAGGAACTTGAAATATATTCCTCAATAACTGGGTTGATGTGTCGAAAGGGCAAAAAGTATTAGAAGTTTTGAAATAAAGATAAATAGGAACTTGTTTTTGTTTTCAATAGCATTTACTTGTTGCTCTGTATACGACCTACAAATTATTATAGAATATTCCAGTATGCTCCTTACTAATGTAACATATAATTTATTCAGTATAGAGGGCTGGGTAAAAGGTCTTGAATTTCTTATAAAAAATCCTAGCATTCAGTTAACATTCTCTGTTATTGTATTGATATGATTGTTGAACGTTAGCTTACCATCAAAAATTATACCAAGGTCCTTAAACATAAAAACTCTATCCAAATTTGCCTCCTTCCTCCTGGTAATATTAATAGGAGAATGTCATCCAAAGCCAAATTATCCAATATGTAATTAAAATCTGATCTGACATAAACTGATGAAAAATATCAAGCAAAACCATCAACAACATTCCCGCCCTCGTAGCTCTCACCATTACACTCAAACGTAGCTCCTCCTGATCTCATGAATCACTTACTTTTAACATGCCTCCAGAAATGTGTTATATCACATTTTAAAGTAACCTCTAATTTATTGATGTAATCCCAATATGCGGAATTTATTCTTACTTTCAATTCAGATCTGAGCTGTTTGACTCTATCATCATAAGACCTGGAGAACTTCCTCTTTTTGGTGCACTTTCTTTTCTTTTTGATTATCTGAATGATATCATGATTAAACCAGACTGAAAATTTTGACTTTTTAATGACAACCCTTAGGTATGCAATTACCACTGCATCTATACATTTACAAGTAAAAGAAATCCACAGCCTGATCCACGTTCTGATAAGTATACAACAGGTTCCAATCAATATCTCTTAATTCATAATACAGTTGTAGAAAATCCACTTTCTTGAAATTTCTCGATTTATAGTTTTGGTAATGAACACCTCTTTATTGGAAGTAATGATAAACAGAGTAAATGTAAATCTTCAGACACCAAAGCATGTTCCTCACATTCCACGCCAACTATGAAATTGGCCAGTAAAGAACCCAGCATCCTAGAATTGTAATTAAGAATATTATTGTACGATGTTAAACCTAAATATGATATCAACTGACCGAATCTTTTACCAGTCACAGTTCCTTCTTTAAAAGAATAACCAGTACCATTTATTTTTAGGAAGATGATTAAAATCACCCATGATAATGCAGTCCGAAATCATAAGATTGTCAGTGCTTTTTAAATAACCAAAGTAGTCCTGACACACTGTTAAAGATGATGCTTGAGTAATGTATACAACATTTATAAATAACTTCCTATTAGTTTTATTATTTGAGATACAAATAGTAAGTGATTCACAATGCTGTTTTAGTTTTGCCTTAAAACTCTTTTTGATGGCAATCAAGACTTCCCCGCCCAGCTCCTTATCGGTTACTGAAGGATCTCTGTCATTTCTGAACACTAAATATCGACTCTCAAATGCAGTAATTCACTTATCATATATACTATTTGATAGAGAAGTCTCAGTCAATACAACAATATCATCCAAAAAGCACAGGAGACTTAGGATAAATATGTCAACCTTAGTTGCAAGTCCTCTTATATTTTGATAATAAACAATAAACTCATTATCACGGCTCATGAAATAACAAAGTTGAAAGAGTAACAACATTACGAAGAAAAAATTACAATTTATCCAAATCTCCCTCACAACTAAAAGCACGCACTTGACTTCCATCAGTCTTCCTCATAAAAATAATGCCACTACTGTTCACCCACAGATACTTATATTCCCAGTCAAGTTGCAATTGTTTAGCTTTAGCAAATAGAATTTGCCTATTAGGAACTAATGACTGATTAATATATATAGGACTAGGGACAGAACGACCAAGATGAGCTGTGGACAAATTTCTTTTGATCTTATGCTTTTCTAAGATCTCTTCCTTATAACATCTTCTAACAAATTTTACAAGAATGTCACGAGTTGGACAATTATTAACTTTTTCCAGCCTATGACATGCATCAATCATATCGTCTTTTATTTCTACATCTAGCACCTTGATGACCATCTGACTGACATTTTCATTTGATACTTCCAGAACACCGTGTATCTCGAGTGTGTTAATCCTAGAATATTGCTCATTGTCATCGCACCCGATTTTAAGTTCACTGAATGCTTCTGCAAGCCGACTGTTTTCAGATAAGTTATCAATAATATTCTGCTGTCGATTAATTACTGCCTGCTGATTATCTATAATTCATTTGTGCTCGGCCAGCCTTTCACGATACACATCAATCAATTTACCAAACTGTTTTTCCATTTCACTAGTTGTTTCTTTTTTTAAAATGATATTTGTTTGTGGTATCGATCTCTGTAGATATTTTGCTGGAACCTGCGTGTAAGTGTAATTGCGGAAGTGTAGAGTGTTGAATGTGAGGAAAGGAACGTTAAGGAGGACACCTTCATGTCTGACCCTGGGATTTCAAAAATTCTACATTTTGATCATTAAGGTTCACACATTGAACCCATCAAAAACAGTAGCATTAAAAATCAGCAGACATTATACAGAATGAAACATAAAAATACAGGACCACCAAGTTGAAGTAGTACACCAATTCAGTTATTTAGGAAGTGTAATCGCTAGTAATAACAGAGCTGAGAGAGAAATAACAAACAGAGTAACCAAAGGCTCTAACTTTTACAGCATCGTTAGACACCTACTATGGGATCAGAAAGTCCCACAAAGAACAAAAATGACCCTGTACAAGTCATATTTCATTCCTATCCTTACATATTCTCTGGAAACCTGCACACTAACATCAAAGGATTATAGTAGGATTCAAGCCTGTGAAATGAAATTTCTTAGAACTGCCCTCCAAAAGACCCGACTTGATCATGTGAAAAATGATGAGATCCGATCTAACCTAGGTCTAAATGAATCGATGGAGGAAAGACTTAGGTCATCTAGACTTAAATGGTTTGGGCATGTTAAACGAATGAATAGCACAAGGTTACCATGTGCTTATTTGGAAAAGAGAATAACAGGTAGAAGACCAGCTGGAAGACCAAGAAGAAGATGGATGGACCAACTGAGGGAAGACGTGGAGAGAAGAGGATGGAACTGGGAATCTGTCTTGGACAACGAAATGTTTTTGAATAGGCAACTTTGGAAGACGCTCGTTTTCAAACACCCTACCCGGCTCGCTGGAAGGGCAAACCAATGATGATGACTGTAAAACCAACTGCTACAGGTATTACACTCAATCTTAGAAGCTATAGCCTGCCTAGATACAGCTTTCCCACACTTTGCACAGGTACTCATATCTGTTCTTTAATGTAAAATTAACCAAAAGACAAGTGATGAGAGTAGTGTGTTGTGACCCAAGTACCACATGTTTAAGTTACCTTGACTTGATATATCAAATCAAAACCAAAGACAGTATATATACATGTTGTACATTAAACTACCTCGATGCCTTTGTTTGTATACACTTGGCCTTAACCCTGAAAAAATTATCGCAAATTTAACTCTTAGAGAAGGATTAGCTTCAATATTTATAGTTCCATTGCATCCCTAACACTTGCAGAATCTGTGGGTCCAGGTTCTTACCACTAAACTTACATTCTTTTATAAAATAACTCACATTTACCACAGCACTATTCACACACAGCCTTAGCCAACCTAGCACTCCAGCCTTTCATGATACACATCAAACAATTTACCTCACAAGCTGGTTTACGTCATACCGACACAGATAGGTCTTATGGCGATGGTGGTATAGGAAAGGATTGGGAGTGGTGATGCAAGTGCAATAACAGGTATAACTTGAAAGCAACATTATTATTATTATTATTATTATTATTATTATTATTATTATTATTATATAATTCGCTGGGGCCATCAAGGACCCCGTTAAGTCTTGTTGCATTTGACACTGAACTTGGCCTTCTTTAGAGCCCAAATTACCCTCATTCTTTGTGAGTGGGCCTGCTTACGCTCCTCTGTCCAAGAGGCACCGTGTCTTCTCTTCGGTTGCTCATCTCGGTTTAGCCCGTTTGTCAATATTTTCTTGTGGAAGAGATCTCTGTTAAGGGCGTCTTCAGCTGAGATATGTGGCATTTGCAGGTCTTCTTTGGTATTTCTAAACCAGGGAATTGTGGTTTTGGGGTTTCAATAAAAAAAGTGAAAGATTTCTTTACTTAACTTTCTTCCGTCCATTCTTTTCAGATGACCGTAAAATCATGCCCATCTTTTCCTGATAGTGTTGGTAATTTTCTCTATTTTGCTGTAGACTTCCTTGTTGGATCTCTTTTGATGGATTCCATTTCTGTACTTTGATCCCAAGAATCCTCTCACAATTTTGCGTTCTCTTTTCTCCAGTTCTTCAAGGAGTCCTTTATTGGCATTTAGAGACAGGGTTTTGGCTGCATATAGAACTACTGGCTTCAGAACTGTTTCATAGTGATGTATCTTGATGTTTTGGGAAAGGCATTTTTTGTCGTAGATTGTGCGGGATGTTTGGTAGGCTATTTCCAGTTTGCGTACTCGCTCCTGAAGTGCTTCTTTGTCCAATCCATTTTTCATGATGATCTCACCCAGGTACTTGAATTTGTCTACTCGGGTGATGTCCCCGTATTTTGTATGGAGTTTTGGTGGAGCCTCTTTGATGTTAGTCATTACTTCTGTTTTCTCAAACGATATCTGCAAACCAGTTTGTTCGGCAATTTCCTTTAAAATTTCAGCTTGAGCTCTAGCGGTTTCTATGTCGTTTGAGAGAACAGCGATATCATCGGCAAATGCTAAGCAGTCTGTTGCGATCCCCTTGGATTTGGTTCCTATCTCACCCGCCAGGTTCTGATGATCTCTTCAAGAACACAGTTGAAGGGTATCAGGGATAACCCATCACCTTGTCGGACTCCTGTTTTGATGTCAAAGGAATGCGAGAGACATCCGTGGAACTTCACCTTGGATTTTGTATCGGTCAGGGTGGCTCTAATTAATGCCAGCAGTTTCAAATCAACTCCAAATTTATTTAAGATGTTTAGCAGGACTTCCCGGTCAATGGAGTCGTACGCTTTCTTAAAGTCCACAAACACAGACACATACTGCTTGGACCTTAGTGTACAATATCTGATGATCGTTTTGAGATTTTGGATCTGTTCAGCTGTTGAGTGACCTTTTCTGAACCCTCCTTGGTATTCACCTATTTGATGTTCGACTTGTGCTTCCAAACGCTTCAGGATGGCAAGTGATAGAATTTTGTAAGTCACGGGTAGCAAAGATATTCCTCTGTAGTTGTTGATGTTCTTCATGCTGCCTTTTTTGTGTAATGGATGGATCAAAGCTATTTTCCAATCTTCGGGTAGGGTCTCCTTGATCCAAATTTCTTCTATTTGCTTTTGCAAGATATCAAGTGATTCTTCTGGGGCATATTTCCATAGTTCTGCTACTACTGAGTCTTTCCCCCGGCGCTTTGTTATTTTTGAGACGGGCAATGTGGCGCTTGATTTCATCTCTGTCAGGTGGTCTGGAATCTGGGTACCTGAGTAAGGGTTCTGTTGTATGTCCTCCGCTCTCTTCGCTCAGCGCCAGCCAGCCGCACGCACGCAAGCGTGGATCATTCGAGACTCAACGCGCAGTCTTCAGTGCGCGTGTCTGTTACGTCATGTGCAGTATATAAGGAGCTCCCTGTCTGTAACTTATGAGGACTGTCCCCAGTGTCCTGCTCCAGAATACACTGAACGTCGAACACGGAGGCTACTCCTCTTAAAAATGTGTCTCGACCAGGTGAACGGAATTCTGGTAGTATGAGGTTCTCTAATTGTGAACATAGCTTTCATTTAGTACAAGGTTATGAACTCAGACACTTCAAGTTAGAAGGAACTCTCTTAGCTAATCTATGCTAGTGCAAATGATAGTTTTCAACTATCACGAACTATATCTTTCCCAAGAACTATCTTTTCAAGATAGCAGTGAGTGTAAATACATTCAGCGTGTACATAGTGTATAGAAACAGAAACTCTCTCAAGATTAATCATCTACTTTGCTTCAAGACAATTTTATGTTTTATTCTTGTACATACTGTAGAATTCTGTGTGAAGCAAATAAATAAGTTGTGTTCTTGTAAACCTTATCTTGTTTACAACACAAGTCATTGGCGACGAGGTAATAAAAAAATTAAAAAAAACTACGTGCCATCTGCCACCAATACATTGGCGACGAAGTCAAACAGTGGTCAGTGTGTTGCCCACTCATTCGAAACGAGGTACAAAACTGATTACATTCTGTTGTCAACTCATTCGCGACAGAGCAACAAACTCTTACAGGATATCGTCCACTCATTGGCACAGTGACACTATACTCCGTAACTATCACCACTCCACATTGGAACCTGTACGGCCTCTACCAGCAGTTAGCCTTTTCTACAGTGCAACTATTAGCCTCCGTCGAACTACGGACAGTCAGCCGACATTCCTAGGCTCTCTCTCGCTCGCAGCACCTGTTCGGCACGCTTCAGCTTGCTTGCTCTCTCACACACTCCCAGCTGTTCCGGTGAAGGTCTCGCCTACAGCCAGCTTAGTACACGCTGCTAGCCGAGTTCTTTTCTCTCACGCATCTCAACATGGCTACAGCCGAGCAGCTAGCTGCCGTATTGCAAGCTCTACAGCAGCAACAGCAGCAATTCATGCAGCAACAACAAGCGGCATTGCTCACAGCTATGCAAACTCTTTCTGTTTCTACACAGCCCTCAGCAATTCCTCCGTTCTCTGTTTTTGATCCGGCTAAGGAAGAATGGTCAGTCTATTTCGCCCACCTACAGCAACATTTCATATGCCATTCCGTCACGGATGACAAGCGCCAACGTGCACTATTTCTCAGTTCGGTTGGCAATGCTACGTGCGAATTACTACAAAAATTAAGTCCAGAGGAGCAACTCTCTGAAGTGCCGTTCACACAGCTCTTGGCCCGTATCACTGAACACTATGCTAAAGCCCCGCACATAGTGGCCGCTCGCTACAAATTTTTTCAGAGCAGGAAGCAACTGCATCAGACTCATGCTGAATGGATAGCGGAATTGCGAGGTCTAGCTAAACCCTGCCAGTTTATATGTTCCAAGGACAGTTGTGGTACGCCCTATACCGATTCCCTCATTCGGGATATGGTCATTCTGCATACTCCTGAGGACAAAGTTCGTTTTGACGCTGTCAAGAAGAGTAACCCTTCTTTAGAAGACGTCCAGCGTATTGCTACGGTATATGAACTTACTACCAAGACTGCGGCAGAAATAGCTTCTAAACACGAAGTCGCTCAAGTCTCTACTCCAGCCCGCCAGTCCTCTGCTACCTTGAACCGCGCAGCCAAGTCGCTCTCTGCCAAGCATTCTCGCCCGGTTCCCTCTCGTTCTTCTCCAAGGAAGCCCACTTCTAAGAGTAAGTCGCAACTCCTGCCTTCCTGCAGAGGATGTTTCAAACATCATGAACATCGTGCCTGTCGTTTTTTTCAAAGCCACTTGTGAAAGATGTAATAAAGTAGGACACATCAAGACTGTATTTCAGAGTTCGCTCCGCCCTGCTAAGACTCCTGCAGCGCGCCCGAAGCATATACAGCCCCGACAGGACATGGAAGTTGACAAGATAAATCTTATTCTTCCCACCAAGAATTCTCACAAGATCATCGTTCCTCTATCATACTCTGATCGCTCTGTCGATTTTCAGTTAGACACTGGATCACCTGTCTCTATCATTAACCTGGCTACATATCATGCCTTAGGTTCACCTTCATGCTCTCCAGCTGACATCCAGCTTGTTACATTTAACAAACGGAAGATTGACATTAAAGGCCAAATCACGCTTCCCGTCAGTTATAAAGGAATTCGGAAGGTCGTTCCACTACTCGTAGTCAACAACTACACCGCATCGAACATTATGGGCATGGATCTCTTTAATTTATTCGGCTTCCAGATTCATGACAACATCAACGTAGTATCTACGTTGCAACCTACTTCTGATATTACGGCTCTCCTCGAGCAGTTTCCTGAAGTCTTCGACTCTACACTCGGAACCGTAAAAAACTATACAGCTCACACACAGCTGAAATCGGGAGCTAAGCCGCGCTTTTTCAAAGCACGTCCAGTACCCCTAGCACTTCAAGACCAGGTCACTAAGGAGTTAGAAAGATGGGTAGAAGCTGGAATAGTGGTACCAGTCAATTCCAGTCAATGGGCCACTCCACTAGTTGTAATCAAGAAACCTGATGGCAATGTACGACTTTGTGGTGATTTCCGATCTACGATCAACGCACAAATCGACACAGATATATTTCCAATTCCCCGTCCAGAGGACTTATTCCGTCGTCTAGCTGATGGACAATTCTTCTCTAGAGTGGATCTTAAAACAGCCTATCTACAGCTACTTTTAGATGAAGAATCCAAGAAATTTCTCACACTCAACACTCCTATCGGACTGCTCCAGCGTCTCCCGTTCGGCGTCTCTTCCTCAGCTGCTATTTTTCAGCGCTATTTAGCTCATCTCACCGCCTCCATTCCCGGTTGTGCTAACTACCTTGATGATATTATTGTGACCGGCGCAGATCATCAAGAACATCTCCATAATCTGCGCCTCCTTCTCACGAAGTTGAAAGACAATGGCCTACGAGCGAATCTCGCTAATTGCACTTCCTTTCAGCCGCAAGTTCACTACCTGGGACACATCCTCGATAAAAACGGCATTCAACCTAGTGAACGGAATGTCTCGGCGATTGTAAACATGCCTGTACCACAGAACATCAAGCAGCTCCAATCCTTCCTAGGCAAAGCGAACTACTATAACAAGTTCATTCCCCGCTTCACTTCAGTTGCAGCTCCATTAAACGCCTTACGCAAAAAAAGGTGTTAAATTTCAGTGGTCTCCGCAATGCCAACAGGCCTAGCAAACAATCAACAAAGCCCTTGTTCAAGCTGTTAAACTCACTCATTTTCAGCCTGGCAAGCTCATCACGCTAGCTACTGACGCATCAGATTACGGCGTCGGCGCCGTTCTCTCCCAGAAGGACAAGAACGCCCCATCGCCTTTGCTTCGAAGACACTTAATGAGCATCAACGTCGGTACTCCCAGATAGAAAAAGAAGCTTTGGCAATCATCTTTGGTATTCGCCGTTTCAATGAATATCTCTATGGCAACCATTTCCTGAACATTACTGATCACAAGCCTCTAGTACACTTATTCCATCCTGGTAATAAGATCCCTGAGCATTCCCTCGGAAAGCTTCAAAGATGGTCCATGTTCCTTTCTGATTATTCCTATCAGATCGCCTATCGTGCCACATCCCAGCATTGTAATGCTGATGCCCTCTCTCGCTTACCAGTCGGTCCTGATACTGCCTTCGATTCTCAAGAATCCGAATGTCTTCAGTTAGACATAGAACTCGAAGACACCGTATCCACCTTTGCTATTGACGCTACCTGCATTGCTAAAGCTACGGATAAGGACAGTACACTTGCTACGGTACGTACTTACATCCGCAATGGTTGGCCCCTTCAGAACAAACTTCCTGCCCACCTTGCGCCTTATCATCGTATTCAGCATCGTCTTACGACTCGTGCCGGAGTTATACTCCTCGAAACCAGCACTACCTTCCGAGTGGTTATCCCACCTAGTCTACAGACACAAGTTTTCGACTTGTTACACCAAAGTCATTGGGGTATATCCCGCACTAAGCAACTGGCACGTCAACACTGCTACTGGCCTGGTATTGATGCCGCCATCAAAAAGCTCATCCTCCATTGTGAACAATGTCAAATTAATCAGAACGCCCCGTCTTCTGATCTAGCTTCATGGCCTCCTGCTACTTCTCCATGGGAATGAGTTCACATCGATTTCGCAGGTCCTTTCCTCAATTCCATGTGGCTCATCGTCATAGAATCTCTATCGAACTTTCCCTATGTAGTGGATATGCATTCGACTACTACTACAGAAGCTACCATTCGTGCTCTTCAGAAAATATTTACAAGTGAAGGCTTACCTCAAGTCCTAATTTCTGACAATGGACCGCAATTTACAGCTACTGCTTTTAAGAACTTCTGTACATATAATGGCATTCGCCATATCCTAGCACCGCCTTTTCACCCTCAATCTAATGGTGAAGCTGAACGCTTTGTACAAACTTTTAAGAAAAGTATGAAAAAAGCTGTCTCTTCAGGCTTAACTAAAGACCAAGCATTGTTACAACTCTTAAGCAACTACAGAACTCTGCCCGGCACTGATAATGTCACTCCCGCACAAAAGCTCCATGGACGACCTCACAGAACTTTACTTTCTCTCTTGCAGCCTCTTCCGGCCCAGCCTAAGACCTCGCCAACAAAGTTCACTGTCAACGACAGGGTCTACATAAGGACATTCAAGTCAAACCCGCTCTGGTTACCTGGTGTCATCCGCAGATCTTTGGGCCATCGTCTCTACGAGATTCAGACTGCTGAGAAACGCATTTGCCACCACCAGGACCAGATACGCCTGCGCTACCGTCCATATCCGGCTATTGATTCTCTTGTTAAGCCAGATAAATCTATTGTTGAACGAGCTTTAGACCATTTAATAACCATGGGTTCCTTTCAGGACGATGCAGCGCCACTTCGCCCAGTCACAGCTCCGGACAATACAACAGAGACGTCAGAAGCTCCTGCCCAGCATCGTAGCCGCCGCTTCACACCGTATCGGCGTATTTAGGAGGGGAGGGTGTTGTATGTCCTCCGCTCTCTTCGCTCAGCGCCAGCCAGCCGCACGCACGCAAGCGTGGATCATTCGAGACTCGACACGCAGTCTTCAGTGCGCGTGTCTGTTATGTCGTGTGCAGTATATAAGGAGCTCCTTGTCTGTAACTTATGAGGATTCTCCCCAGTGTCCTGCTCCAGAATACACTGAACGTCGAACACGGAGGCTACTCCTCTTAAAAATGTGTCTCGACCAGGTGGACGGAATTCTGGTAGTATGAGGTTTCACCTCAGGTCACTACTCCACTTTCCCGTTCCTTCAGCCATCTCGAGCCCCGATGTTGTATGCCACACATCCCAAGCTCACTCAAGCTCCGACACACACATTAGATTCTCTAATTGTGAACATAGCTTTCATTTAGTACAAGCTTATGAACTCAGACACTTCAAGTTAGAAGGAACTCTCTTAGCTAATCTATGCTAGTGCAAATGATAGTTTTCAACTATCACGAACTATATCTTTCCCAAGAACTATCTTTTCAAGATAGCAGTGAGTGTAAATACATTCAGCGTGTACATAGTGTATAGAAACAGAAACTCTCTCAAGATTAATCATCTACTTTGCTTCAAGACAATTTTACGTTTTATTCTTGTATATACTGTAGAATTCTGTGTGAAGCAAATAAATAAGTTGTGTTCTTGTAAACCTTATCTTGTTTACAACAGGTTCCTTGGTCTCAATGGCGCTTTGCGGTTTAGTGCAATTAAGTAAATTCTTGAAGTAATCTGCCAGAATGCTGCGATTTTCTTCATTTGATGTCGCCAGTGTGCCGTCCTTTCGCTCAAAGCATAGAAATGGTGGTTTATAGCCAGTGAGTTTGCGTTTGAAGGCTCTGTAGTACTCTCTGCTTTCATTCTTCCTAAGGTTTTGTTCTATCTTTTCAATGAGAGATTGTTCGTATTTACGTTTCTCAGTTCTGAAGACCCTACCTGCTTGGGCACAGGTTTAGTAGGTTTCCCAATCATTTTCTGATTTTGTAGAGTAGTACTGTTTCCACGCATTGAGTCTTTCTTGGAGGACTGATTCGCAGGTACTATTCCACCAGGCATGTTTTTTGCTTCTCTTGATTTCTGCAACGTCTTTGGCGGCCTCAACAAGGAGACTTTTGGTGTTGTTAAAGTCACAGTCATTTGGTCTAGCCTTCTCCTGGAACTCCTCGACCCTTTGCCGAAGTTTATCATTGTCGAAGCGTGTGATCTGTTTGGTTGTCTTCCTTGTGTTTGCAGGAATTGGTTTGAATTTGATGAGAGACATAATGATCTGAGGGCACATTGATGCCTTTCTTTACCTTGACATTCATAATCTCAGGGCTGTTTCTCCTGGAGATTGCAACATGATCAATTTGGAACTCTCCGAGAGTTTGGACGGGAGAACGCCATGTCATTTGCTTTTTGGGTAGATGGCGAAAGTGGGTCGACATGACCTGCAGGTTGTGATTTTCGCAAATAGACACCAGTCTTTTGCCATTGGGATTGGTTCTTTTGTGAGCAGGGTAATTTCCTATAACTTTCTTGTACTTCTGTTCATGACCTAGTTGGGCATTGAAGTCACCCAAAGAAGCTTGACATGGTGTTTGGGGATTTTGTTCAATTTTTAATCCAGTAGGTCCCAGAAATTATCAACTTCGTCTGGATCAGACTTGTTCTTATCGTTTGTAGGAGCATGTGCAATAACTAGGGCGTAGGTTTTGTTCGCGCATTTAATTGTGAGTACAGGCAATCTGTTATTCACAGGTTCGAAATTTGCAACGGATTTAAGGATCTTGGTTCTAACAGCAAACGCGGTTCCAAGCATCACAGCTCCATTGAAGATTCCTCTTTGCGCTTTGCTCTTGAAAAATCGGTAGCCTTCGGATTCAAAAATCTCTTCATCTGGGTAGCTTGTTTCCTGTAGGGCCATTTTGGATATCTGATCTTCGTGAAGAGCTTTGGTGAGGGTTTTCAGCTTGCCAGTTTGTGTAAGTGAATTTATGTTGAAAGTTGCTAGAAAGGTTTCAGATTCTGGCCTGAGTTTTTGACTCTTCGGGGTACACCGAGACGCTCCGACTCGTCTCTTGCATGATGTCGAGTCTCCCCCAGAATCAGAATGAGACTCGTGCGCCGTGGCGTTCACGACGAGGGATTTATCTGAAGATTTACCCCCTGGGGTATGTTTCTTGAAATGTTGTGACATCATGCTTTTTGCTTTGGACGGGTACCAATCCTTTTACAAGTAGGGTTGTTAGCCCTAGAGGTTGCCTCAAGATGTTTTCTGGCTTCTGGTCATTTACCAGTCTTCGCCGTAACCCTGGTAAGGGACCAGTTTTTTTTTCACAGTGGGATTTTATTTCCCTACTACCCTCTGACTCTGCTGGCGGCAGAGCCAGGGAGCTTCCCCAATTCCAATGGGACGCGCCCGATGGAGGTAACCGGTAAATCCCCACACGGGTTATTATTATTATTATTATTATTATTATTATTATTATTATTATTATTATTATTATTATTATTATTTCTTGTATGTATAGCTGTGAAGTGTTACATCCATTTAGTATTAGTACTGCTATTATTTACGTAGTTGAATGATCGTATTATGTGTGAGGTTATGTTATGGAACATATGTTGTACACATACATTGGTATCAGGCTCGTTAATGTAAATACCTGTATATTAATATTATGTAATTTATTCTTACCTGTATAATTTGTAATCCATAATTGTGAAACACACTGTAATTTCCAGAATGGTAATAAGGCACTAGAACGTTTGAGAATATTCTGTACACTATTTCTATGTATTGGACACACTGGAATAATCAAGAAGGTAGTATTGTTCTGTAACGATCTTTCTGGAAATCTGGCCAGATATATATAAAGAGACGATCTTGACGGTGGAGTTAGTTACTGTTGAATTACTGAGGTTGTGGTTTGGAAGTTATTGTTTAGTAGCACGTGGCTGACATGCCGAGTTAAGGCAGTCTCCATGTTGAATTGATCAGTAGTCATCTGTTTTCAACTGTGTTTCCAAGTGTAACCTCAGTGGTATTCGGTGTCAGCTGTCAACTGTTTAAAGATAGCGGCTTTGTTGATAGTCTGAAAGTGAAGTGTTTTTGTTTTGTGATAATGTGATTAAGGTTATGTGTGTGTTAATTTGTGTATATATATGTGAATAAAATTCATTGTACCAACTGATAGCATCTTGTGTGCATCTGTGTGGCTACATTAGTGGGAAGGAAGCGGCCGTGGCCTAAATTAAGGTACAGCCCCAGCATTTGCCTGGTGTGAGAATGGGAAACCATGGAAAACCATCTTCAGGACTGCCAACAGTGGGATTCAAACCCACTATCTCCTGGATGCAAGCTCACAGCTGCACGCCCCTAACTGCATGGCCAGCTCACCCAGTGATTTACCAGTTTTTCTATTTCATTAGTTGTTTTCTTCAGTATAGCCATGTCTTCAGTTAAAGTCAGCTGCAGTTTACAAATTCATAAATATCCCCAACTGATGGTGCAGGCGCAAGTGACTGCACTTGCATGCATGCATGCTCCTACGCTGCTCTGAGTTGCGCTTGTCACTTCCATGTCTGACCCTCGGATTTCATAAATTCTACATCTTGATCATTAAGGTTCACACACTTACTGTGAAACCAATTGCTACACGTGTTGCACTCAATTTTAGATGCTATGTCCTGCCTAGGTACTGCTTTTCCACACTTTGCACTGCATGCTGCAAATTTTTACCTCACACTCCATTTTTATCTTACAGAGTAATAGAAAGTAATCTTCCTACTATTTTATATGTGACTTTATCACAAAATAAAAGATGAAAATAGGTTTGGTTTAACTTTTGTTGGTTTTTTTTAATGACTAATAGGAAACAGCTAAACAAAATTTTTGGAAAATTTGGATTTAAATTTAGGGAAAGCCGGGTTGTGCACAAGGATATATTATTTTATTAGTATACATTACAATGCCACAGCAATATTAAGAAGGCCAAACCGAGAAATGTCAAAATTCTTCGTTAACATGAGTTACACTGAAAAACTATACATAATAAAAGTTGTGCAAAATATAATTTTCAACTCTTTATACTCCAAACATTTTTCACTGACATTCAAATATCTCAGGAATTATTAGTTCTATCTATAAAGTGTATATAGCAAAAGTGATAGAAAACACAATTTTCAATCTTTTATAACTCACACATTTCTACTGTGCAAGTAAAGTACCAGAAATATTCATAAATTTAGATTTTTATTGCAAAGTCCAACAGCGAGCAATTGCCGATGTGGAAACATTGTTCAGTCATCATGGTAATGAACTACATTGGAACAGTGGTGGTTGCTATCATTTGGGAGGGTTGAAAGTCTAGGCTTTAAATTCCCTGATATCACCGAGCTGGAGGAAAACGTCGTGGCAACATCATAAATCCTTCAAACTTACCAATAAGAACATTACACTAACTGACTATCGTTGATTATTGTAGATAAATGGGGTAATCGACCTAATCAATACAATATAAAATTAGTACCTAATTCAATTTATTTTAATCATGGTACTAGTTTCAGCCTACTGATATTAGGCCATCATCAGCTCTAAGGTCTTTAAAAAACTTAATTAACTAATTGGCCACACTATATATATCTATCTATATCCCACGTCGTTCCATCTATATGATGGGTCAGCAAATGAAGCCCCTCCATCAACTTCTGTCTTTGTACTTTTCTCCTTCTTCAGTGCTGTCCCAGTCCCCTCCTCATTGTGAATGTTGTTTTTCACCATGTATGTATATCGCATTCTTGGCCGCCCTCTTGAACTTGAATATTTTAACTGCAGATCATACATTTTTCTGGGTATGCGATCAGGAACCATCCTTCGCATATAACCATACCATTTGAGTCTACACAGAGTTATGTTATCCTGCACTCTGTCAACCTGAGCCATGTCCCTGATGTTCTCATTAAGAATTTTATTCCATCTTGTTTTGCCAACCAATACTCAGATAATCTCATTTCAGCTGCCTGAATCCTTGCTTTTTCTTTTTTCCTCATGGCATGTAATAGGTCAGATAAATTGCTCGCTTGCATTTCAATGGTATTTTTGGGTTCCATATTAGGTCCTGGACAACTCTATAGAATGTTCCTCCAGCTTGAATCCTGCTGGTAAGTTCCTTTTCAATAGAGCCTGTTGTTGATGATATGCTTCCTAGATATTTGAATTTGTTGGACATCTTGAGTTGTTTACCCTCTATTTCAATGTAACTTTCAGGTTGACCACTTCTCTGCATAACCAACACTTCACTTTTTTCCTGACTACATCTTAGGTCATACCCTTTAGCTGTTACTGTCCATGCATTGATCTAATCCTGAAGTTCCTCCTTGGAATCTCCCCATATACAGATGTCATCAGCAAATAGCATGACTTTCATTTTGTTTGTCACCAATGTTTTGGCATACTTGTTGTTGAATCTCATTCATCACAGTAAAGAAGAGAAGAGGTGACAGAACTCTACCTTGTCTTAGGCCCGTAGTTATTCTAAAGGTTCCTGTCATTCCTGATGGTCTTTTGATGCGACTACTGATGTCTTCATAAAAATTCTCAATTCGTATTTTTATGTCGTTATTGATTCCACTGTTTCTCAACACTTCACAGATTTTTTTCCTTGCTTCCAGCATCAAAGGCCTTTTTGATATCCAGGAAGGCCAGCCAAAGGACCTCATTATGTTCATAATACTTCTCCATTAGCTGACACAGTCCAAATATTAGATCAACTGTTGACGTGTCGTTTCGGAATCCGTATTGTTCCTCTGATAACTTTAATTCTATCAATAGTCTTATTTTTCTTTCTAAAATCCTTTCATACAGCTTTCCCACTTGGGAAGTTATTATAATTCCTCTGTAATTGGAACATTTCTTCCTGTCATGTTTCTTAAAGAGTGGAATGATGATACCTTTTTTCCAATCTGCTGGTATCTGGCCATCCTTCCATATCTTGTGAAAAAGTCTATACATCCACTGCTTTCCTGCATCTCCCACAGACCTGATTATTTCACGACACACTTCATCAATTTAAATTAATAAATTTCATTGTTTGTCCGTATTGAACCAAGATTACAACTTTTAAAAGTTGTACACTTCATCAATGCCTGGAGATTTTTCCTATTTTGATGAACTTCCATGTGTATTCTGTATCATTCCATATCAAAACTGTTATAGGTCTTCCATTCTTCCATCATTAACTAATCTATCTAATGGAATGTTTGTGACACATTTAACAGCTTATCAAAATAATTCTTCCATTCTTCTTTGATCTCTCTGTCATCTGTAATGAGATACCCACTATCACTAGCCAGATAATTATTCTGTTCTTTGTCCCTCCTCCTACCATATTTCCCAGCATAATCGTTGCCACCGCGTAATTGTCGCATCCTTTATTTTCAATACAAAAATCGGACTTTAAACATTTAATCGCATTATCGTTGCATGTCCAAATTTTGTTCACCAATCTGGTTAAAAGGTAAATGGAACTGCAATGTAAGTTGCACATGAATGTGCAATTTAAATATGTGTATGGTTTATGGGCAATTTGGTAACACAGTCACATTTGCGAGATGTTGCACAACATATAAATAAATAATACCGGTATATGTACAACGCATGGCTTACCAGTAGGCTATCGGCAGTTTGACAAGGTGGTCGCGAGACAGTGTACAATTTATTCACCACCTTCACATTATGAGTTCTCATTTGAAATACGTAAAGCTGTAAGTTATCGCTTATCGGCAACGTCGCCAGGAAATACCGGTACAAACACAGACTTGTCTTCTAGTAGAAAAGAGGTCTGATAGAATTCTGCGTTATTACAACCACCCACCTCCCGGCGCAACAGTCGCGAAGGACCTTGGCCTAGCAAGCGACCGCTGCTCAGCCCGAAGGCCTGCAGATTACGAGGTCTCGTGTGGTCAGCATGACGAATCCTCACGGCCGTTATTCTTGGCTCTCTAGAGCGGGGCCGCCATCTCACCGTCAGATAGCTCCTCAATTGTAATCAAGTAGGTTGAGTGGACCTCGAACCAGCCCTCAGATACAGGTAAAATTCCCTGACCTGGCCGTGAATTGAATCCGGGGCCTCCGTGTAAGAGGCAGGCACGCTACCCCTACACCATGGGGTCGGCTCCTGCGTTATTGCTCGCAAAGTGAGTCCAAGATGATAACGCAGATTTCCACGGAATTATTCAGCTCACGGTCAGCCGAATTATTTACGATGTCTCACACACTGACGAACAAAACTGACCTGCCTTTAGCTCACTTCATGAAATTTACTACATTTGAAATACAGGAAATAAATATCGTCTTCTTCTAGTAATGTAACAGTCATCGGACGTTGGCGATCATTTTGTAAAAATATGTAAAAAGTATTTATATTAAAATAAAAAGTAATAACAGAAGCTCTTTCGATTTGCACCTTGAGGATGGACTCTGCCCGTGATAAAATCTAATTCTGAAGATGGCATAAATTCCCAGTATCACTGGAAAATAACCTAGATTACTATTAGTTGGAAATTGCCTTGTCTTAATATTTCGCTGGTCAGATGTAGTCTATTAATAGATGAATAATTTTGCCCACCTGCAGTATACAAAAATACATCAAGTGCCTTGCAGGAAGAGATCACCTGAGGACACTGCGACTGCGAGGGCGAACGTTTTCAGAAACGCAAGTACATACACCAGCTTGGTGACGATAAGCCAGGGACGAGGGGAGAAGAGAGGGCTAACGCATTCCCGGCCACATTCCTAGCGAAACTCTTCTCTTGAGCTCCCATCTATAGCTATCATACTGTCTATTACTTTAGAGTATTCTCTCTTGAAAATTCATGATGTCAGGACTAAGATTTCTAGATCAACGGTGCACAGTAATAATACCTTGAGAAACAACTCATGCAGGTTTTCTAATTTAAAATGAGAATAATTGAGCGAGTTGGCCATGCAGTTAGGGTTGTGCAGCTGCGAGCTTGCATTCGGGAGATGGTGGGTTCAAATCCCACCATCGCAGCTCTGAAAGCGGTTTTCTGTGTTTTCCCATTTTTACACCAGGAAAATGCTGGGGCTATATGTTAATTAAGGCCATGGCCGCTACTTTCCCAATCCTATGTCCCCTCCATCCGCTGCTGAAAATCTTCAATGTGTTAAGAGCGATATTAAACCACTGACAAACAAACAAAGTGAATATTTTCAAGACAAGAGATATGAATGTTCAACATGAGAAAGATTAAATGGTATAACAGATTGAGACACCACTGAATATGTCTGGCTCCATGGCTAAATGGTTAGCGTGATGGCCTTTGGTCACAGGGGTCCTGGGTTCGATTCCCGGCAGGGTCGGGAATTTTAACCACAATTGGTTAATTTTGTTGGCACAGGGGCTGGGTGTACGTGTCGTCTTCATCATCATTTCATCCTCATCATGACGTGCAGGTCGCCTACCGGCGTCAAATCAAAAGACCTGCATCTGGTGAGCCGAACGTGTCCTTGGACACTCCCAGCACTAAAGGCCATACGCGATTCATTTACCACTGAATATTAGTAAATTTCTAGCGTTCACTGAATGTACTATATGTACTATAGATTTATTTTTAAATGAAGCCGATAACCTAGATGTTAGATCCCATTAAACAACAACCAAGTATTTAAAATGTTTCAAACAATGAACTGTGAAAACTGTTTTAAAAAAATCAAGAAACAAGTTAAAATCAATCAATACCTGTTTGTTCACAGCATCAGAAAATTGTCCATACAGCTGAGCATCGTAATCGCTCATTTGAATCTCCTTCAGTCTCTGCTTGAATGCCTTTTGTGCCATTTCACGAGCAGCTTTCTTGACATGCTCTGGAACTGCATCCTTTTCTTCTTGGCTCACCTTGACACACAAGTAATAATATAAAAAGAAAAAGTCCAAAAATGAAAACAGTAAATAAAAAATAGGTCTTGGTACAATTTTAAATTAACGTAAAGAGAAGGAGCTGAAAATGAGATCATCTTCAGGACTTGAATCTAAAACTCCTACTGTCTGGACTATTGCAATGGTATTACAGTCTATACACATGGGAATCACTTTCTCAACTCTGATACTGAGAAGCATTCCTCTGTTGCAATAAAGAATATGAATTTGCTTGAAAACTGCAGTAAAGTGTTCAGTCAATCATACCACAACATGACAATTTTTAGAAACTTAGAAGCACAGGTATCGTATCAGCAGACATAATTCTTGGGGGTTATGAAGTCAGCAGATAGTCAGTCAGTAGTCAGCCAGAGCTCTGAGAGATCTAACTAGGAACATGACACCTGGAATTGATGACCTTCCTTCAAAATTACTGACTGTCATAGGAGAAACCAGCATGGCGAGGTCATTCCATTTAGCTGTAAGATGTATGATACAGGAGAAGTGCCATCCGATTTTTGGCAGAATGTTGTTACACCTATTCCCAAGAAAGCCGGTGTTGACAAGTGTGAAAACTACTGCACCATTAGTTTAGTATCTCATCTGTATAAAAATCAGTCTGCAGTGATAAAAATCAAAGGCTTTGAAAAAGAAGCAGCAATCCAGAAAGGAGTGATGCAAGGCTACAGTTTGTCCCCCGCCCCCATCCTTTTAAATGTTTATACAGAACAGAAGGTAAGGAAAATCAAAAGGAATTTGGAAAGGGAATCACAATCCAAGGTGAGGAAATCAAAACCCTGAGATTTGCCGATGATATTGTTATTTTATCTGAGACTGCAGAAGATCTGGAGAAATTGCTGAATGGTATGGACACAGTCTTGGGGAAGGAGTACAATATGAAAATAAATAAGTCCAAAACAAAAGTAATGGAGTGCAGTCGAATGAAGTCAGGTGATGCAAGAAATATTAGATTAAGAAATGAAGTCTTAAAGGAAGTAGATGAATATTGCTACTTGGGTAGTAAAATAACTAACAACAGCATAAGTAAGGACGACATAAAATGCTAAGACAAGCAAAGAAGGCCTTTCTTAAGAAGAAGGAGAAGGAGAAGAAGAAGAAGAAGAAAAAAGAAAAATTGTTCACTTGAAATATTGATATACGAAGAAGATATTCATATGGAGAATGTCATTGTACGGAAGAGTAACATGGATGATAACTAGCTCAGAAAGGAAGATAATAGAAGCTTTTGAAATGTGTTACAGAAGAATGCTGAAGACGAGATGGGTAGATCAAATCACGAATAATATACTGAATCAAATTGGTAAGAGGAGATTGATTTGGTTAAATTTGATGAGAAGAAGATAGGACGCATCTTAAGGCACCCAGGACTTGTTCAGTTGTTTTTTGAGGGAAGTGCAGGCTGTAAGAATGGTAGGGGTAGACAAGGTATGAATATGACAAGCAGATTAGAGCATATGTAGGATGTAGTAGTTACGTAGAAATGAAAATATTAGAACAGGGTAGGGTGGCATGGAGAGCTGCACCAAAAAAGTCTATAGACTGAGGACTCAAAGAACAACATAATCAATGGCACCTGGAAGTGCAAATAACTGAACTCCTATTGCTGACGATAATGAACCCCAAACAATTTTGTGAACAGAAAAGAGTGCTATTACTTAATGTTAATACTTGAACATTTAAATATAAAACACTGAATGCAGTAAATTAAAAAAGGGTTACATTTTATTTGCTAGTCATCTCAATTTCCCCTCTTTCTCAATGCCTATGCTAAGAAATGGGGCAACTAAATATATGGAATTGGACAAACACTGGTAAATTACAGAGGCAGTCCAAGGATAAAATAACTAAACCAAATAATACAATTAGTGTAAGATTAGGGTAATGGACTTTCTAGCTGCTTAGTTGAGGCAAAGTACTCAATGGGTTTTTTCAACTATGACAAGATATAGCTACATTTATGGAGTGACAAAATGAACTAGTCCCCGAGCTACAAGATCGCAGGTGGATTTGTGACCTGGTCATTTGAACATTCTGAATGTTTCTCTCCAGGGAAAGGTTTTAATACTTACAGAAATATTTGACGGAGTGAAACCATTTAAATCAAAATTGTGCCTGTGGGAGTATCAGTTCACATTCCAAATTTTCAAAAACTGATTACAGTGTTTGAAAGTGCTATAGCTGAGGATATTGATAAGTATACAAAACATCATTAAAAAAAGACATTGAGAATTTGATTTTATATTTAACACTTTGGAATGTCTGGAAAATGATTTTCAACTTTTAATCACGTCATATTCAGACGTTGCAGAAAATGTTGATCCAGACCTACAATTAGAGCTGATAGATTTACAGAGTGATAGAGAATTAAGAAATACATTTGAAAATAAAAAGGATTTTTGTGACTTTTATAGACATCCTGTTTACAATAGTAATTGATGACATCATGAGAAAAGCAAAAGCAACAAATGGGGGAAGAGAAATGAACATCATGTTATTTGCAGATGATATTGTGATTTGAGGAGAAGAGGACACGAAGGTTCAAGAACAGTTGGATGTGATGAATGGGAAGATCAAAGAGTGTGGATTGAAAATAAGTGTAGAAAAGAGAAAACTCTTGTCATGACTAGGGGGAAGAAAGAAGGGAAAGGCCAGATTAGACTTGCAGACAAGACCCTGGAAGTAGGGGAGATGTTCAAATACCTAGGGAGTGAATTAATGGAGAATGCTCGACTGGATGTTGAGATTAGTAAGAGGATTTGAGCTGGAAGCTGTTTTTATCATAGTGTAAGAAACATGTTATGGGACAAAGATATGTCAATGGAAGCTAAGGAAACTAGGTATGTACAAGATGTATTACGTACCCATAACAACTTACGGAGCAAAAACTTGGACAATGACAAAGAAGGATGAGAGTCAAATACAGGCAGCCGAAATGAAGTTCCTAAGGAGTACGATACAGAAGAGTAGAAGAGACAAAATAAGGAATGAGAAAATCTGGGAAGAAATTGGAGTGGAAAAAATGAATGACAGAATAGAGATGAGCCGACTACGATGGTTTGGGCACATAAAGCGAATGAGTGATGAAAGAATGCCATAAAAGGTGATGGAAATGCAAATGCAAGGAAGGAGAGGCTGTGGACGACCATGATTGAGATGGAAGGACACAATCCAATGCGGTATCATAGAAAGAAACCTGGACTGGGACACAGTGTTGGAGGAGGAGTAGTGGAAAGGCCAAAGAAAGTGGAGAGGAACAATATCTGCCCCTACCCAGCTACAGCTGGATAAAGGGAAATGATGATGATATAGACATCTTTCAAAAAAGAGAAGGTTTTCCCAATCACATAGATTTGCAACAAGAATGTTGAGTATTTTTGGTAACATGTATGCCTGTGAACAACTCTTTTCTATATTAAAAACAACCAATCCAAAACAGAAACCAGTTGCCAGATCACTATTTGAAATGTGCTCTTAAACTTAATGTTTCTCAAACATTAACTCCGAATACTGAAAAACAGCAAATAAAAAATAAAATTTTAAAAAACACTTCAAAAATCAAGGAAAAGCATGAGTGGCCAATGAGTATCGATATCATGAGGTAAAACATATGTTTTGAGTTTACAGATTATCCTTTGTACTGTTTTTGTTGTAAAACTGTTCTCTTTGTTTCTATTAGCACTCATTTTACAGTGGATGATATTGTAAAAGAGCACTTTTTTTCTCACTATCAGTTTTGAAGATGCAGCGAAAAAAACAAGTTTAGTTCGTATATTTAGAAATAAAGTTGCGGTATGACTCTTTTTCTACTTCATAACAAAGTTACGTTACAATACAATAAAGTATGTGGAGAGAAACACGTACTACATATATCACATTGTACTACCAGCAAATGAGAAACCACGGAAAACCATCTTCAGGGCTGCAACTTGCTCGATATTTGTAGATTTTAACTGAAGCAACACACTATTTTAACTATCAAGCTTTTGTTCTATGCTGACAACATAATTTAACCATCATCTTTACATTTGTCCATTAATAGCTTAGTCAAATACTTTCACAATATGAGCAATCCTCTGATTTAACAGCCTGATTGTAATATGATGACATACTCATCAACTTATAAGTAAAAACTTTAAGAATGAGCACCTTTCCACGTTTTTTCTATGTGATTTTGGTTATGTTTTGATGGAATTATTCAAACTGAAGATTATAGGAACTTCCAGAATAACTTCATATGAAAGCTCATTTTAGTGTTATATATATAAAATAGCTTGTCCTGACTGACTGACTGACTGACTGACTGACTGACTGACTGACTGACTGACTGACTGACTGATTCATCATCGCCGAGCCAAAACTACTGGACATAAAGAAATGAAATTTTAAGGATATATTCATATTAAGATGTAGGTGCTCGCTAAGAGAGGGTTTTTGGATATTCCGTCGCTAAGTGGGTGAAAAGGGGAGTGAAATTTTAAAAAGAGTGTATCTATATCTCAAAACTTTAAAAGTTTACAGATGTAAAAATTGGTATTTAGAATCTTCATTAAAAATAAGGATAAACGTATTTTTTTGTATTCAGAAAATCCCAATAGGAGGGGTGAAAAAGGGTGAAAAATTGGTCGAATGCATTTAATCAGGATTCCGGTTCTTATATCTCAGAAACTGAAGATATTACAGACCTGAAAATTGGTACTTTTGATCTCTTTTAAAAATAAAGAAACACATATTTTTTTTGTTTTTGGAAAAAAACAATTAATGGGAGGCTAAAAAGGGGGTGGAATTTTTAAAAAGAGTGCATCTATATCTCAAAACTTTTAAAGTTTACAGATGTAAAAATTGGTATTTAGAATCTTCATTAAAAATTAAGAAACACGTATTTTTTTGTTTTTGGAAAATCCCAATAGGAGGGGTAAAAAGGCGTGAAAAAGGGGTTGAATGCCTTTAATGAGAATACTTATATCTCAGAAACTGAAAATATTACAGACCTGAAAATTGGTGTTTGGGATCTCCTTTAAAAATAAAGAAACACGTATTTTTTTGTTTTTCAAAAATCCAATTAATGGGGGGTGAAAAGGGGGTGAATTTTTAAAATGAGTGTAGTTATATTTCAAAACTTTTAAAGATTATAGATGTAAAAATTGGTATTTAGAATCTCCTTTAAAAATAAAGAAACACGTATTCTTTTGCTTTCAGAAAATCCCAATAGGAAGGGTGGAAAAGGGTGAAAAATGGGTTGAATGCTTTTAATGAGGCTACTTATTTGAGAACCTGAAGATATTACAGACCTGAACATTGGTATTTGGGATCTACTTTAAAAATAAAGAAACAGGTATTTTTTCGTTTTTGAAAAATCCAAATAATGGGGGGTGAAAAGGGGGTGAATTTTTAAAATGAGTGTGTCTACATCTTAAAACTTTAAAAGTTTACAGATGTAAAAAATTGGTATTTAAGAATCTCCTTTAAAAATAAAAGGAACACGTACTTTTTGTTTTTGGAAAATCCAATTAATGGCGGTTAAACAGGAGTGACAAATTGGGGTGAATTTTTTGAAAGACTATATCTACAGAATATCTGAGAAACGTAAAATGTTACAGATGTAAAAAGTGTGTATTTGGAATCTCCTGTAAATGTAAAGAAACATAGGTGATTTGTTTTTGGAAACTCCATTTAAGGGGAACTAAAAAGGGGTAAAATTTTAAGATGAGAATTTCTACAGTATCTCAAAAACCTCAACATGTTACAGAAGTAAAAAATGGTATTTTTTAATCTCTATGAAAAATAAAGAAACATGTATTTTTAGTTTTCGGAAATACCACTTAGGTGGAGGGGGAGGGGTAAAAGTGACTGAAAATGGTGTTGAATTCTTTTAATTAGACTACTGATATCTCAAAAATGAAGATGTTACAGACGTGAAATATGATATTTGGAATCTGCTTTAAAAGTAAAGAAACACGTATTCTCGGAAAAACCAATGAAGAGATGGGGGTGAAAGAATTGAAAAATTAATTGACTTAATTGTATGAGAATACATACATCTAATAAAAACTAAAGTTGTTACAGACGTGACCATTGGTATTTATATCTCCTTTAAAAACAAAGAAAAACGCGTTTTGGGGGGAACCCATCTTGGGGGACGGGAGTAAAAAAAGTTGAATTCCTTTCATGAGGACACATAAATAAAAAACTGAAGAAGTTAGAGTCGTGATAATTGGCATTTATAATATCCTTTACTATTAAAGAAACAGTATTTTTTGCCGGATAATTCACTTGGGAGGGGGGGGAAAGGAGTGTGAAAGGAAGTGAAAGAAAGTGAATTATTTTTATGGGGATACTTATATCTCAAAACTGAAGGTAATAGACGTGAACATTGGAGTTTGGAATCTCCTTTAAACATAAAGAAACACGCCTTCTTTTAATTTTTTTGGGGGGGTTGTTAATAAACTTAACGATGGTGGGGTGTAAAAGGAGGTGAGACCAATTGATTTTACTGTTCATAATGTACTTATGAGGAGCCTCCGTTGCTCAGGCGGCAGCGCCCCGGCCTCTCACAGCTGGGTTCTGTGGTTCAAACCCCGGTCACTCCATGTGACATTCGTGCTGGACAAAGCGGAGTTGGGACAGGTTCTTCTCCGTTTACTCCGATTTTTCCTGTCATCATTCATTCCAGCAACACTGTCCAATATTTCATTTCATTTGTCATTCATCGATCATTGCCCCAGAGGAGTGCTTCGGCAGCCGGCACAATTCCTATTGCCACCGCTAGATGGGGCTTTATTTATTCCATTCGTGACCCTGTCGAATGACTGGAAACAGGCTGTAGATTTTCGATGTACTTATTCTGATCATAAATCGATCATTTTTAATCTTTCCTGGGTTTGTCTTCAACAGCCATCTTTTCCTTCGGAGAACGTTCTTAGATTACAGTAGATTCTCCTGGCATATAAATAAAAATTTAAACACATTTGAAATAAACGATAGGAATGCGATTGACCGTCAAATTGTTCACCTCTATAATAAGGTCAATAATGCACGGAAGTATGTCATTCGTATCGCCAGAAAACCCGCACACTTGCCTACCAGCGACAATGGTGCTGGTGACAGTCAACAATGACAATGGCAGCAGATGTAATTTACCGCCAAGTAGCGGTCTTACATCTTGCTGTGGGGTCCAGAACATCTAATAATAATAATAATAATAATAATAATAATAATAATAATAATAATAATAATAATAATAATAATAATAATAATAATAATGTTCTGGACCGTCGTAAAATGTGCGGGCCGCGCTGGAAACGGGTCTTGGACGGGTAATGACTAAGAATGCAGTCCGGCAGCGGGTTCAGTACCGCCAAGGCACCCAAGACGACACCACGCCGGATCTCCTGAAGGATTTGATCCATATTAAAAATGCTTATGCTTGCCGTTATCTATTAGAAAACGAGTCAGATCGCGAATTTTGGCAGATTCTCGCAGAAAATGAGTCGGATCGTGAATTTCGGCGGATTATATATCTAAAACTATAAGCATTCAATTGTAAATTTCAGTATAATACCGTAGCGAAGCACGGGTATCTTGCTAGTGTTTTAATATTTATGTCATATGATCGCTTTTATCTTTGTAATTTGTTTTTAAGGCTGAAGAAGGCCCAACAGGGCAGAAACATGTACCTTTTAATGTATTTGTACATACATACCCCACATCGTTCCATCTTAAGTGATGAGCTGGCAAACAGGGCTTCTCCACCAGTTCTGGTCTCAGAAACTCTCTCCCTCTTCGATGACTTCCAAGGTATGCCCTCACTGTTCAGTGTTGGTTTTCACCATGTCTTTGTACCTGAGTCTTGGTCACCCTCTTGGTCTTTTGTCTCCAAGTTTTAGATCATGTATTTTTTTTGTGATCAGTTAGCATCCATGCATCACATATGTCCATACCATCTCAGCCACTGTAATGTTATTCCATCTTGAAATCTTCCAATTTGAGCCTGCTTTCTGATATCCTCATTATGGACTTTATTCCTCTGTATCTTACTAATTATCCTATGGATAAATCTCATTAATGCTGCCTGGATTCTGCTGATATCTTTACTTCTCGTGGTCCATGTTTTACAACCATGTGTCGAGATAGGTATGTAATAGGTTTCATATACGACTGATTCCCTTACATTTTATTGGAATTTTCTTGTTTCATATTAGGTCTTAAATATTCTGTAGAAGTTACTATCTGGCTGAATTCTGTGAGTAATTTCCTTGTCAGTAAAATCAGTATCGGAGATAACACTTCCATCCATTTCAATGTGTCCCACTGGTTGTCCATATCTTTTCATGGCCATAACCTCACCTTTCCTTTGGCTGAAGAGGAGTCTATATTCTTTACCAGCTTCTGTACAAGTGTATAGCCAGCCCTGTGGTGTAGGGGTAGCGTGCCTGCCTCTTACCCGGGGCCCCGGGTTCGATTCCCGTCCAGGTCAGGGATTTTTATATGGACCTGAGGGCTGGTTTGAGGTTCACTCAGCTTATGTGATTAGAATTGAGGAGCTATCTGATGGTGAGATAGCGGCCCCGGTCTAGGAAGCCAAGAATAACGGCCGAGAGGATTCATCGTGCTGACCACACAACACCTCGTAATCTGCAGACCTTCGGGCTGAGCAGCAGTCGCTTGGTAGGCCAAGGCCCTTCAAGGGCTGTAGTGCCATGGGGTTTTGGGTTCTTTGTACAAGTGTATATTTGTACTTGGAGGTCTTCTTTTGCATCTCCCCACATGCATATGTCATCAGCGAACAAGGTAGTTATCATTTTTTTACCTCCAATGGTTTGGTGTACTTGTCTCTGAATCTCATTCATAACAGTGATGAAAAGAAGAGGAGACAAAACACCAACCTGTCTTAACCCATATTTTATGTCAAAGGTTTCAATTCTTAAAGTTTCTTTAAGAAAAGCAGCGTATTGACCAAGGTGGAACCTTTTAATTTCTTGTAAGCGGTATGTTCCAAGCTGTCAGTGGAGAGATGGTATGGAATGACATTAATAGAATAAGCTGTTTGGCTCCATGGCTAAATGCTTAGCATGCTGGCTTTTGGTTCAAAGGGTCTCGGGTTCAATTACCAGCCGGATTGGGGATTTTAACTTTCATTAGTTAATTCCTCTGGCTTGGGAGCTAAGTGTTGGTGCTGTCTTAAGCATTCAAATTCATTTCATTCTCACAGACGCACAGGTCGCCTATATGGCGTCAACTCAAAAGACTTGCACCAGGCCTCCCCGGAGGCCACACACCATCATTCTTCTTCTTCTTCTTCTTCTTCTTCTTCTTCTTCTTCTTCTTCTTCTTCTTCTTCTTCTTCTTCTTCTTCTTCTTCTTCTTCTTCTTCTTCTTCTTCTTCTTCTTCTCCTTCTTCTTCTCCTTCTTCTTCTTCTCCTTCTTCTTGTTGTTGTTATTTGTTTTGGCTGGCTGTGAACCACATTATTTCAACCGTTTGCATCCTTGAGCCTTAATTCTTTGCCAGTATTCCCGCATTCGCTTTCTGTGAGCCTCCTTTCTTTCATCAGTCCACTTCTTGCCTGTTTTCAACTTCGGCTTTTCTTGGAATCGCTGGTATGCTCGAACTTTCTTCTGGAGAGGAACATGTTCCTGGATGTCTTCACGTGTGATCCCTATTTCTAGAAGACCTTTTTCAACTTTGGTGAACCAGGGTCCCTTGGTTTTCTTGTTTACAAAGTAGGATAAGATCTGGTTGGTCAATCTCTGCAAGCTCATATGTGTTATGTGGCCATAAAAATTAATCCTCTGTTTCCGAATGGTGTCCGTTATCCTTTCCACATGCAGGTACAGTTCATCGTTATGCCGTCTCCTGTACTCACCATTTTCTCTGATTGGTCCTGGATCTTTCTCAGGATTTTTCTTTCTTTGGCTTCTAACTTATCAACTAAATCCTTCCTGCTCAATACAAGGCATTCTGCTGCATAAAGGGCCTCTGGACGAATGACTGAACAACAATGCCTAAGCTTTACCTTGAGGGATACTGATCTTTTGTTGTAGATATTTCTAGTTAGTTGGTATTCCACTTCCATCTTGTTGATTCTAGATGTGATTGCTAGTTTCTCAGAGTTGTTAGGTGCTATCCAAAAACTTTTCTGCTCATTTTATTTTCCCCTGTTCTAAAATTAACTCTCTAGGAGCTGGCTTGATATTCGTTATAAACTTTGTTTCTTCAAAGAAGGTCTGGAGGCCAGCCTTTGCTGCTTGGGTTTTAAGTAGGTTGATTTGTTTTGCAGCGGTATGTAGGGAATCAGACAATATTGCAAGATCATCTGCAAAAGCTAGACCTCTTCCTTGGACATCTCCTTGTGCCATTCACGAATTATTTTCTCCAGTACACAGTTGAAGAGTAGAGGTGATAATCCGTCTCCCTGCCTTACACATGTCTTCATTTTGAAGATGTCCGAAATCTCTCCCCTGAATTTCACTCTAGAGGTTGTGTTGGTTAGAGTCTGTTAGATAACTGCTCTCATTTTGTTGTCTAAACCCATCTCCTTTAGAATTTGGAGGAGTTGTCGATTTATAGAATCAAGTTGACGAAGATAACCACAAACTTCTTATTTCTGAGATTCAGATAGGAAAGAACAGACTTAAGATTCATGATCGTCTTTTTCTAAACCCTCCTTGATCTTCACCCAACTGTGAATCGAGCTGCTTTTCTGCCCAGGTCTAAAGGGCTTTCAAGAGAATTTTGTAAGTTATCGAAAGGAGAAAGATGCCACGGTAGTTGTTTACATCTGCTTTGTCACCTTTCTTATAAAGGGGATTAATCAGGGCTGTTGTCCAGTCACTTGGAATTTTCTCTGTTTCCCAGATATCATGAATGATCTCTGTTAGTTTGCCGATCACCTTGTCACCTGCGGCCTTTCAGAGTTCAGCAATTATTGCATCTTCACCAGGTGCTTTGTTCTTCTTTAGTGACTTGATGATCTGATCGATTTCCTCTTTTGTGGGTGGAGAAGAGTCTGGGGTGGGACGCGTGGTTTCTTCAAAGGCAAATTGTGATTCTGGTTCTTCACAGCTGAGAAGAGATTCAAAATATTTTGCCAAGATCTGACACTTGTCCTTGTCGTTGTAGGCAAGTTTACCTTTGTGGTCTCTGAAATGTAGACTTGAACGGGTGTATTTTGTGAGGTTGCATTTAACATTCTATAGAAATCCCTGGTGTTGTTCTTATTGAAATCCTGTTTGATCTGTCAGTTGGTTCTTGTCAAATGAGTGCTTTGCCCCACGGATGACCTTTGCTGCATATTTTCCTGCTGCCAGGAAATCCTCATACCTATCTTGATTCTTCTGTAAGTTCCATCTTTGTCAGGTGAGTTGTCTTTGTGCTATTGCTTCATCACATTCATGAGTCCACCACGGGTGTTTCTTTGGTTTTGTTAGTAAGACTGTCTCCTCAGCTGTTTTAACAATGGTGTTCTTCGGTTGATCTCAATTTTTTGGATCCAAGGACTCAAGTTTATGAGCAAACTCTCCGTCAATTTTCAGCTTTTCAGTGTCAAATCTAGTGGTTTTCTTTGTCCGGACTCTTCTGTTGTATCTTGGAAGAAGCTTGATTTTGATCTTGAAGAGATAGTGGTCCGAAACAAGGTTAGCGCTTCTCAGGATTTTCACATTTTGAATCTATCATGTTGCTTTCCGTGCAATTGCGACACGATCAATTTGAAACGCACCCAGGTTAGGATTTGGGGATGTCCATGTCTTTTGCTTCCTTGGCAGATGTTTGAAGGCTGTCGATTTTATAACTACAGTAGATTGAAAGCCTTACAGAGTTCTATAAGTCTTTCTCCATTCCAATTGGTTCGTCGATGGGATGGGTAGTTTCCAATGATGTTTTAGAATTTCCTTCCTTTGCCAATTTGAGCAAGCAAAATGATCGTGTGTTTATTGGAAATTTTTGAGATGACATCTTCCAGCTCCTCCCAGAATTTATGTACATTCACAAGCGTGTAGACTTTGTTTGTGCTTCGAAAGCTAAGCATCGATACTCGTCTGTTTGGAGAGCTGAAGTCTATGACCGAGTCTAGAATCTTCTTGCTGACAATAAATCCTGTTTGCAAGTAATCAGTTTCATTTTCCGTATCAAATTCGAAACACAGAGACTTACAATAATTGAAAATCTTCCACCTTTTTGATACTTTTTATTTGCTTTTTAGCAAATTAATTAATTATAAACAGTACATGTTTCGTTCTTATTTGAAAACATCTTCAGCTGCTGTTTAGCTTAGGTGAATCACTAAGTTTTTGAGTACATTATTGTCAGGTACATTGTTCCCGTGAACAACAGTGAAGGTATCCTCAATAAATTAAACACATTGGATTCTAAAATAATGTTTACAGTAGAAAAAGAAAAAGAAGGTTCCATAATTTTTTTAGACATAAATATAACACGGAAAAAGGAAGAGTTTGTCTTCAAGATACACAGAAAACCCACTTTTACTCCCATTACAATAAAGAACTACTCATTGCATCCGGAATCACAAAAAAGGTCAGCTTACTACAGTTACATATATAGAGCTTTTAATATACCCCTTACACACACGGAACAAGAAAAAGAACTGCTCTTTATCCATAAACAAGCCCAATACAACGGATTTGAACTAAATAGGGTAAACAAAATACAGTGGAAGTCCGCTATAGCGAGTACGGTATATAACGAGAACTCCGTTATAGCGACGACTTTTTTCTGTCCCTTCAAAATACCTATATTAAACTGTGTATCGTCCTTTGGTTACAGCGAGAACCCTATCACTGGCGCATCCGTTATTACGAGCGATTGAGTCAAGCTAGCATCGCTGGAACAGCCCGACGTACTTAATACGCACCGTACCTTCCAACGAATGTTTCAACGGGGTTAATAACACCCACTTGACCGTCTTTTGGATCCAATTGATTACCACACCAACATAATTACTGACATCCGCTAGCTTCGACATAACATTTTATCATTAGCAACGCCTCCACAAGAAGTTCCATTTTCTTTTCTACTTTCAGATATATCAACCGTATACATTTTAACATATTTATTACGTCCTCACTTCTGTTTTAAATAACTGACAGTGATTTTACCATCTTGGATTCATACTATGAGAATGGAAGAAACATCCTCCTTTGATGATTGTGCTTACACTCAAGGCCGTCACAGCCTTAATGATATATAACAAAAGGATACATTTTGGTTTTAAACTCTCAAATATTCATGTTTAACCACGTTTTAATCTTCAAAAACTGTTAATTTACTGTGGTGCAATATCGTTGTTTTAGATGTTATTGTGTAATATTTTACAAAATCATTGTTCAACATTTTACCCTATAATTTATAAGATTGGAAAGACTCCATATGCATTTTTAAGATTGATATAGGCTGATGATGCCCGTAAAGGAGGGTGACACATGTACCATTGACTTTTATGTATTATGTATAAATTTTAACCATATGAAATAGTGGATTATACTGTATTGTACTGAACAGGTGGATTTATAAACATTGTAATAATAGAGATATACGTCAACTTCAATACGGAACCAAAATGAGAATAGTTATCTGTAAATGATTTTTGGCAACCGGACGAGAGAGCATTCACTTCAAACTGAGCTCAAAAACAGACTAACAAAGAAAACAAGACTAAACCATATGCACTGCATTCCTGTAGCTTCAAGGTCAACAACTTCCCCTCCCCTACCCCTCCTCCTCCTCCCCTACCCCTCCTCCTCCTCCCCTACCCCTCCTCCTCCTCCCCTCTCCCTCTCCTACTCCACCGCCACCTCTCTCCCTTTCCTACTGCACCTGTAGAAAGCAGAACAGCAGTTCTGATTATTAATATCAACACCTCGTATTGTAAATAATTTTTTTGAATTACATGTCTGTGTTGTTTCACTGTTACAAACAAATTTTTTCTACTCATGACATCTTCATTAAAATGGTTTACAAAACTTTTCATGTAACATGCATCTTAAGTATTAATTTTAAATATTACCTACACAAAGAACTCTCCTGTAACTCTAAAACATTATTTAACTGAAAGTGGTTAACAATAGTTCAGGTCAAATGTTGTATTTTAGAAACTCCAAAGGAAGCCATCTTTCAGTGTCGACATAGTTAATAGAACTTATAAGGTTTCCAGTCTGTCGAAACACTAAATGTACCACTTAGAACACTAAAACGTACCTGTAAAAGATTGATTTATAGTATATCGTGCCTCTAGATAAGCTTTCTACTTAAGGATGACTACAACAGTAAAGAAGAATACTCAGCAAGTGGCTGCACAGTTTGGGTCATGTAGCGGTCAGCTTGCATTCAGGAGATAATGGGTTTGAATCCCATTGTCAGCAGCCCTGAAGATGGTTTTTCTGTGTTTTCCTATTTTCACACAAGGAAAATTAATTAAAGGCCATGGTTGATTTATTCCTAGTCCTAGCCCTTTCCTGCCCCAATGTCACCATAAAATCTAACTGTGTTGGTCTGACATAAAGCAAATTATAAAAAATAATAATAATGCAGAATAACTACTAACTAAGCTATAAATATAATAACCTGATGGACTGTATGTCCTGCATCCAGACGATATGGACCTCCCTTGCCTCCAAGTCCAGCAGTATCTCTACCACCAGTGCCACCTGCCCATGTGTTGCCACCAACATGAGGAGCTCCAGTCTCATCAACCTTGCCATGTTTAGGAGCAGTAACATCCAAACCACTGGGACGATCAACCGTCATCTGCAAATATTCTCGATCTGAAAAAAATAATATTTAAATTGGAATCAATCAAAAGGTGAGTTCAGGCATGTTGGAACAGGGGGGCAACAAACATACTTCTTTTCAGAGAATAATAAGCACTGATTAACTTGTATTCCTGAGGAAAAAAGAATTTAACAATGTACAAAAAATGCCTGAACACAGCAACCATAGATAGCTAAAAGTACAATGGTTTTAAACTGATAAAAGAAATCCAGATGAAGAATATGCTTCCATTTGTGCTATTTTATATACAATATGGACAACTTCACAAAAAAAAATTTGGGAAAACTCAACAGCAAAAAGCGTATACAGTTT
Source organism: Anabrus simplex (assembly GCF_040414725.1). Lineage (NCBI taxonomy): Eukaryota > Metazoa > Arthropoda > Insecta > Orthoptera > Tettigoniidae > Anabrus > Anabrus simplex. Next base: position 1,300,801,421 of record NC_090265.1, read on the forward strand.
ATGTGGCATATAGGAAGTTAATTAACAAATGTTAAGAGAATAATACATAGCACAGCAGATTGCAATTGAAGAAACATACTGGAGTATAACAGCCAAGTGGCAATATCACTAGCTTCCCACTAGGGTGGCCACAGCTCAAATCCTCACCAATGTTTTGAAATGAATAGCTGCATCCCCGTGATTCAGATTCCACATAAAATTGGAGGTCCCAGAGCTATGATCATGGCACAAACATTCACGTAGAACTATAAACTTGTTTAGATATATACATTAAAAAGGGAGTATTATCACTGGCTTTTCATCAAGATAGCTGTGGACAGAATTCCAACTTATATCAGTATGTAGGTACTATGTCCACTTTTTTGGAACATCGACATATTGGTATCACCAGATTCCTCATGAGAAACGGCACTGCAGGCACAGTTGTTTTTTGTCCATACCAAGTGGTATGTCCTCCCCTGTCTTCATTACAAGTGCACACAAGTACCAAGTCCTGATATCTTCTTTGTTGTCAGCTCTCACATGCTCTATTGTGCTATGTCCGGACGTAGTATCCAAGTGCATTTACATCACGAAACAAGAATGGACGGACGTAGATCATCTATGTGGTTCATTATTGCACCCAACTTGAAAATCTCAGACCTGAAATTTATGGAGAGTGGTCATAGCTACCTCAAGGCTGACTCAATTAATGCTGCAATAGAGACATGTCGGAAACATAAAAATATTTACACTCCACACGAGTATAAAACTTGCCATTGAAATGGCTGGAAAGAAAGTCTCGGCCTTATACTATGGTATAATTCAATGGAGCTGTAACAGTGTGTATAATTTAGACCACCAGACTGCATAGCTCACAGTAGAGCGCTGGCCTTTTGAGCCCAAGTTGACAATTTTGATCCTGCCTCAGTTCGGTGGTATTTTTAAGGTTCTCAAATACATCAGCCTCATGTCTGTTGATTTACTGACACAGAAAAGAACTCCTGGGGGACAAAATTTCAGCATCTCCAAAAACCAAAAAAGTAGTAAGTAGCCACAAAAACAATAACGTTATTACAATTTAGACCAGCTGACGAAACAAGTCTTGAAGAACTGAACAAAAGATTCTAAAAGTGAGAAAGTTAACTGGCTTCACGCCAAGTGGTTTACATTCCAAGCAAATTGTTCAAAAATTATGTTGAAGTATGGTGTGAAGGACAATTTTCACAAGCTTGTAGTAAATCCACGCTTTACTCTCGAAAAAAACAGTGCTCAACAACCTATATCGAATTAAAAAGTATAGATTTGTTGAATCTGGTGAAAAATGGTGTAATCCCATCCGATTACAAGGTCTTCATCAACAGTTTTCCCACTTGCAAAGTGATGACGCTTTATGGGGACCAACAATGGGCAAGGAAGATGATTAGAAAGTTATAGTACTAAGCATGCGGCTGTATGGTTTGGATCGTGTAGCTATTAGCTTGTATCTGGGAGGTAGTGGGTTCGAGCTCAAATGTCGGCAGCCCCACAGATGGATTTCCATGATTTTACATTTTTACATCAGGAAAATGTTGGGGCTGTACCTTAGTTAAGGACACGGTTGTTTTCTTCCCACTCTTAACCCTTTCCTATCTCATCATTGCCAAGAGGGAGGGGAAGGAAAGGGAGGAGTTGTAGAAGACAGGTGGTCTAATGTTCTAAGGGGAAGGAGATTGCAGGCCAAGGGCTCTATTCAGGATCAGAATTCAGGACAGGTGTCTGTGCGAAATCGGTACGAGTCACTCCAGGTAGAACAACAGAGGGAAGATGAGGGACAGGGAACTGTTGCTGAGATGCGTGGAAGTAGGAGGAAGGGAAAAGGTAGGAAAGGGAAATGTAGAGTAGAGGATAGGAAAAGACAGGTGGAACAGGGTCATGGGAAGGAGAAAAGGGAGGAGGAAGTAGCTTCTGCAGCTATCAGGAAAGATAGGGCTGACCAGGAGGGGAGGGGATCAAATGAGGTGGGTAGGGTTGAGGCTCTGGTCATGGGGGATTCCATCGTTAGACACGTGGGGAAAGTGTGTGGAGGAAAGGGAACCAGGGTAGAATGTTATCCAGGAATTAGATTGAGGCAGATGTTGAGGAATGTAGAAGAGAGGGAGGAGAGGAAGGAGAAGGTGGTAGTGTTTCACGTTGGTACCAACAACGTAAGGCAAGCTGATATAAGTACCAACATAGTTGGAGATGTGTGGGATCTGGTAAATGCAGCACGGGTGACGTTTAAGAAAGCGGAGATTGTTATTAGTGGAATACTGTGTAGGAGGGATACTGACTGGAGGGTGATTGGGGATTTAAATGAGACTATGGAGTGGGTATGTGGGAAACTGGGAGTGAAATTTCTAGATCCTAATGGGTGGGTAGGAGATAGGGATCTGCGCTCGGATGGCCTTCATTTAAACCGCAGTGGTACGTATAAGTTAGGAAATTTGTTTGGAAGGGTAATAGGGAGGTACATTCAGGGAAACGGGATGGCCTAGGGAGCGGTGATAAGGGAACAGGGAACTGGAAATCAAGTAGGGATGACATAAAATTGTTAGTTGAACTGTAGAAGTATTGTAAAGAAAGGAATAGAATTAAGTAATTTAATAGATATATATTTACCAGATATTGTAATAGGAGTTGAATCATGGCTGAGAAATGATATAATGGATGCAGAAATTTTCTCACGGCACTGGAGTGTGTATCGTAGAGATAGGATAGGAAAGGTGGGAGGGGGAGTTTTCATTCTGGTGAAAGAAGAATTTGTAAGCTACGAAAAAGTTAAAGATGAGACACATGAAATTCTAGGTGTAAGGCTCATTTCTAAAGATAATAGGCAACTTGATATATTTGGAGTGTACAGATCGGGAAAGGGTAGCACTGATGTGGATTCGGAATTATTTGATACGATAGTCAGCTATGTGGGAAATGACATGGAAAGAAATGTGATTGTAGCAGGAGATCTGAATTTGCCAGATGTCAATTGGGAAGGAAATGCGAACGACAGGAAGCATGACCAACAAATGGCAAATAAGTTAATATGGGAAGGACAGCTGATTCAGAAAGTGATGGAACCAACCAGAGGGAAAAATATCCTGGATGTGGTGCTGATAAAACCAGATGAGCTCTATAGGGAAACTGAAGTAATAGATGGTATTAGTGATCATGAAGCTGTTTTTGTGGTAGTTAAAAATAAATGTGATAGAAAGGAAGGTCTTAAAAGTAGGACTGTTAGGCAGTACCATATGGCTGATAAAGCAGGTATGAGGCAGTTTCTAAAAAGTAACTATGATCGGTGGAAAACGGTAAATAAAAATGTAAACAGACTCTGGGATGGGTTTAAAGAAATTGTTGAGGAATGTGAAAACAGGTTTGTACCGTTAAGGGTGGTAAGGAATGGTAAAGACCCACCTTATTATAATAGAGAAATAAAAAGACTAAGAAGGAGGTGCAGACTGGAAAGAAATAGAGTTAGAAATGGCTGTGGAAGTAAGGAGAAATTGAAGGAACTTACTAGAAAATTGAATCTAGCAAAGAAGGCAGCTAAGGATAACATGATGGCAAGCATAATTGGCAGTGAAAAATGGAAGGGTATGTATAGGTATTTTAAGGCAGAAACAGGTTCCAAGAAAGACATTCCAGGAATAATTAATGAACAAGGGGAGTGTGTATGTGAGGATCTTCAAAAGGCAGAAGTATTCAGTCAGCAGTATGTAAAGATTGTTGGTTACAAGGATAATGTCGAGATAGAGGAAGAGACTAAGGCCAAAGAAGTAATAAAATTTACATATGATAACAATGACATTTACAATAAGATACAAAAGTTGAAAACTAGAAAAGCGGCCGGAATTGATCAGATTTCTGGGGATATAAGAAAGACAATGGGTTGGGATATAGTACCACATCTGAAGTACTTATTTGATTATTGTTTGACCGAAGGAGCTATACCAGATGAATGGAGAGTTGCTATAGTAGCTCCTGTGTATAAAGGAAAGGGTGATAGACATAAAGCTGAAAATTACAGGCCAATAAGTTTGACATGCATTGTATGTAAGCTTTGGGAAGGCATTCTTTCTGATTATATTAGACATGTTTGTGAAATTAATAACTGGTTCGATAGAAGGCAATTCGGTTTTAGGAAAGGTTATTCCACTGAAGCTCAACTTGTAGGATTCCAGCAAGATATAGCAGATATCTTGGATTCTGGAGGTCAAATGGACTGTATCGCGATTGACATGTCTAAAGCATTTGATAGGGTGGATCATGGGAGACTACTGGCAAAAATGAGTGCAATTGGACTAGACAAAAGAGTGACTGAATGGGTTGCTATATTTCTAGAAAATAGATCTCAGAGAGTTAGAGTAGGTGAAGCTTTGCCTGACCCTGTAATAGTTGAGAGGGGAGTTCCTCAGGGCAGTGTTATCGGACCTTTATGTTTTCTTATATACACTGACTGACAGAGCAAATGCAACACCAAGAAGGAGTGGTCAGAACTTTATGCCAATTGCAGGGTAGACTGACGTCACTGAGGTATGCTCATGATGTGAAATGTGCCGATGTGCTGCGCACGTAGCGAACGATAAATGGGACACGGCGTTGGCGAATGGCTCACTTCGTACCGTGATTTCTCAGCCGACAGTCATTGTAGAACGTGTTGTCGTGTGCCACAGGACACGTGTATAGCTAACACTGCCAGGCCGCCATCAACGGAGGCATTTCCAGCAGACAGACGACTTTACGAGGGGTATGGTGATCGGGCTGAGAAGGACAGGTTAGTCGCTTCGTCAAATCGCAGCCGATACCCATAGGGATGTGTCCACGGTGCAGCGCCTGTGGCGAAGATGGTTGGCGCAGGGACATGTGGCACGTGCGAGGGGTCCAGGCGCAGCCCGAGTGACGTCAGCACGCGAGGATCGGCGCATCCGCCGCCAAGCGGTGGCAGCCCCGCACGCCACGTCAACCGCCATTCTTCAGCATGTGCAAGACACCCTGGCTGTTCCAATATCGACCAGAACAATTTCCCGTCGATTGGTTAAAGGAGGCCTGCACTCCCGGCGCCCGCTCAGAAGACTACCATTGACTCCACAGCATAGACGTGCGCGCCTGGCATGGTGCCGGGCTAGAGCGACTTGGATGAGGGAATGGCGGAACGTCATGTTCTCCGATGAGTCATGCTTCTGTTCTGTCAGTGATAGTCACCGCAGACGAGTGTGGCGTCGGCGTGGAGAAAGGTCAAATCCGGCAGTAACTGTGGAGCGCCCTACCGCTAGACAACGCGGCATCATGGTTTGGGGCGCTATTGCGTATGATTCCACGTCACCTCTAGTGCGTATTCAAGGCACGTTAAATGCCCAACGCTACGTGCAGCATGTGCTGCGGCCGGTGGCACTCCCGTACCTTCAGGGGCTGCCCAATGCTCTGTTTCAGCAGGATAATGCCCGCCCACACACTGCTCGCATCTCCCAACAGGCTCTACGAGGTGTACAGATGCTTCCGTGGCCAGCGTACTCTCCGGATCTCTCACCAATCGAACACGTGTGGGATCTCATTGGACGCCGTTTGCAAACTCTGCCCCAGCCTCGTACGGACGACCAACTGTGGCAAATGGTTGACAGAGAATGGAGAACCATCCCTCAGGACACCATCCGCACTCTTATTGACTCTGTACCTCGACGTGTTTCTGCGTGCATCGCCGCTCGCGGTGGTCCTACATCCTACTGAGTCGATGCCGTGCGCATTGTGTAACCTGCATATCAGTTTGAAATAAACATCAATTATTCATCCGTGCCGTCTCTGTTTTTTCCCCAACTTTCATCCCTTTCGAACCACTCCTCCTTGGTGTTGCATTGTCACTGTCAGTCAGTGTATATAAATGATATGAGTAAAGGAGTGGAATCGGAGGTAAGGCTTTCTGCGGATGATGTTATTCTCTATAGAGTAATAAATAAGTTACAAGATTGTGAGCAACTGCAACGTGACCTCGAAAATATTGTGAGATGGACAGCAGGCAATGGTATGTTGTTAAACGGGGCTAAAAGTCAGGTTGTGAGTTTCACAAATAGGAAAAGTCCTCTCAGTTTTAATTACTGCGTTGATGGGGTGAAAGTTCCTTTTGGGGATCATTGTAAGTATCTAGGTGTTAATATAAGGAAAGATCTTCACTGGGGTAATCACATAAATAGGATTGTAAATAAAGGGTACCGATCTCTGCACATGGTTATGAGGGTGTTTAGGGGTTGTAGTAAGGATGTAAAGGAGAGGGCATATAAGTCTCTGGTAAGACCCCAACTAGAGTATGGTTCCAGTGTATGGGACCCTCACCAGGATTACCTGATTCAAGAACTGGAAAAAATCCAAAGAAAAGCAGCTCGATTTGTTCTGGGTGATTTCCGACAAAAGAGTAGCGTTACAAAAATGTTGCAATGTTTGGGTTGGGAAGAATTGAGAGAAAGAAGAAGAGCTGCTCGACTAAGTGGTATGTTCCGAACTGTCAGCGGAGAGATGGCGTGGAATGACATTAGTAGACGAATAGGTTTGAATGGAGTCTATAAAAGTAGGAAAGATCACAATATGAAGATAAAGTTGGAATTCAATAGGACAAACTGGGGCAAATATTCATTTATAGGAAGGGGAGTTAGGGATTGGAATAACTTACCAAGGGAGATGTTCAATAAATTTCCAATTTCTTTGAAATCATTTCGGATAAGGCTAGGAAAGCAACAGATAGGGAATCTGCCACCTGGGCGACTGCCCTAAATGCAGATCAGTATTGATTGATTGATTGATTGATGTGACCTATCTGTGTCAGAGTGACGTAAAGGAAATTATAAAAAAGTTATATGCTTTATAAATGTGTCAGCTGTTCATGTGCCATGCTGTATAGAGAGACTGTATGTAGTGACATTTTGTGGGATGAATTGAATGAGCTTTCATTTCATTCTATATTCTACACTACTGTATTTCATGCTATTCACTTTACACTTTTGCTAATCTGTTTAAAATAATCTTCCTTCTTGTTTTCCACAAACTCATCCATCACAGAACACATATCCCCTAATCTTTCATTACAGCGGCTTACATATTCTAGATATTTAGATTTATTTCCAATACTAATTAAATGGTTCATTTAAAATATATACTGTATATTGATTTATGTTTCAGTCTTTTAATTTTACACCTTGAATATTTAAAAAAATGCATTTTGCTCATGATTTTTCAACCTCATTTGAATCATTCACTTTCTCTGCTAATTTATATTACCCTCTTTTAAAGTAAGCAAGATTGTAGGTTTGCACGGCACCATATTACCACATTGTGATGTCTCCAGTTTTAAGTGGAATTTGAAACACAGGGACATGACATCTTTTCAGAAAGTATATCGATATCTTATAGCACACTAGTTCTACACCATCTTTTAACAATTTGTGGGAAATCTCAAATTCCTTCCTGTTCCCTTTTTTATAGATAGGTGCAATTACTGTTTTTGTCCAATCTGAAGGTACCTTATCAACACTCGATGCTAATCTTACTACTCTATGAAGCCATTTCATCCCTGCCTTCCCACTATACTTCACTATTTCAGGTCCAATTTCATCTATTCCTGTTGCTTTATGACAATGGAGTTTATTTACCATCCTTTCCACTTCCTCAAGCGATATTTCACCAACATCATTTTCCACCTCCCCATGACCTTGGTTGTTCGCAGCAGCACCAGGAAGATTTCCTTTTACGTTGAGAAGATTTTCAAAATATTCCCTCCACCTGTCCAGTAACTCCCTGGGATTTATTATGAGTTAACCTGAATTATACAAAACACTGTTCATTTCCTTTTTCCCTCCCTTCCTAAGATTCTTCACTACTGTCCAGAAAGGTTTCCCTGCTGCCTGACCTAGCCTTTCCAGGTTATTACCAAAATCTTCCCACAACTACTTTTTGGATTCAACAAGTATTTGTTTCGCTCTGTTTCCTTCATCTACGTACAATTCTCTGTCTGCATCGGCCTTTGTTTGAAGCCATTTCTGATAGGCCTTCCTTTTATGTTTACAAGCTGCTCTCACTTCATCATTCCACCAAAATGTTTACTTTTCCCACCTTTACACACAATTATACCTAGGCATTCCTTTGCTGTTTCTACTACAGCATCCTTGTATGCCACCCATTCTCTTTCTATATCCTGAACCTGCTTACTGTCCACTGTTCGAAACTTTTCAATAATCATTTCCATGTACTTCTGTCTAATTTCCTTGTCCTGAAAATTTTCTACCCTTATTCGTCTGCAGAAAGATTTCACCTTCTCTATTCTAGGCCTAGAGATACTTAGTTCACTACAGATCAGATAGTGGTCTGTATAATAGAAAAATCCCCAAAAAACCTGCACATTCCTAACAGACTTCCTGAATTCGAAGTTGGTTAAGATATAGTCTATTATGGATCTGGTACCCCTAGCCTCCCATGTGTAGTAGTGAAGAATGTATTCATAACTGCTAAACCCATACTAGCACAGAAGTCCAGCAAATCCTTCCCATTCCTATTAGCTTCCATATCTTCCCCACATTTACCAATCACCCTTTCGTATCCTTCAGTTCTATTTCCAACTATCGCATTGAAATTGCCCATTAGCACTATACTATCCTTGCTGCTGACCCTGACTACGATGTCACTCAACACTTCATAAAACTTGTTAACTTCATCCTCATCTGCACCCTCACATGGTGAGTACACTGAGACAATTCTTGTCCTGCCAAATCTACCCACATCATTCGCTCATTTACGTACCTAACAGAAACTATGTTGCGTGCTATAGTATTCCTGATAAACAGCCCTATCGCACACTCTGCACTTCCCTTTGTAACACCCGTCAAGTACACTTTATAATTTCCTATCTCTTCTTCGTTATCTCCCCTTACCCAAATATCACTTACTCCTAACACATCCAGACGCAACCTCGTTGGTGACTCCGCCAGTTCTACTTCCTTCCTTCCTTCCTTCCTTCCTTCCTTCCTTCCATAAGCCCCATTAATATTGATAGCTCCCCATCAACTTCCATTTTGTTCGCCAAGTTGTTTTCAAGGAGTCCCTTGCCTGTTAAATGGGAGTGGGACTCCATTACTCCCACAGGTCCAAGGCTTGGTTAAAATGTTCTGAGCTTGGTAAATTCACGAAGCAGGATGCTACCCTACTTACAAATAGTCCAAGTGAGGATCTCTCCTCTAACAGGTTAGGGACCACCGGTGGATTGTATAGTCCTAGCCACCTGAGCACAAGGAGGGTCATGACTCAGAATATGTCCAAGCTGCCCACTCCCATTCCAAAGCAACTGATATCCAGACTCTCAGGACCACTTACTAGGCTACTCAGCCATTGCCCATGTTTCACGAACTAGGATGTGACTGCAGTAACCCACACCATGAACCATTCAGTGAAAAATAAAGAAAATATTTCTAAAGGTGTATCAGCCTTTCTAGTGTCCCTGACTGGGGACTGAATGTGAGGAATAATATTTCTTTCAGATATAAGGGCTGTCGTCCAATTTTAGGAGCTACAGATGACCAACATCCAAATTTACCATGCAGTGAGAAATTTCCACACTAAATAGAATAGTTCTTATCATCGGAAGATTGAGAAAACTTCTGCCTGAATTTGAAGCAACAAATAACAGTGTCAATGAGGAAAATGAAACTTCCTTGATCGCAATACAATATTGCTCCCTTCTTTGCCAAAATCTGGAGATTTGGATCATCCACTTCAACATTATTGGGTTCATTTTCATTTGTCAAGTCATATATATTGCTCTCATCTTCCAACTACTCCAGCTCGTCAAGAATTTTCAGTACTTTATTCCAAGTCTTGGGTCATTTATTAAATCTGACGTTTGGAATTGGGTCTCTAAATGCTGGTATTATTATCTCAGACGACAAAGCTTGAAGCATGTATAAAAGTAATTATAGGTCTAAACCATAAGCATCACTGACCTTGTTAGATGTGACAAAGTTAAAAACATTTGTAAAATTGACAACCTTGGAGAGGCTGCAGCTGTTTACTAAGCAGTTTCATCTTCCCCTTGGAAGTCGTAAGCATAACATGCACTCATTAAAGCTAGGAGGTACTGAGGAGATGGCAGCACCTGTTCCCTTTCTACACTTTTCACACAACAATGAAGAATTGGCAGTTGTAAAATTATGAACACTTGTGTTGCATGGTTAATATTATTTACACACATATCTTTCAAAGACAGAATGTTGTGTCTGTCATACATGGAATCTGTTGAGTGTTTGGGAACTGAATGTAGGTATTTGTAGGGCTAGAAATAGTAACACAGTGAAACCTCGTGAGTTCATTCCTCACTAACGTGTTTTCCCCCCTCAGCCCTCGTAAATTCGAAGTCCCGGTTCTCATCGTATTAAATTTATATAAAAAAAGCTCAATTATTGCACCACGAATTTTCAATATTACTGCTTAGTATGATCACATTTTTCCTAGCCCTGAAAATGTTATTTGTCACCCTTTGTGAAAGAAACATAATTTCCAATTCAGGTCAGAGCCGTCGCCACAGTTGCATGATTACGGGAAAAGGCCTTGAATTCCCGATCTGTTAGCCTCAGGAATGTTCAGTTTTTATTGCTGGTTAGCAGCAAGATTGCTGAATAACACAGTGAGCCTGTTTGTGCTTGTATTTCGTATTCCATTCATAAGTTAGGCATTTATTTTGTGTTGAATGGTACAGTGACGTGTAGCGAATATTTGTCTTGTGATGCCTACTTATGGATACGGAAAAGGTTGTGAAATTCCTTACTTAATGAAGACAAAATTAAAATCTGTCAGAAGTGGACAAGCATCTGCATTTTCAGAGGTGGTGCGAATGTTGAAACTCCCACCTTCGAGTTTCGACTCAATCACTCGAGTTGGCTAAAGTGTTGTTGGATTAAAAATGGCGGCCAAGGTCATTCCTCGCTGGCGCACACGGTCGAGTGTAACCTCCAATTCATTGTCTAAGAGTGTGACCAGAAAATACCATAATGTTTAAAAACCCAATGGCCCAAAATAAAAGGCTTCTACTAACATTTGTTTTAAAAAGAGTGTGATCTGCAATAATACTTTATTTTTATTGTCCCCCATGCAAATCTTTTCATATATTTTGTTGTCGGGTGTTTCTCACACCTTTCAGTGCGCTGTTAATATTTTATAAGCCTAAGCAGAAAAGGGTTTCATATAAATTCTCTTGTGTTTTTCACACCTTTTAATATTTTCCTCTTACCTTTAGAAGTAGTAGCTAGTTTTCACTATACCCACAGACACACGGCGTAAAATGCCCCCATGTATCTGGTGTTTCCATATCCCTGTTAGATAGTTTTTATTCATATATTCAGTAGTATGTTTTTTGTTTTTTGTTTTTGGCTTTTTTAAACACATTCTTTTTCCTTGTCCCCTGCAGAAATGTCTTAATGAGGTTTTATTGTACTTGAGGATTTGACTAGAGGGAGGGAGGGAGGAGAGAAGACTTCTGAGGGAGAATTCTAATCAAATGACCACTCAGGATTATCAAGGTTAACATCAATTCACGGCACAAGTTCCCCATTCAGATAAGTACTCTGGCAATGAAGTTATGTGCTGGGATTTTTATACACTTGATTGATTAATACAACTTCACCCATGAAGAGGCTGCCACAAGGACAAAGTATGTCGACTACACAGTATTTTGTCATCTAAGTTATTGGTGAATTTGCTAGTGTGACAAATAGAAATAACAATTACAAGGCTCAGGAATAAATTTGGAATGTGGCATGATCACATCACATTTCTTAAAAATAACAGAATATGAAGGGAAGTAGGATAAAATACCAACAACCTACTTACCATTTGTTCCAATCATTTGTCGCCATTCTACAAGAGATTTCTCCAAGTTTACTAATTCTGTCTCCCACAAACGAATACAACCACTAGGGTCAGCTGTAACAATTCCATAATTGCTAGTTGGAGCCAGCAGAACAGGCAACTCATTAGTAGAATACAGCCAAGCAGTAAGTGGAGAGACTGTCTGAGGCCTGAAAGAAAGAAAGAAAGAAAGAAAGAAAGAAAGAAAGAAAGAAAGAAAGAAAGAAAAACAAATAAATAAATAAATAAATAAATAAATAAATAAATAAATAAATAAATAAATAAATAAAATCAATATTTTTCATTTCCAGCATTTTAATTCACCCAAAATTCTATACCAATCAGTTGTTATTATTATTATTTTTTTTTGATTCGTTGTGCCCAGCTGTGGAGCGCGTTTGAACTTATTTTGCACAATGTTTCTTCTTCTTTTCTTCCCAATATCTCTTCATTTTTTCACTGTGTTCCTTTCTGCGTGTTTCTGTCCAGCCTGTATTTATTCTTGTTGGTTTCTCTGCAAATTTATGTTTGTTTACTAAGCTTCTAAATTTCATTCTATCTTGAATGGTTTCGTCTTCAATACCCATTTCTTGTAGATCTTCATGAATTTCTGCTAACCAACTGTTGCGGATTTTCAGGGTTAGAGCTAGATTTAGAATTTTCTTTGTCAGCCTGTTGTTATCCATTCTGTGTAGGTGTCCGTAGAATTTTAGTCGTCTCTTTCTGATGGTATCTGTGATTTTTTCTGTGAATTGAAAAATTTCGTGTGGTTTCTTTTTCATCCAAATTCCATTTTCGAACTTTGGTCCTAGGATTTTTCTGAGAATTTTCCTCTCTTGTTTCTCAATGCTTTTCATTTGTGACCTGCCGCCAATGATCAGTGTTTCAGATGCATAAAGTGCCTCTGGTTTGATGACTGTATTGTAGTGTCGTAATTTTGCATTTTTTGATATACATCTTTTGTTGTATCTGTTCCATGTGATTTTGTAAGCCCTTTGCAGTTTAGCAGTCCTTTCTTTGTTAGCTTCCTGATTTAACCCTGCTGGCTGAATAATTTCACCTAGATACTTGAATTTGTCTACTTGGGAAATTATTCCACAATTGGTGATTAATGGTTGATTGTCGAATCTTGATTTAGTTCCTTCCATAAACTGCGTCTTTTCAAATGAAATTTGAAGTCCGGTTTTTGCGGCTATTTCATTCAATTTTTCTATGGATTGGATTGCTTCTTGTCTGTTGTTCGAAAGGATTGCAAGGTCATCTGCGAAAGCTAAGCAGTCAAGGTGAATTTTGTCTTTAAGAAGCCTGCCTTTAGTTTCTTTTCTCCATTCACGAATCACTTTTTCCAAAACTAAATTGAATAGTAGTGGGGATAGTCCATCTCCCTGTCGGACGCCAGTTCTGATTTCGAACGGTTCAGAAATTTCTCCCAAGAACTTAACTTTTGATGTTGTGTTGGTCAGAATTTGTTTAATCAATTCCCTCGTTTTCCTGTCGACTTGAAATTCCTCTAGTATGTTGAACAGGGTCTGCCGATCTATGGAATCATACGCTTTTTTGAAGTCAACAAAGGTGATTACTGTTTGTTTGGTTTTGCGAATCTGTAGTATGGTTTTTAGGTTTAGGATTTGTTCTGCGCAGGATCTCCCTTTTCGGAATCCAGCCTGATAATCTCCGATCAGGTGGTCTGTTTGTTTCTCTAATCTATTAAGTAGAGCTTTAGAGAAGATTTTATATACGAGTGAGAGGAGAGAAATTCCTCTGTAGTTATTAATATCTGATTTGTCTCCTTTCTTGTGAAGCGGGTGAATCAATGCACATTTCCAATCCTCCGGAATTTCTTCAGAAAACCAAATGTCCTGTAAGATTTTTTGAATACTCTGGGCCAGTTTGTCACCACCAATTTTCAACATTTCAGCGATTATTCCATCTTCTCCTGGTGCTTTGTTGTCTTTTAAATCTCTGATTATTTGTTTGACTTCTTGTAATGTGGGGGGTTCTGAATCTGGATTAGGTGTTGGTTTTTCATAGGTGAATTGTTCCTTTGGAGATTCACAGTTTAAAAGGTCCATGAAATGGTTTGCTAGGAGTTCACAATTTCCCTTATTACTTGTTTCCAAAGTCCCATCTGTACGTTTGAAACAGAGACTAGGTGCCTGGTAATTGGATAATTCTTCTCTGAATGTTCTGTAGAAGTTCCGTGTATTGTTTTTCTTGAAATCTTCTTCTATTTCTACCAGTCTGTTTTGATCATATTTTTGTTTTTCTGATCTGATGATTTTTGAGGTTTGTTTCTGTGTTTTGAAGAATTCATCACGATTTTGATCAGTTTTATGGGAACTCCAGTTTAGCCAGGACCTAATTCTGACTTCTATGGTCTTGTCACAGGTGTCATTCCACCACCTGTGTTTGCGTTTCCTTGGGGGATTGCTGATGTTTTGTGAAGCTTTCAAGAGTGTGTCCTTGAGTTCTAGCCAGTTTGAAGGAGCATCGTTGGAGATATTCGCAAGGAAATTGTCTGAGTTCTGTCTCAGAAATTCAGGGTCGATTCTTGGGTTTCTGATTGTTTTGGTTTTCTTCCTGTTGGGTTGAAACTTTACTTTAACAAGAGATAGGTGGTGGTCGGAGTCAATAATTCCCTTTTTGACTTTAACGTTCATAATTTCTTTTTTGTTTTTCTTGGAAATAGCCACATGGTCTAGTTGAAATTCTCCTAAATGCATTATTATTATTATTATTATTATTATTATTATTATTATTATTATTATTATTATTATTAGTGATTTGAGCCCACTAGGGAGTGCTAATGACTAGTTTTTTTGGATGCTCGCTTTTGTTTCCAATACCTCCCGAGTCCTGCTATTAGTTCTTCCTTTCTTTTCTGTGAAAGAGGTTTGCAAAAGTTAACAACTTTTGGTAGAGGGGACCACGAATTTACCAATTATGTTATATAAATAAATATATGTTTTACCTATCAATATGTTCCCTATATTATGTACAACCAAACAGCAAAATATAATTTTAACAAAAAGGTAAATACATACTTAACAAACTAATTTTGAAGAACATACACCAATTCCCTGAACATTGTGAAGATGATAGCATTTTTGAAGTCCAAATGCATTCTCACAGCTACATAACCAGAAATGTGCAACCAACTCCCTCAGTCATTTGTCATATAAGTAAAGTACAAGGGAAATTAATGCAACTATGTATTTGTGGGGTTAGAAATAGGAGAATTTGACTAGATGGGATATCTCTAAGATATTTTATAAGGATGGTTGGTGTGCACATAGAATTATTTTCCTGCGTGAAAGTCACTATGCAATGAGCTATAGCTATGAGGTGAACAGCATATCAAGGAGAATTAGTTCACAAAGCACAGCAGTCTTATTTTCTGTAAAAGAAGCTGATTTATTTCCTCTTGAGATAAATCAGAAAGTACAAACACATAATTTGTGGAAGTCATATGATATAAGTCCATTTAGAGCAATAAATTGCATGGCATGCCAGTGGGTCTCACATTCCCAGAGTTAAGAGTCAGCAGGACCTACTGGTGGGTTATGTCCCTTGAAATGCCAACTTCACAACTTAGAGCACAAAAGATGATGATCAAGATGATGATCAAGATGATGGTAAAGAAGTTCAAGGTGAGATGGATAAAAAGGGCTCTTACAATAAGATCCACCACTACTCACTGTGGAATAGGGATGTAGCGTAGTTTGTGATTCAGTACATCAGTCACCTCCAGGTACGCAGCAACATCACTGTTAACCTTATTATCAGGTGGAAGAACTTCAGGGGGTACATGAGAGTTCTGCACAGGACGCAGAATCTGAAAGTAGGAATAATTTGTGCAGTGACCATTATCACCATTTTCTATATTACACATACAAATAAAACAGTAATGTGTGCGTGTGTTTGTCTATTCATTTGATTTCCTTGTGCAAATGTAAGTGTATCTACGTGTTTCAGACATACTTAGGGCAGATTCCAACAAAAAATATATTTGTGCCTTGTCATTTTGTCTGTCCATCCATCATCACACTAAGACTACTGAATAGGCCTATATATTATTATCAAAGTCGGCTTTTGGCTATGCCTGGTTGCTATCCACTATTAGGATACATCTTGTTTCAAAATTTAAATTTGAACACTAAGTTATCAGCAAACACAAAACAAACATTTCTAAACAATGCTATCAACAATTTATGAAGAAGTATAAGAAAACAGAAATGGTTTCAAATTTACTTCAGCTTTTCTAGGAAAATTTGGATAGGCTGAAGATTTTTGTTTCTAGAGATTATTGGACGGTAAGATCAGCTTATTTCATCCAGCAGCTGTTTTTCCTTTAAATGATCTGCAAAAGCATGAATTTTTTAATCAATGTTATTGGTTTACTATACACTGACATGGCAAAAAAGCAGATAGTACTTTTCCTTCATTACAATCCTTTATCCACACACTTTTACAGCATGATATACCTGTTCACTAAACCTTTGATTTGCTTGGCCTTGTTGATGGTTTGATTTAATATTTTGATATGACTCACAAGGGAAGTGGTTGGATTAGACAATATAGTTTTCAATGAAACATGAGTGAATGATCAATTAACATATCCTAAATTTAATTATGATAATCATTTTTCCACAAAATCAACTCTAGTGTTATAATTAATTACTGAAAGATACTGAGCAGCTCAGACAAGTTAGCTGATGATGTAATTATGGCCTTACATATGCACTGTAAAAATATACCAATACAGTAAAACCTCCCTATAACGGACACCTTCGGGACCGAAAATAATGTCCGTTATGAAGGGGTGTCCGCCCGCGAGAGGTTATGAAACCGGTACCATTAAAAAGTTGGAACACAATAACCCATGTATTGTATGTGTTAACAATTCTCGCAAATGTACCTTTAATTGTATACTGTATAGATTATTGTACTGCACTGTACAATATACTGCACTGTACTCACATGAGAGAGTTGTAGATGGGCTGCTGCAGCTGCGATGCACTATATTCTATGGAAATCTCTACTGAGCACACTGTATGCTATTACCGTTCACCATGTTAAAATTAAGAAGAACGTATGAGTTTTTGAAACTCAATCTCTGGCACAGTACAGTAAAACATTAGCACTTAAAAAAATCCTTAATGTTCGTTTGTTTTGTCCATTTTGGTTTAGCAATGATTATGTGCAATTAAATCCTGGGTCAAATTTACACCTTTTTCATCGTTTTGTTTATAATAAAATTCTTTCAGTCGCTTAACAAAGCCGAGAGCCTCACAGTAGGAGATTATTGGCAGCACATTCATTTCCGTATTTTCTTCAAAGTCGTCATTAGCATCACCTTCACTCCTGCTTTCGTCTAAATCATTTTTGTCCTTCTTCCCTTGGATTGACTAAAGAGTCGTTTTCGTGTCTCCACAATACCGTAAGACGTTCTTTCGCAACTTTTCCACCAGTAAAACGATTTCCTTTGAAACACAAAGTTTTGTCGGGTAAGGCACGGAAAAAAAATCCAGTTTCATCGGCATTCAAAATATTTTCTGGAGCATACCCGTCTATGATTGAAGGTGTTTTTTCTTGCCAGGTGTCAACAATCTCCATATTAACACTGGATGATTCTCCGCAAATCACTCTGAAGTTGATACCATGTCGCTTTCTGAATCTTTTTAGCCAGCTATTCGAGGCTTTGAAATCTCCAATTCCTAATTCTGTCGCGAATTCTAACGCTTTTGCTTGCATCATTGGTCCTGACACAGGGACATTCTGACTTCTTATTTTAGCATACCACTCTAGCGTTGCCTTGTCAATGAGAGCTCCACTACCACTTTGAAACAGTTTAATGCGCTGTTCGTTGCCATTTAAATGCCATTCCTTTACTAGTTCCTCTTGCTTTTTCACAATTTCAGCTGCCTGTTTCTTTCCAATCTTAAACACTTCGGACAGTTTACGCACACCACACTTCTCACGTTTATGATAGTCTATTTTGCCTACCTTTTCTTTTAAAGTTAAAAACTTCCTCGGAGCCATGTTTACACCAGCTTACTAACGTAAAATTGAACACATCAAAAGCCCATGAGTCAATGAAAAGTAACTTGACAGTGAAGGTACGAATTCCAGCGCTGTCGAGCATGTCAGATCACACAACTTCCGGAAGTGATAGCGTAGCTTAGTGTTGCCTTCCACCGAGCTCGATAGCTGCAGTCGCTTAAGTGCGGTCAGTATCCAGTATTCGGGAGATAGTAGGTTCGAACCCCACTGTCGGCAGCCCTGAAAATGGTTTTCCGTGGTTTCCCATTTTCACACCAGGCAAATGCTGGGGCTGTACCTTAATTAAGGCCACAGCCGATTCCTTCCCACTCCTAGCCCTTCCCTATCCCATCGTCGCCATAAGACCTATCTGTGTCGGTGCGACGTAAAGCAACTAGCAAAAAAAAAGTGTTGCATTCCAAAAATGTGTACAGCCAGGATCAAAAGTTACGGTGTCTGTGATTCTTGGAAGTACCGGCTGTGCAAAAATTAAGCGAATACATACTGTACAGGACACAAATACAGAATTTTTTGAAAAAGAAAGTGTCCGTTAGGAGAGGTTTAATTGGAGTTTCTCGTGGCTATGGTGTGTCCGTGTCCGTAATAAAGGGTGTCCGTATAAGAGGGGTAAATTACTCATACACAACATGGCATTTAATTACGGACCTAGAAAATCGTCCGCCAATGAGAGGTGTCCGCCGGTGAGAGGTGTCCGTTAAGACAGGTTTTACTGTACCTAATTCTATTTTAAAGTTACATAAAGCACTTCATACCAATAATGAGAATTTGACATGAACAGAATTTCATGCTCTACACACCTATTTTATGTATAATATGAATATATCCAGATTTTAGGGCTATTATACTTCTGTATCACTTATAATAAAAGCTAAAATATTATGCACATAGTAGTGTTGTTAGGTGGCGAGAGGTTAGAGAGAGTACAGTCCTTGCCTACCTCAGGAGTAAAGTTGCATCGGACAGTAGGTTGAGGACAGATTTGCAAGCCACATCCACCAGGCTAGGACCATCTTTAACTAGAAACTGAACCTCTCCACATCTGCCAGCACACACATGCACCTCCAGAAATATCTCGTCAGAACTTTTGTCTGGATTATGCTATTGTATGGAAGTGAGACTTGGACACTTGGAGAGACAGAAAAGATGAGGCTGAGGGCATTCGAGATGTGGTGTTATCGCAGGATGCTCAAGAGATCCTGGATGGACAGGGTATCGATTGATGAGGTACTGCGGAGAATACAGTGCCTTTGAAAACTCATATAAACCAGAAGAACTATTTGGCTGGGACATATGTTAAGACATGATAGTCTTATTAAAACAATCATCGAGAAGTTGAAGGAAAGAACACCAGAGGCAGGCCGAGACTGGAGTACATCAACCAGACAATGGAAGACACTGGCTGCCAGGCTTACAGCACTCCCAAAAGGAAGGCTGAAAGCAGAGAGACGGGGTGAGGTGCTGTCAACCAATCTGCGGGTTCATGACAAAAGAAGAAGTGGTATGAAATCTTGGTCATCCATATATAAACATGCATTGTTAATGAAATGAAATGGTGTATGGATTTTAGTGCTGGGAGTGTCCGAGGACATGTTCAGCTCGCCAGATGCAGGTCTTTTGATTTGACTCCCGTAGGCAACCTGCGCGTCGCGATGAGGCTGAAATGATGCTTATCATTCAACTATTTTTTTATGGTTATGATGATCAGCATTGTGATAAGACTGAGTGAGGTCAAGTGGAGGGGAAAGGGAGCGAAGAGGGTACACCCTATATTGGAGTGAAGGAGGTGAGGCAAAGGGGAGTGATTGTTAACAAAATCCTGGATGAAAATGTGGATCGGGTAGAATTTCGTTAATGACAGAATAATCAGAGTATGACTGAGGGTGGAAGAAGGAGTGAAAGATTTCATCCAAGTTTGTGCACCCCAAACTGGTAACAGTGAGGAAAATATATAGAGGAATTCTTGGAGACATTCAAGGGAGTAATCACTGATGTGGAAGTGATAGTCACAGGAGACCTCAATGAGCAGGTGGGAAATGACAGAATTAGTAAGGAAGAAGTGATTGGTCCACTTGAATATGGAAATCACACAAAGAAACTGCTGGAATGTTGTGATTTCCCCATAAAAATAAAAATGAAATGTCATGCATTATATCTTGTATTAGTTATAAGAGAACAACATTAAGGTTATAGGTTGGTAACTCAGGTAAATTGAGTCGAGTGGTTTGTCTTAGTTTGCTTGGTTCTTGAAACTATTTGGTGTGTGTTATAGTTAGTTGTGGTCAACAGCTCATAATAAAAGGATGTGAGTGATGAAGCTGGTGTTTCTATGGTATAATCTGATGACCTAAACCGGTGTAATGAGTAGAAATGAAGGTATTTCAACAGGTTATGGGCCCAGAGCTCCAGAGCGCCAGAACGCCGCAGTACATTCTGGACAATATAAGTTGAAATGGAGTAATGAGAATTAACGGACGAAGCAAGTTGTGACATTATTGACGGGAAAAATGGCGACCTCGTGGACCAGTGAAGAATAGAATAGAAATGTGGCTAACCTTACAGTGGAGAACTATTTTTTTCGTGGGCATTGAAGGTGAAACAAGAGCTGTTGTTGAATGATGTGTGGAAAACAGTAATAGGATATGAGGACATGCCAGGTTGTCGGATGCCTCAGACAGAAACAAGACGACAAGCGCGAAACAATGTGATCGCGTTAGCGGTTATTTTCAAATATGCTGGAGAAAATTTTGAAAGTGACATTGCAAATACTGAATCAACGAAAAAGGCATGTGAAAAACTGGACGAGAATGTAAATATTCGTTTGTAGGAAGGGGAGTTTGGGATTGGA
Organism: Anabrus simplex; assembly: GCF_040414725.1. NCBI lineage: Eukaryota > Metazoa > Arthropoda > Insecta > Orthoptera > Tettigoniidae > Anabrus > Anabrus simplex. The sequence continues at coordinate 1,300,822,197 of NC_090265.1, forward strand.
ATAACTTACCCCAAGGGAAATGTTCAATAATTTTCCAATTTCTTTGCGATCATTTAAGAAAAGGCTAGGAAAACAACAGATAGGGGATCTGCCACCTGGGTGACAGCCCTAAATGCAGATCAGCAGTAATTGATTGACTGATCAGAGTTGTGTAATGACGGAGGGCTAGTGAATGGTGCTATGACCCTGAAACAGTTAACTCATTTTGTGAAGCCCAAGGACATGAGTGTTCAAGAATACTTTGCGAAAATAAATCAACTGTGGAGGAGAACTAGTAAAGCCAGATATGATTTCACAGATCAACAAGTTGCAGGAATGATTATCGGAAATCTTACAGAGGAATATGCAGGTTGTATACCTTCCTTGGAAGCTGATTTGACGAAACTGACAATCTCGAAGGTGAAGGCGAGATTGCTCGCTGAGGAAACCAGAAGGAAACTTCAGCAAAATGGAGGAAAGGCTTACGACACTGGGAAATGTGAGGAGGATGAAGCTCAAGCCATGGTTGTTCAAAAGAAGCGATATATCAAGAAAGAAAACGTGAGATGAGGAAAACAGTATAGTTGCTACAATTGCAGTAAGCAGGGACATGTATCTAAATATTGTCGCAGTACACAAAAGTGCTTCAATTGTGGTAAGTGAGGACATTATTCTAAAGTATGTCCAACAATGAAAATCAATGAATGCGAGTGGAAATGTGGTAAGCTCAAAAATTATACATGTAGTAGATAAAGCAATAAGCATAATAGTTTCTGTAGGAACTGAGAAAATTAGAGATTGGCTGTTCAATTCAGGTGCGTACCATCATATGTGTCCAACAGAGAAGATGTTTATAGACATGTCAACAAATGTAACTGGAAATGTAGAAATAGGAGATAACAGTAAGCTGGATATTAGAGGTATAGGTAAGGTCAAAGTAAAAATGTCAACAGGATGGACAATTACATTTATGGATGTGTTGTATGTACCAAACTTGGGTGCAAATTTAATATCAGTTGGTAAGTTAACCAGCAAAGGTTTTCAAAGTAGGATTTGCAGGAGAGAAAGCACTGGCTGTAGATAAGAATGGTGATGAAACATTGTTTATTGCAAACAGAAGGAATGATGTATATGTAGTACAGACAGAGGGAAGAAGTGACATTATAGCTGTGAGTGATTGTGACCACATAATAGATCAAGAATGTAATAACAATGTAGCATTTAAATGTGTTGGGCAGGTTAGGTTGTGGCATGAGAGATATGGACATGTAAACTGCCTATGTTTGAATTGAAAAGGAGTAATGATGTGCTTGTTCTGTAAGCATTCAGAGGAAACTAAGTAACAAGGGAGTATCCAAGTCTTGTGAGCATAAGGGAGAAAAACCACTTGATGTTTTGCACCCTGATGTAGTTAGAAAAATTAGTCCACCATCACTTGGGAATGCTCAATATGTTGTCTGATTGATGAATACTTCAAATATAATGTGGCTGTATGTGTAAAAAATAAGGATGAAATATTGGAGGTGTTTAATAGGTATCAGGCAAAGGCAGAAAAGTTACATGGTGTAGGAATTAAGGTAGTGCAATCTGACAATGGTACAGAGTATACATGTAGCAGGTTTCAAGCACAATTGCAAAAATGTGGCACTACTCATAGGAGGTCTGTACCGTACACTCCACAGCAAAATGGATTAGCAGAGAGGGAGAACAGAATTGATGTTTGATACTGTTAGATGTCTATTGATCCAGTCTGGGTTACCAAAATAATTCTGGGGAGAAGTGGTAATGACTGCATTGTATTTAAGAAATAGGTGCCCATCCTCAGCAATAAATTTTCAGATACCATATGAACTGTGGTTCAATAGGAAGTTGGAAGATGAAGAAATAAGCAGATTTAAAGTATTTGGATGTCAGGCATGGGCTGTGAGAGCAGAGGGCAGGAAGTTAGATCCCAGAGCAGAGTCATGCGTTATGATAGGGTATGAGGCAGGTACTAAAGATGGATATAGATTATGGAGTCTTGAAAGGAAAAATGTGATAGTGAGGAGAAGTGTTGTATTTGAGGAGCAGATATTTCCCTTTAAGGTGAAACGTCCTGGAATTGGTACCGGTATCATAGAAAAGATAAAATGTACCAAAGGCAGAGGGTGGTGAAACATACTATGACATACTGTGTACTGAAGATCCAGAGATAAAATTAGGGACTGAATTAGACACAGGAGAGGACGGAGAGAGAACATTGGCTATTGAGTCAACAACTGGAGGGGAAAAACTAGAGGTTGAGTCTATAGCGATACATGAGCCAGGGAATAATCGGAGAAGGTCAATAAGACAGAGGAAAGGAAAGAGTTGTGCAGATTTTAAGGCAGTGATGGAAGTTAGACATGGGAGTGTAGTGGAACCTAGAACAGTTGAGGCAGCTATGTCAAGCCAAGAGTCTGATAACTGGATGGAAGCCATGAAAGTGGAGATCAATGAGATGAGAAAAAAGGATGTTTGGGAAATTGTAAAAAGACCAGAAAATATCAAGGTAAGTAGTTCTAAGTGGGTGTTTTCATTGAAATATGACAGTGAGGGTAACATTCAGAAATATAAGGCCAGGTTGGTTGCCCAAGGTTTTAAGAGACAGATGAACCTTAGTTATGATGAAACATTTAGTCCTGAGATAAGAAAGAAAACAATGAGACTGGTAATAGGTATTGCAGTATGTAAAAGTTGGACTGTAGAACATCTAGATGTAAATAGTGCTTACTTGAACATCTGCCTTAACCTAATTCCTGGATAACACTCTACCCTGGTACCATTTCCTGCACATACTTTCCCCACATGTGTAACAATGGAATCCCCCATGAACAGGGCCTCAACCCTACCCACCTCACTTGATCCCCTCCCCTCCTGGTCATTCCTATATTTTCTGACAGCTGCAGAAGCTACTTCCTCCTCCCTTTTCTCCATCCCATGACCCTGTTCCACCTGTCTTTTCCTATCCACTACTCACATTTCCCATTCCTACTCTTCCCTTTCTCCTACTTCCACACTTCTTGGCAACAGTTCCCTGTTCCTCATCTTCCCTCGGTTGTTCTATCTGCAGTGACTCGTACCGATTTCTCACCGACACCTGTCCTGAATTCTGATCCTGATTGGAGCCCTTCGCCTGCAATCTCCTTCCCTTTAAAACATTAGACCACCTGTTCTTTACAATTCCCCCCTTTCCTTCCCATCCCTCTTTTGCACCTACTGTATCCTGTACATTGTTTGAGGGAGGCCTGCTTTCCTTTCTGTCCTCTGAGAGAATCCTAATTATCTCCCTCAAGCTTTCCAACTCCTCCCTCGTACTCCTTAATGTCTAGCCACACCTACAGTTCCTACACTTGCATTCCTTAGCCATTCTTTACTGAATAATGAATAACTTATTCTGTGCAAAGTAAAAATGAAAGGAAAGAAATATTGTCTAGGATAGTTCACAAAGATCACACGACAATAAGGTAATTAATATAGGCTGCTACGATACTACAATACTACTTAGTTGTACTATTTTTTATTCCTACAACACCCTAACAGGATAAAAATTGCTGTTAATTACTGGAAACAGAGAATAATACACAAGAATTACACAATTCTAAACTGCAGTTAAGTCTACCCTAATTACAACAACGGAATTCTAGTAAGAGAGTTACTACAGACACCACAGATACTATACTACACAAATATTTCACAGTAATAGAGTAAACATACTATTTTCTAATAAGATACCATACTATAATACATCACAAAAAATTTAAACTATGTTCAGACTACGTTCAAATACTACAATACACTATAATAATTTTAAACTATGATCAGACATATTGTATTTACAACAGGTTATTACTAAGCACAAACAGAAAAGTAAATTACAATTAAAGTTCAAAATTTGCAAGACTACTCAAAATAATATAATAAGCACTCTAATTTCTAATTAGTTACTACAATACACTATAATCATTTTTAAACTACGTTCAGACATATCCTAATTACAATAGATTTTTACTAAGCATAAATAGAAATGAAAATTCCAATTAGGCCTAAAGTTAGATATTCGCAAGAACTACCGGTACTCAAGGATTACCAACAAAGTTAAACACGTAGACAAAATATTAGTACTACTTCATCCTACTATGCTGTAATAGAAATGAAACCTGCCGTTTGCACGAAAATACACATGAATATAACAGGCAAGATACTATCTAATATACTGTATCTACTCTACAATTCACAACTGAAATGTGGTTATGTGATTATTACAGATGGTGGATTACTATTATTTTCCCTGCTCCTGGGACGGAGAATAAAAGTGTCCTTAAATGCTGAAAAATATGAGGTTGTTTACAATAATTTCTCAAGAGTATTTCTGTCAAAACTACACCAGGGACTCGAATTGCAATTATTGGGATGTAGGAACTTGATTATTAGCTAACCACTCATAAATACTGAAAGATCAAGGGTTTGAAATATAAATTACGGACACTCTAACTGCCTACTCAGAACCCAAAACTGATCGGAATACAAGAATCAGCTGATTTTTATTTATATTTTCTTGATACACTGCACCCTTTGTTCACGACTGTAGCCAATAATGCCAATATTTGAATACAAAGAGCGACAATAATCAATAACAATATGACTGTTAACTATTTTGCCAGTGGAATAAGGTATACGAGGGTAATCCCAAAAATAAGGTCTCCTATCTTTTTATAAATAAAGAACTCTGTTCCTGTGCCTGTTGGTCACAATATTGTGAAGAGTGTTTCCCGCAGGTACATGTAAACATGCGCACGATGCACTGAGGCACTCAGTCTTGGCTTGGCAGCCATTAAGAATGGAGCTTCCATTCGATGATACTGCCAAGTATGAAGTGCGCGCAGTTATTCAGTATTTTAACACAAAAGGTAATGAACCGATTGAAATCCATCGCCAATTGATGGAAGTGTAAGTGAGTCATGCATGGATGTCAAAAATGTTTGTAAGTGGTGTAGAGAGTTTGCAGCCGGTCGGATTGAAATTCACGACGAACAAAGGAGCGTAAGACCGTCAATTTCCGTCGAGACAGTCGTGAAGGTTGAGCATATCATGCGTGAAGATCAGCAGAAAACCCTGAATGATCGCTGCACTTTGGTTCCTGAGGTTTCCCGAAGCACCGTGAATAGAATTTTAACGGAAAAGTTGAAATACCGGAAGGTGTGCGCAAGATGGGTGCCACGCATGCTGACTGAAGACCATATGCAGCAACGAGTTGATTTTTTACGCGCATTTCTTCCACGCTTTGCAACCGAACAGGACAACTTTTTGGACATTTTGTACACAATTGTCACGGGTGACGAAACCTGAGCGTTCCACTTTACACCTGAGACCAAGCAACAATCACGCCAGTGGCGGTAACCCTCTTCACCAAAGCTGCAGAAATTCAAGCAACACATTTGGCTGGAAAAGCGATTCAGCACTGACGACAAGGTGAAAGATGAGGTTCACAACTTCCTGGCCAGCATGGCGGCGAGCTGGTATGACATGGACATAAAAAAACTGTCACAGCATCTACAAAAATGCATCGACCAAAATGGTTATTATGCAGAAAAATAGCTAAATGTTCAAGCTGTAAAATGATGTAAACCATTATAGAAATACACAGGTCTATGTATTTATAAAAAATAGGAGACCTTACTTTTGGGATTACCTTTGTATTCTGTTGGAATCCTTTCTTTAAACAAAATTTACAACAGTATCGTGTTGTTTAAAGAAGTTATTACCTTCATGATTTGTGGAACCATTGAACTGCTATTTGAAACCGCAGCCAAAGTTACGACTCTTTTTATAACCTGTCTTTGTAAGTATTTATCAACAAACCTACTGATATTTTAATAATAATATTAAAAAGAAAGAGATATGTGTTCTTTCACGCAGTCCTAAATTACAGGTTGTAATCTAGCGAATGCCTACGGAACTACTCAGTGTGAAAATTTCAAATAAATACCACTAATCGCAGATTAGTACAAACAAACACTAAACACCAACATTTGTGGAACTAAATATGTCACACACACATAAAATTTGCTAAATTTCTACAAGTATTTACTTTATCACCAAGATAATACAGAGCTCCTGAAACAGCCAACCACTCGCTAGCACATCCAACAATGCAACCTATGAATGTTGTAATATGACGAACTATTAGCACATTTCAATGGTGATAAAAAATGAGAATGAAGACTGTGATCACTAACAGATATTTTAAGCAACCAAATGTTAACTATTCGTTTAACTTTGAATTTTAATTTAATAATTTATTTTTTATTTTTTTACTGAGATTTCTATTTTTCAATAAATAATAGTTGTTAAGATTTTACATGAGGTCTTATTTATGATTTTCTGTAATGATGTAAGGCAACTTAGAGTTATGGCAATGAATTTTTAGATATACATGCGGTCAATTGATATGTCGGATGGAGACGTCCATCGAGTTAGCTGGTAAATAAAATATTACTCGACGTATCAGCATTCCCTCTGATCCCACATAAAACAATTATATATACTGTATATTCAAGAACCCTGAGAGACTAGTAGATGTGGGAAGGGCGTAAAAACAAATATGTGATTGAAGATTTGTTCCATTCGTCCCTTTTTAACCAGAAAATGGACATTTAAATTTAACAACCTGCATAGTTTTCCCTGATTTGCGTGCGAGTATCTATAGAACTGGTAGTCTAGAAATCCCTTACTTCTACATGGATGTCTGAGGTTCAGGGTGTGGCAATGTTTTTATTTTCTTCTCTCTCTTTTACCTATTCTTTTCCTTTGTCCATGTGGACCAGGAAATGGGTAGGTTAAATATAAGCAGGATCATAAATCTGTTTACTATCATAGCTTGTATTTTAATCAACATACTTCCTGGTTGACATGAACAAAGAAATAAAGACAGAAAAGGAAAAGCGAGAAGAAAATATAAATTAGCACTGGCAGGGAGATGCTTGCGTGGAAATCAGAGGCACTGGCCGTGAGACCAGGAGTGCTACAGATACTCACAAGCAAAATGCCAACAGGTATGCCAGCTGTTAAATTTAAAGGGCCCTTTTCTCATTAATAAAGGCCAATGGCACATTCATTCAAACATGCATCTGTTTATTTTTGATCCAGATCAACCTCCTAAAGTTTTAATGAAATTAGATAGAGGGCTGAAACAGGGTTTAATCACTCTCGTGAGACCAACTGAGGAGAAAGCAAATCCATCAAGAAAGCAAAGTAAACTGAAAACTTGGAAACACTATTACATGCAAAGGAGTTTAGAAAGAAATGTGGACGACATTTCCTTTCTGTGAAATTTTCTTCAAGCATAAAGTTTCATTTTTCATATGACTGCAGTAACTAACAGAATGAAACATCTTATCAATCAAATTCTCTTCTATTGTCATGCAGAATATACTACTCAACACTGTATGCAGAGTACAAATAATTTTATTGTATATGTTTATAATGGCTAATGAACAGTATCAAAAAACCTTAAGATAAATAATGGAAGAGGAGAGAGGAGTACTGAAACATTCTGGTTAACTCAAGTCTGTATCAAATACAAAACAAAATTATTTTTGATGTAGTTATGTACCGGTATTACACAAATATAATAATAATAATAATAATAATAATAATAATAATAATAATAATAATAATAATAATAATAATAATAATAATAATAATAATAATAACAAACAATCTCATGACAGGTGAAGCCTCCATGCCTCAGGCGGCAGCGCGTCGGCCTCTCACCGCCGGGTTCCGTGGTTCAAATCCCGGTCACTCCATGTGAGATTTGTGCTGGACAAAGCAGAGGCGGGACAGGTTTTCCTCTGGGTACTCCAGTTTACCCTATCATCTTTCATTCCAGCAACACTCTCCATTATCATTTCATTTCATCTGTCAGTCATTAATTATTGCCCCAGAGGAGTGCGACAGGCCTCGGCAACCAGCACAATTCCTATCCTCGCCGCAAGTTGCGGGCGTCATTCATTCCATCTCTGACCCGGTCAATGACTGGAAAACAGGTTGTAGGTTTTCATTCAATCTCATCACAGGAACAGCCCATTTAAAGCCTTGGTCTGTCAAGCCCAGCCAGATGGCCTACAGATATTACAGTGTGAAGTAGTGGCATAATGATATCTTCAGCTGTATTACTTGGCTTTCTTGATGGGTTTGCTGCCTCCCCAGTTGGTCTCAGGAGAGTGATTAGGCCTAAACCCTATTCCAGCCCTGAATCCAATTTTAAGATCCTTGGACTAACTGGGAATCAAACTTGGGAGCTATGGATAAAGCCTGGCATGCTACTCTTACACCACGTGACAGCACACAAATATAATTTAGATTTTACTTTACAGGTACTGGTATATACGAAGTCCACTGTGTTCTTTTCTCCTGTGCTTTGTCTTATGTTCCTGGTCTTCCACCATCAGTATATTTCTTCTCCTTCTTTGCCTCTCGTTTGACTTACTTTCCCCTATGGTTCATTCCACTTTAAGAAAACAGTATTGCTCTTATGACAACAGGGTTGCCATATCGAACGGCTCTGCGCAACACAATCACGGGGAAGCGGCACCACATAAATCTGTGAAATTCAATATTTAACTTCAAGATAACAAGCGGAATAAACTAAGCTGCAAATAATTTGTATAAACTAAAGGGGATGGGGAGTTTACATGGGCTATTTTTGGTTTGTACAGAATCAGAGGTAAACTACGGCACATAAAAAACCTCAGCATTGAAGTGTATGGTAAATCGGCGGAGAAAATAAGCAAATAATATTTTTATGAGCTCGAAGAGTGAAGGATGCATATAATAAATTTCCCTAGACAGGCTGAGTGGCTCAGACAGTTGAGGCGCTGACCTTCTGACCCCAACTTGGCAGGTTTGATCCTGGCTCAGTCCGGTGCTATATGAAGGCACTCAAATACTTCAGCCTCATGTTGGTAGATTTCCTGGCACGCACAAACTCCCGCGGGACAAAATTCCGGCACCTTGGCGTTTCCGAAATCCGTAAATGTAGTTAACGGGGCGTAACATTATTATTATTATTATTATTATTATTATTATTATTATTATTATTATTATTATACACCACAGCATCAAAATCTTCAGTAACAACTTCTGAACAGAAAGAAAATAATATAACACACACACACACATACTATGCAATATACAACCAAAAGTAAAATATCTGCCATTAGACAACTTTATGGTCTCACTCAACAGAAGATTATTATAACAGAAGACAAGTATGCACTGATTTACAGCCTAAAAACACACATGCAATAAAGAAACATTGTACGTGATTTCACTACAGAAGCTTGTACCAGAGCAACACAGAAAGCAAATGAAGCGAGGCAACGAAGCGATGGCTGTTCCCGCCATTGTACATCCTCCCTAGAATGTATTTATGAAAAATAAAATGTTATATAGTTCTTTTAATATCTCACGGGCAAAAATGGCTCATCCTTTTTATCTATCTTTCAAAATACATTACAAAGTACAGTATAATATCTCTTAATCACGAGGAATTATGGGTGTCTCAGAGGGGGGGTATGTTTACTGGTTGTAGGTCCGTAAGAGCAATACTGTTTTCTTAACGTGGAATGAGCCATAGTACTACATTCCCCTCATTAGGGCAGTGGATATCTTAGGAGTGGTTCTCTCAATGAGAGAGAGAGCCCACTCCTTTTATGTGGCTAGGTAGCACAAGACAGAGAAAAACTAGGAACAGAAGACCTAGTATTGATGGAGACAAGGCCTATCTGCAGGTTCGGGAGTGCAGGATGGTGTAGAATTTGCCCTTGTCCTTCTATTAATGTATATCTCACATTTCTATTTCCTCTTCTAAACAGTCATTGTGCATATCCTCCTATCCTCTTTCCTCCTTTCTGCTCTTTGATGTTTGGTACATTCATACATATTAAAATAAAGATTCTCAGGTTGAATATTTGAACTATATGTATGGTAATCATACTTTCAATGGATATAATTTTAGTAAACTGCTTTAAACAACTCTTACTATCAACAAACAAAAATAATATTACTATTTATACGTAATATATAAACATATAAAAATAGACTGATTTTTAGGACATATCAAATGTATGAATGAGAAAGAATGGCCAACACAAACTGTGAAATTACAAGTTGTGAGTCTGACTACAACCTAGATGTATCTGATTATGAACAACATTAGGCAACAGAACCAGACAAGGAACACAATGATGTATGAAGAGTAGTGGAGAGGGAGTAAAATGGAGTAAAATATTTGCCTCAACTCAGTTATATTTTCATAAGAGGAAGTGATTATTATTATTATTATTATTATTATTATTATTATTATTATTATTATTATTATTATTATCATCATTATTATTATTCACATTTTTTAAGAATGTTAAATTCTGACGGAACCACATCTCTTGAATTCAAATGGAAGACCTAAAACATAGATTGAAATACATATGATACGTGATTAATTAGTCGATACTTAACATGTACCAACTTGGCTGTTAGCCTAGGCCTATATACTGTAGTAAAGGGTCTGTTTAAAGGAGTACATATGATTAGTATAGGCTAACAAAATTCAGTACATTTATGGCATTTGATATTAGATAACGCATGAAGAAATTTTATAATATGAGAATGATATTCTTACCTGCCCACAGTCTGCTAATATTATGGTCTTTCCTAGACTGTCTTTTGTACTCCTTCCCTGTGGGCGAGGCCAAGCAAAAATCTCATTTTTACTCAGCTCTAAATCAGGGAAACCAACTGCCAGTATTGCTGAGTAGTATTCCGAACTAAGTATGCGGTTTGGTACATCCATTTTCTGTCCCAGGGCCTGACTAAGTGCTCCTGGAGGTAAGCCACTTAAGTCGCAAGCAGCAAGGTGACTCAGCTTAGGTCCACCACTTCCTCTCTCTTCTACAGGTAAGAGGAGACTGGGGCATGGATCAGTTGGAACTGACTTTGACAGCACATACTTCCTTGATAGAAAAAAAAAAAAAAAAAAAAATATATATATATATATAAAAAATGTAATACACAGCACTCAAAAGTGTGGCAATGAACTTTTAATCACCCTGCATGGCACTACAGCCCTAATGGGCCTTGGCCCATCTGCTGCATGTATAAGCTGACCATTTTTGGGGGACTCAAACTGGGACAATTACTGTAAACTACCAACATTTGAGGGAACAAAGTGGAATGGTAAAATTCTGAAAGGTTTACAACCAGAGAAGTTAAATTTCAGCACAAATCATGTTTAATAACAGTGTATATTTTAAACACAAATGAGCAAAAATGGTTCTGCTATCCACTATTAATTCAAACTTTCAAAGATCCACTTTTGTTTACATAGTTCTATGTAAGAGTGTGAACAAAAGGCAGCAGTTTTTGTAGCACTTACTTTCAGTCCATATCTTTTCAGATGATCATTCCAGACGTTCAGCCTTTCCTGGACTTCCATCTCAGTATTTCCTCAGATAACTATATCATCTGCAAAAGCAAATGCTTTAAGATCCATGTTGGTGTTCTTCTTCACTTCTTTTATGATTTCATCCGTGATGTTAATGAATAGTAATGGTGAAAGGGCACTGCCTTTTTGCACTCCTCTAGATGTCTGGAACCAATCTGAATTTCCATTTCCTACTTGAACACAGCTGTAGCAGTCTTCATAAAGCATTTTTATTCTCTGAATGAGTTCCATAGATATATTCTTCTTTTTAAGACACTCCCATATAGTTGTTCTAGGGACACCATTGAATGCTTTTTCGATGTCTAGAACTCAAATGTCAATAAACAATCTCTCTCCAAGTGCTTTTCTAATATCATTTTCAGTGTGAATGAGGTCTACAGTTGATCTATCTTTCCTAAATCCATATTGTTCTTCTTACAGTTGGGTTTCAATAATTTTCCTTAATCTTTTCTCAAGAATCTTCTGAAATATTTTTAAACCATGGGACAGTAAGGTAATCCCTCTATAGTTGCTGCACTTTTTTCAACTTCCTTTCTTGAACAGGGGAAGTATAACACCCTTTTTCCAGTCAACTGGTATTATTTTATCCTTCCATATCGCCCTTATCACCCTGTATAGCTAATGAATTCCTTGTGGGCCAGCAGCTTTAATCATGTACGCACTTAGTTCATCAAAGCTAGTAGCTCGTTCACTGTGCATATTTTTAAGGGCTGATTCTAGTTCAATCCAAGTTGGTGGTGTTTCTTTAGATATATTATCACTGCACCTTGACTGAATCTGCACATTATGACTGGAGTTCTTCTTTATACCATTGTATAAATTCTCAAAGTACAATTTCATAATTTCTCTTATTTCTGTGTCTTCCATAGTGATGCTCCCATCTGGTTTCTGTAAAGCTGTTATTTGCTCATAATTACTCCTGGTCTTTCTAATAACACTGTACAGCAATTTGGAATTTGCTTTACTATCTTCTTCCAATTTATTTGTAAAATCAATCCAAGACTTTTGTTTTTCTTCTGCTACTATTTGTTTCACTCGCAGTCTACAATCTCTGTATGTCTGTTGCAATTAACTCATTTTTAATTCATCTTTTTCATCTCCTTTCTGAATTTATCTCGAGGCTTTCTTGCTTCATTTATCTTCTGGACTGCACTCTTTACTTAATCATTCCACCAGGCTATTTTTCTTTCCTTTACTTTACTACTAGTTTTGCCACAAATTTCTACAGTAGTTCCAACAAGACATTCTTTGAATCTGTTCCACTTTTTATTTCATCCTTGTGTTCTGTCTGCAGGTATTTTGGAGGCCACCTTTTTGTAATACATCATTTTGTTTTCTACCTTTTTTAGTTCCCAGGTTTTAATTTTTGGTTTTTTGGTTTTCCTTGGTGTGTGGATTTTTACATTTTTGATGATTGCAAGAAGCAGTCTGTGGTCACTATCTAAGCTCTCACTTGGTACAACCATAACATCACAAATAGTTTGACCAGGTTTTCCATCAGATATTATGTAATCTATTAAGGATTTGGATTGTCCATCCCAACTATACTGTGATATTTTGTGAGATAATTGTGTTTGAAACCAGGTGTTATTTATTTTTAAGCCATTTCTCACACAAAAATCTAGAAGTTGTTCACCTTCTTGGTTCCTGGTACCAAAACCATGCAGGCCCAACACATTTTGATACCCAAGCCTGTCTCTTCCTACTCGTGCATTCAGATCACCCATCACTAATTTGCCACTCCTTCAGTAGCTTCCTCCAGGTCAGATCAAAATTGTTCCTTTTCTTCTGCAGCACATCCAGACTGTGGGGCATATACTGTACCTGTATGACTGTTAACACCTCTTTATTGAAGGAGACACCGAGTTTGATGATTCTGGCATTCACATACAGCACTTCATTTACATCATCTATACCTTCTCTCAATACAAATCCGACACCATTCCTAGCTTCAGTTTTGCTACCCATCCAGTGAAGTTTATATACTTTCCTCAGTTGTTTTACTCCTGTGCCTTTCCATTTTGTCTCACTTATGCCAAGGATGCATAATTTTCTCCTCAACATCAAATCCACCACTTCTTCACATTTACTTGTCAATGTAAGGATGTTTAGTGTTTCAATCCTGTGTTTGATTTTCTTGATTTGGGATTTCTTCGCATAACATTGTAAAAGATCATCAGCCTTCTGGTCATCATACGTTACAAATGTTTGAGATGATTTGTCAGTCTGGTATTTGTTTTTCTTTCCAAGGCTCGTTTTAGTTTTGAAAGCAATCCAAATTACTCTTCAGCTGGCTTGCTAAGACTAACACTGGAGAGGAAATTCTGTTAGGGTTTTCTCCCTTAGCCTTTGGCAGTCCCTTGCCACTTATACAAGGCAGCAGCATTGGTATCCTCTTCTGATTAACCCCAGAGAGGATGGGTTGCCACATCCACCATCTCTGCTATTCTGAAGGTTGCCTTCTCTGCCAAGGGTGCCCTTATGGACTTCACCTGAAACCCTGGGCAAGGGCTGCCTCATCCGCAATCTCCACCATTCCAAAATCCATTTCCTCCGCTGAAGATTCCATTGAGGTCTTCACTCATAACCCTGAGCTGGGACCCTTTCCAGATGTTACACACACAGGCCAGTATGCTCTGGACTCACACAGGCAGGGGTGCCACTCCCTGGGCAGGGCTGCCCCCAAAGAGGGTCCCTACCTGCTACCTACGCGCTCATATACTCATAAAACAGAACTTGCTAGCACACAACCAAACTGCACAAGAATCAAAAACTGGAAACAAGTCATTTGTCTTTCAGCTGTTGTCAGCACTGTGGTACATAGAAACAAGATCCTGACAACTGAAAGAAAACACTGATATCAAAAGCAAAAATGGGATATTGAAGCATTCTCTGAGCTTTTGGGAGGACAGTGGGGCAAAATGCCTACTACATAGTACATAGTACCTAATATGGAATGTCTGCAATTCTAAAAACGCTAGAGAGTACATTTTATACATTTAAAATATACATATATATACATACACTTCTTTGATTTTTAATATGATTTCAAGAATTGTCAACTTTCAGTGGCCATTCAGTGTATGATTTCCTCCAAAGTTATTTTTCATTCAATCTAGATGGTTATCCATTACTTCATTCAATTAATTACAATACCAACACTATCCAAGATACCATTTACACATGTTATCAGACAAGATTCATACATAGCAAATATATGGAAATAGTCCAGTGGTGAAGGTGCTCAAATACGTAGTTAGTGGGATGTAAAACCAATAACATTAACATTATTATGTGCTAATAACTTATATTGCTGAATATATTTCAAAGCTCTTGAAATAATACAGTATCCCTGAGATCTGATATACAGTAAATACAAAGAAAGGGACAAAACGGTCGGTCGGTCACTTGCTTTCTTGGCTTACGCTGTCTGAACCGTCAACGATAGACCCCAAGTGTAAGCGTACGGATTTTAGAGCATAGAAACCTCTACAAAAAAAGTCTGCAATGGTATATACCTATTTAAAACCGGTTGCCCTCTAGAAGTGATTTTATGTTATAGTCCATGGTAAAAAATAATAACTCCTTAAAATTAAAAAAATATTTCGATATTGTCCTGGAACTCCTCATCGAAATAAATTGTTTGACCTCTTCCACTATTTCATAAGGATTACAATAACCTTGTTAGGACATTATTTGCATGAATGGTTCAGAAGTTATGACCATTTTAGACTGTAGTGGTAATATGTTCCCTGTTGTCTGCTAGCAAGTTGCCTCTACCTCGCCGCTAGAGGTGCTAGTGTCACTCCAGCTGTCAAATGGATGAACCTTCATCTTATTAGAGCTTTGCGACTGTATATATTAGACTGTGGTTAATATCCTACACTGATATGGGTCTCTCGCTGTACATAAGAGAAAAAGCAGAAGCAGCAACCAAAGCCATGTATGAGATTTACGACAATGGTATTGTTTAAGTTGCCCCAGTCACAATATATGGCAACCAGTTCATATGGTGTAAACAGGCTGTAGCAAACCTTAGAAGACTGGATAACAAAGGCTAGATACCTGAAATGAGTCCTCCAGGTTTAAAAATATATGGAAAACCAAATGACATGTACAACAGCCAGTGTGTCATTCTTTTTGGTTGTTATTCAACAGGTTTCTCTCATTCAGAAAATCCAGCACATGTTTACCAATTAGGCATTCCATGCATTTACATAAACCATTCTTCAGGAATGAACAAGCCTTATATGCTCAATTTAATCCCAAGATTCAGATATCCATCCCTTTACATCCAACATGTCTATTTCTTCAATTTATCAATCATGTCAAACCCTTCATCCAAGACATGTTCACTACAAGGACAAACCCTCCCTTCCTGCCCCTAACTGGTCACTACTTCACTGCTACCAAGGTTGCAACAGGTCTTCAGAGAATCGGACCCCATGAAGTGAACGGCCTAGATAACGTGCTGGTAAGAATTCTTCGTCGACCGGGCGAGTTGGCCGTGCGCGTAGAGGCGCGCGGCTGTGAGCTTGCATCCGGGAGATAGTAGGTTCGAATCCCACTATCCGCAGCCCTGAAGATGGTTTTCCGTGGTTTCCCATTTTCACACCAGGCAAATGCTGGGGCTGTACCTTAATTAAGGCCACGGCCGCTTCCTTCCAACTCCTAGGCCTTTCCTATCCCATCGTCGCCATAAGACCTATCTGTGTCGGTGCGACGTAAAGCCCCTAGCAAAAAAAAAAAAAAAAAAATTCTTCGTCGCTGTGCAGATGCATTGGTACCTTCTCTTTGTGGAATTTTTAGCATTTCAATGAACAGTTGGACTGTGCCAGATGAATGGAAGAAAGCAAACGTAGTTCCTGTGTTCAAAGACGGTGAAAGGGAAATGTAGACAACTATCGCCCAGTCTCTATTACATCTGGTTTATGTAAATGCATGGAATGCCTAATTGGTAAACATGTGCTGGATTTTCTGAATGAGAGAAACCTGTTGAATAACAACCAACATGGATTCCTCCCTGGAAAATCCTGCACTACACTTTTAACAATAGTAATTGATGAGTGGCAACATTCCCTGGATCAGTCTAGTATCTCCCAAGTGGACTCCATAACTCTCGACTGGAGTAAGACCTCTGATCAGGTACCTCATCAATGACTGTTGTTAAAACTTAGCAAGTATGGATTTCATGGCAAACTGCTGGCATGGCTTTGATCATTCCTGGTAGCAAGATTTAACTCTCTTGGTGCCAGGCGGTAGTGCGAGCACTCGCCCTTTAAATTGCCAGAGCCGACCTGGTCGGCCTTTAACAATCCAGTCGGAAGTTGCCAGAGCCGATTACATCGGCCGGCATAACATTCTGCGATATACATAATTTTGAGGCAACCTATAGTGACGTGTATACTTTTGTTACAACCTGTAGTAAAGGGGCTACATGTTATTGTGTGCCTGACCTTGGTTGGCAGTTCTAAGAGGGTGTTATACCTTTCAAAAGAGTCTTTTTCTGTGTTTATAAATAAAGCTAACCGGTCAGTAAGGGACTGCTCCTTGCAGTGAGTGGAATTGTGACAACAAAATGGCAAGTTGTTCGCGTGATAATCTTTCAGCAGGTATTGATGACGATAAAGTAATGCAGTATTTGGAACAATGCGAAGTTAACGCGGATGATTTATCAGATAGCGATAGGGAATTTAGTTCAGAGAGTAGTGACGAAATTTTACCGGACACGTCCGCAGAATCACCACAGCTAAAGAAGAGACATTTAATAGTTTCTAACGGCACTAAAGCTACTCTGAATATGGTGCTAGATGAAGCTAGTGATAACGAATATGACGATGTCTCTGGAGAACATTTTGTGGAAATTTGTCACAATGAACCCAACAACATTCCTCAACCTCCTGTCTACTTCAAGGAACTTCTTGGACCTAAACATGCCCCACCGCCTGATTCTCCGCCCATATCATACTTCAATTTACTTTTCACTTTCTCTCTGCTAAACCTTAGTCACATATAGCCCTTTATCATTACGTAAATGCCGGTCTCCACGGACCAAGTGTAGCGTGCCTGCCTCTTACCCAGAGGTCATGGGTTCGATTCCCGCCCAGGTCATGAATTTTTGCCTGGTCCTGAGGGTTGGTTCGAGGTTCACTCAATATAAGCGACCCTAAGTGATTGCAACTGAGGAGACATCTGAGGGTGAGAAGGCGACCGAGTCTGGAAAACCAAGAATAATTACCGAGAGGATCCGTCTCACTGACCATGATTCACCTCATAAACTGCAGGTATCCGAACTGAGCAGCAGTCGCTTAGTAGGCCAAAGATAATCAGGGCCTTAGAGCCATAGATTTCTTAATTATGTAAATTCCATTGTATTGTAAACTTATTTTTCAAATAGATACTACAAACGAAAATGAGAAAATGACTTTTCTGAAAACAAAATCTATAATATCAAATATTATTTTTTACTTATTTAATAATTCAGAATTATTTTAATACTGCGTTGTCTGCACAAATAAAATTTCTTGTCACTATTTGCCGTACATCGATACATACACGCAAATTTTATCGATGAGTAAAATTGTCTCATTTTTACTAGCGACATATGTTTGAATTTTAATTTTTTATGTTTTCATTTTTCTCCTTCAAATTAGTTATTCTATAGAATTGTATTTAGAAATACATTATATATCATTATGTATATTCTTTTGTATCGTAAATTATTTTTTCAAAGTAGATATTGAGGGAGAAAATGCGGAAATGTTTTTCTCTTCCTAAAAATAAACGTTTTTGACAACTATAAATCAACAATAAAAAGTTTTTGACTCTTTATATCACTCTAAACCAGTTGTTTATTGTATGTAGTCGCTATGTAGAAACTTTCATGCTGGCATTTGCTATACAACGCTAGATATACACGAATTTTAAAATACATGTTTTTCCACTGAAAACGGCCTGGCACTTTATAGTAGTAGAGTGGAGGCGGAGCTCTGGCCTCTTCCAGCTGATGGGGAGCGGCCGACCAGATCGGCTCCTGGCTCCAGAAGGGTTAAGAGTGTTTGA
The DNA here is from genome assembly GCF_040414725.1 of Anabrus simplex. Taxonomy (NCBI): domain Eukaryota; kingdom Metazoa; phylum Arthropoda; class Insecta; order Orthoptera; family Tettigoniidae; genus Anabrus; species Anabrus simplex. The sequence continues at coordinate 1,300,840,765 of NC_090265.1, forward strand.
GTAAACTCCACCTTTACAGTACTTAAGATGTGTATTTTCTTCAATTTATCGATCAAGTTACACCCTTCCTCCACGACATGTTCACTACAATTTTTTTAAAGGTGGAGTTAACTCAAACACTCTTAAAATTTGCTCAAGGTTGACAATACAGATTCATTATGAAGTTCATTTCTTATGGCATTCCTCATAGGTCGAATGCAGTGCGTTGCGTTCAGTGGGGCCAGATCAAACCAAACTTTAGTCACCTCAGGTGTGATTCAGGGTATTGTGATAGGGACACTTCTGTACACGATATTTACACAAGATTGTGTATCACCTACTATGGCACAGTACGCTGATGATACCATCGTTTACAGAGCCATTCACAATGAGAACTACTTTGTATGTTACAGTCAGATCTTGATAATGTGAGACTCTGTAGCAAAAAATAAATAGAATGTCTATAAATGTACAGAAGTGTAAATATATCCACTTAACTAGGGCAAGATCACCACTGCAACATCAAATATCACTTTGTGGTAAAAACCTAATGCCTTGCACCTCAATAAAACTGCTTGGCATTCATATTTGTAGCAATTTAAAATAGAACAAGCACATTGATGAAATTAGGTGCAAAGCATACAGAAGCTTGGGATTTATCTGCAGATCTCTACTAGGAGATAGACAAGAGAGAAAAAAAAAAAGAAAAAAAGAGTTAAGATGGCCTATTTGACAATAGTATGCTCAATGCTATTGTTCAGGCTTCCTTCCTGGCACCCGTCTATTGTAGAGAACATGATGAAACTACAGGGAGTTCAACGCCGAGCAGAATGACTGATTGCCCAACACGGTCATTTAAATACAGCCAGGTCATTGCCCTCTATAACAGCTCTCTCTAAACAAATAGATATCGTCGCCATAAGACCTATCTGTGTCGGTGCGACGTAAAGCAACTAGCAAAAAAAAACCAAATAGATACTGTATTGCTTTTCTGAGAAAATCCCTCGCAGGTAACGTTCACATCAACCCTTTCAACTGCTTACAGCTGAACTATCATTCTGCTCAAAGAAGTCGAGGTGTGTTCTCTTTCCCTCCACTTGCAAGAATAGTATCTTATCGAAGTGGCTTCTTTATTCGTTCTGCTAGTCTGTGGAATGAACTCTCACCAGATGAAAGAACTACCTACCAAAAATTTTTGTAAAGTAAAAAGCATGTATACACATAACATAATTTTCTACTGTGTGAATGTTCAGTATGTGTGGGAAGGCAGATGAAAGTTTACGTGATCCTGAGTGAGTGAGACTGTATGATCTGGGGATTAAAGAGAAGAAGAGAGAGAGAGAGAGAGAGAATGGATAATGGATATGAGAATGGATAAAGGAAGTGAAAATAATGTGAGAGAAGAAAGTTTCTTTGTGGAAAGTGATTGAGTTAAAGCATCAACTATTCACAGCCTTTTCCACACTATAACCCTCCTTGTTCTTCTACTTTTTAAATTGTATGTGCTCTTAAAAATCTCTATTGAGATGGACTAGCAAAATTTTGGTTTACTACCCCTGTGGGAGGGTGCAGTGGAATAACATCCACAGTATTTCCTGCCTTTTGTAAGAGGCAATTAAAAGGGGAGCACAGGTTGGTGACCACGGAGCCCTGAGCCAATTCCTGACATTGCTTCCACTTACTTGTGACAGGCTCCTCACTTTCATCTATCCTACCCGACCTCCCTTATTCAACTCTTGTTCTTTTCCGACCCTGACGGTATTAGGTTGCAAGGCCTAGAGAGTCTTTCATTTTCACACCATTTGTGGCCCCTCTCTTTCTTTGGCCAATACCTTCATTTTTGGAAGTGTCGGATCCCTTCCAAGTTTCTTTCTGATTAGTGTTATATAGAGGATGGTTACCTAGTTGTACTTCCTCTTAAAACAATAATCATCACCACCACCATCTTGATTTACTGGTGGTATAAGTCAAGATTTTAAAGGATAACTGGAGTCTTCGAGCAGAACTGCTCTAGGGAAACACAATGATACTGTGTATCACTACCAATCCATGGAGTGCAATGTGAAACTGCTGTTTTTAGGTTATGCTTCATTCCTTGCAGTGGAACATTCTATTACGGTACCAATCCTATCAAGCAAATATACAAAAGCTCTGTAATCTATCTTTCATTGTATTTATATACTTGTTACATACCAGTACAGGCTGTTCTTGGCCTTCTTGGCCGTAGTGTTAAGTACTGGAAATACTTAAGTTGTGCGTGAAATTTTATACGATAATGCTGGATTTAGAATGTTAAACTAGTAGCATTTCTTGTAATATATACGACTGAAACATATCAGCAAGGAGCTTGATAAGGAGAAATTTTTGGAAGATAGCAAGTAAGGAATAATGAACGAACACATAAAGATGACATCAAGTTTAGAAGAAAGTAAGGAGGTATGGACGAAATATATAAAAGATCTATATGATCATTAAGCTGATCATGGAAAAATGATACTGGAGGATGAACAGGATTGTGGCGAAGAAACCAGAGGACCAAGGATAGAAAAATGTGAAGTGAAGAAGACAATCCACGACCTAAAGGAAAGGAAAGCAATGGGCTGTGACCAGCTACCATCTGAAACATTAAAGGCTTTAGGGAATGGAGGAATAGTTGGACTGACCAATCTGGTGAACACAATATACGATACAGGCACTTGACCAGAAGATCTTATGACCATTATGGTTCCCTTACTAAAGAAATGTAATGCTAAACAATGTAAAGACTATAGAACAGTTGGTTTTATATGTCATGTTACTTAGACGTGAGGTGGCCTCTAATATCGAGTGACAAAAGGTTTGCAGAATCTCAGCCCATCCCCTTCATGAACATCAGCCACCACCAGCTCGACTGAAATCCAGGAAGAGTTTTCTACAGTCTTCTGCTCCACTTGATTCTTACCCAAAAAAGGCCAGGGTTAAGCTATGGAAACAAAGGTACCCAGATCATCTGGAATGTATTGAAATTGAAGAAAAGCTGCCACCTGGTCATGGAGAGGGATGGTGTATATGGAAGTCGTTAAACAGACTGCGGACCGGCGTTGCAAGATCTTATGACAATCTTGTGAAATGGGGCATCGTGCATGGTGGGGACTCATTATGCGAATGTGGAGAGGAACAGACTTCTACGCATCTCTTGCACTGTCGTCTATGCCCAGATTCATGTACAGGGTTGGAATTGGCACTGGCTGGAAACAATGCCATCAATGTAGCCAAATACTGGTCACAACTTGTGTAAATAATGTATATATAGTGTATATATTTTCATGTAATACTTCCTTTCTCCTTTTTTTAATTTTTACAATGAATTTGTTCATATGTCTTTCATTTTGAGTGATTAACATACTTCATATTTTTATTATTTAATTTTATGAATTGAATTTGAATTGATTTTTAATATTGGTACCTCTGACACAAATAAATAATAATAAATACTAAGGCAGTGACCAAGATAGTGGTGAGAAGAATAGAAAATAAAGTAGAGGAGAATACGGGAGATGACCAGTTTGGTTTTAGAAAGCGAGGAAGAACCAGAGATACAATTGGATGCCTAAGGATGATTGCAGAAAGGATGTTAGATGTGAATAGGGAAATGTATATATGTTTCATTGATTGGGAAAAAGTGTTTGGCAGAGTGAACTGGTGCATTCTGATGAGGATTCTGGAAGATATTGGTGTAGTCTGAAAAGACAGAAGACTGATAAAAGAGTTGTATAAGAATCAGATAAATATGAAACAGAAGAAGCGGGTATTGGAAGAGGAGTGAGACAGGGATGTTGCATGTAATTGGCTCAGTTCAATATACAGTATATGCCAAAAAACTGTTACAGAAGACCCTAGAAAAAGCAAGAGGTGTTGTAGAGGGAGGAAAACCAATAAAGACCATAAAATATGCAGATGATGTGACGGTATTAGCAGAATCAGAAACAGATCTGCAAGTCATGTTGGAAAATACTGAGAGAGTGGGCAAAGAGTTTGGAATGAAGATAAACTTTGGGAAGAATATTGAATTTTCACGACCACATTGTAATCGAAACCGACTTTCAACCTATTAGGTCGTGTTGCATACATTTAGTACGTGTGGAAGAGATGTTAAGTATCGAACAAAAATAGCCAGTCAGATTACCGCTAGCAACAGAACAAGTTAGACACTCTACGGCATTCGATCTATCCAACATTCTAATCATTGAAAATTTACACAACAGAGGGGATACTACAATTATATTGATAAATATCTTCAATCCAGTGCATTGTCGTGAATTTACGATGTGTATTTTTAATTCAACATATTCCTATTCGACTGGTTACATAACCAATTTAACTCAAGAAGAATTGCCATGATCATCCCTGACCTAATCTTCTACTACATGATTAATTAGAGCCCTTGTTTTGTATATATTTTGTTCTTCGAATTTCTACTAGTTGATGAATACAGTTTAATATGGACCTTCACCAAATGTTAAAGAAAATGGATCCATATCAATTTCAGACGAATGACGTTTGACAATCTTCCTACCAACATTAACATATATTTTTTTTAGACTAGATTATGAGATTGACCTACAATTGTTTTAATTTGTTGTTTATAAGATTTACTTATAACTTTTTAATAATGGTATCAAAAACAACTTTTAATGTCACATTTTATTCCAATCTTATATGATTGATTATTGTAAGACAGTCTTAAATGTAACTATTATTTTAAAAGTTGTTCATAGTGCTGATGATGCCCGTTAAGAAGGGCGAAACATGTTCACGATTTTTCAATTATTTATGATCATTTAACCACAATAGTAGTAATTGTAAGTATTGACTAGGTTGACATTTAAAAAAAATTTTTTAAATTATATGTAATCACTGTCGTCAGTACGGACCAAATATGAGATTAATGACTTGTAACAAAAATAGCCAACCAGACACCAGTGGGATCCGAACCCACAACCTCCCGATTTCGCGTCGGTTGCTGTACCAATGGAGCTATGGTGGCCTAGGCCATCTTTGTTCTGTTGGAAAGGATCTAAGCTACAGGTCTGGTACTACTACCATCACACTAAAGAGTGCATTTAAGTTGCCCGGTGAGGGCCAAGTCAATGAATATTGAATTTTCACGACCGCATTGTAATTGAAACCGACTTTCAACCTATTAGGTCGTGTTACGTACATTTAGTACGTGTAGAAGAGATGTTAAGTACAGAACAAAAATGGCCAACCAGACACCAGTGGGATCCAAACCCACAACCTCCCGATTTCGTGTCGGTTGCTCTACCAATTGAGCTATGGTAGTCTAGGCCATCTTTGTTCTGTTGGAAAGGATCTAACTACAGGTCTGGTACTACTACCATCTATTTATTTATTATCTGTGGCTATTTCTAGCCAAGTGCAGCCCTTGTAAGACAAACCCTCTGATGAGGGTGGGTGGCAACTGCCATGTGTAGGTAACTGCGTGTTATTGTGGTAGAGGATAGTGTTATGTGTAGTGTGTGAGTTGCATGGATGTTGGGGACAACACAAACACCCAGCCCCCGGGCCATTAGAATTAACCAATGAAGGTTAAAATCCCCAACCCGGCCGGGAATCGAACCCGGGACCCTCTGAACCGAAGGCCAGTACGCTGACCATTCAGCCAACGAGTCGGACATTGGGAAGACTGAGGTGATGAGAATAGGAAAGGAGGAGATTGCTGTTAATATAACGCTAGAGGGAAAGAAATTGGAACAAGTAAAGTCATTCAGATATTGGGGAAGTTTGTTGATATGGAATGGAAACTGTACAGAAATAAGAAGCAGAATATCTATGGGAAAAGAAGCTTTCGGAAAGGTGAGAGGGTATTTGGCATCTAAGGCAATCCCCACTGATTTAAGAAAGATGTTTGCAAAGTGTTTTGCGTGGAGTGTAGTGTCATATGGAGCTGAAACATGGACATTAAGAAAGAAAGTAAGATACAAAGTATTTGGAAAGTTTTGAAATATTGTTGTGGAGAATGAAAAAGTGAAGTGGACAGATAAAGTGAGAAATCATGAAGTGCTAAGTAAGAGAAAAGAGACCTCATGAAAATGATAAGGAAGAGGAAAATATCCTGGTTGGGTCACATACTACACAAAACTTGTCTTCAGCAGAGGGTGATGGAGGGAAAAATAGATGGAAGAAAAGGAGGAGGAGGAGGAGGAGGAAGAAGGTTTGGAATGTTAACAGATGTCAAACAAGGGAGATACTATGAACAACTGAAACAAGATGCTCAGGACAGAGAATCATGGAGGCTGTCCAGTTGATACCTGTCTCAAGACAGATTCACAGAAAGAAGAAGAAGAAGAAGAAGAAGAAGAAGAAGAAGAAGAAGAAGAAGAAGAAGAAGAAGAAGAAGAAGAAGAAAAATGCCTTTTTATAGATATTATCAAGATGATGGTTTCATTGGAGGTTATTTTGAAAGGTAATGCCTAAATATTTTAAAAGATTAGTCTCCGCAAGGGGTGTATTGTACATAGTTAGTAGAATTACATAAAATCAGCTTCATGGTCCGTATCGCACTTCAATAGATTCACAATTAAGTATTTATTTATTTTCCACCTAGTCGATACAATGATTGCTTAAGGCAATTTTTAATGGTCAAAAGTGGTACATGTTTCGTATATTATCAACATCTTCAGCCACATAACACTGTTTAGATGAAAAATATATAAAATTGACAAAGTAATGCTTTAGAGGACACTTCCTCTACACTTCCTCTAAAGCATTACTTTGTCAATTTTATATATTTTTCATCTAAACAGTGTTATGTGGCTGAAGATGTTGATAATATACGAAACATGTACCACTTTTGACCATTAAAAATTGCCTTAAGCAATCATTGTATCGACTAGGTGGAAAATAAATAAATACTTAATTGTGAATCTAGTTAGTAGAACTCGATGCCGGGGGAGGCAAAGACGGGATTTTTTACGGAAAACTATAAATTGAGTTTTAACAGGATTAATGGACAAATGCCAGGATTGAAGCCAGGTTTCGAGAGTAGTGAGGTAGGCTTGGAGTTGAGTAGTTAATGTGTTAGTCGTGGTGGAAAGGGCAAGAGTAGCTAGATCATCTGCATATTGATACAGGCGGAGGGGAGGATCAGGATGGGGAATATCATGAGTGAAAAGGATATACAGCAAAGGTGAAAGTGGAGAACCTTGTTGAACTCCGGAAGTCATAGGGAAAATATAAGAGGAGGTGCCATGAATGAAGATACGAGCTGTACGGGAGCGAAGATAGTGATAAATAAAACGAATAAGAGTAAGAGGAAGCAGTAAATGGCGCAATTTAAACAGTAAGCCGGAGTGCCACACAGTATCAAAAGCTCTATGGACATCAAGACACACCAGTGCAGCAGTTTTCCAGGGGCGTAGAAATGAATTTAGGGATGATTATACAGGTGAACTTATCAGAAGCCCTTACAAGAGGCACAGTCTGATAACTGCATATGGGAGATAAATCTCCACAATGGAATTATTGCCCGCCTAGCAATTCCGAATGGAAAATTCTAAATTCCCATGGAGGGAATTAGATTTTTTCACCAATAGAGCATGTCAAAAATGTCAAAAACATATCAGATGTAAGGCTTTTCAGGCGTTTGCTCTATTAACCAGCATTTCCTCTTAGGTCTGACACTAGACTCATCAGAGTGGGATGTGTCAGACCCTACCCACTGACGATGGGGTGTATGCAGATGAACTTATCAGAAGCCCTTATAAGAGGCACAGTCTGATAACTGCATACGGGAGATAAATCTCCACAATGGAATTATTGCCCACCTAGCAATTCCAAATGGAAAATTCGAAATTCCCATGGAGGAAATTAGATATTTTTCACCAATAGAGCGTGTCATATTCTGGCCTAGTAAGGAAAGTGTTCAAGAAACAATGCCTCCAGCATTTAAGAGAAATTACGGTAATTGTCGAGTCATTATTGACCGCACGGAGTTTAGGGTTGAACAGCCTCACCAAGTAGATCAGAGAGAGTATTTCTATTCTCAATACAAGACTGTGCCTCTTATAAGAGCTTCTGATAAGTTCACCTGCATATACCCCAGCGTCAGTGGGTAGGGTCTGACACATCCCACTCTGATGAGTCTAGTGTCAAACCTAAGATGAAATGCTGTTTAATGGAGCAAACGCCTGAAAAGCCTTACATCTGATATGTTTTTGACACAGCCAGATAAGTTAATTCTGATGCCAGGAAATCCTTAATCAGCCATGACCTCATCGCCAGGTAGATGGAAAGTTAATAAACCATTGTTGGTTGTTATGAATGAGTCGCTAGCTCTTCTACCGTAGCATTTAGATTTAAAGGTGATCATACCACTAGACGTGATTGCAATTAAAACTTTTGCAGTGTAGCAACCCTTGTATTGAGAATAGAAATACTCTCTCTGATCTACTTGGTGAGGCTGTTCAACCCTAAGCTCCGTACAGTCAATAATGACTCGACAATTACCGTAATTTCTCTTAAATGCTGGAGGCATAGTTTCTTGAACACTTTCCTTACTAGGCCAGAATATGAAATGTTTCGTATGAAGTGCCAGTTGCACAAGTACGGTCATAAAATAACGTGAAATTGTTGTTCTGTGAACACCGAATAGCACTCTCAAAGCAGAATAGGACAGTCCAATTTTAATTTTCACTAGGAAGATGAATAATATGGTTGCTTTACATAATTTTAGAACGTTACAGTTTGGTAATAACGCAAGGTAAAGACGTTGAAGTTCACACCTGCTAAATATGCATTTGTGTATTGTTCCTTATGGAACTGTAACCTTGGAAACCTGGACCCTTGATGTCTGTATGATCGTCTTCCATTCCACACATTTTATCATGTTTTGTAATGCTCCCTCCCAGACCGCAATTAAGTGGAATACATGCTTGTGTATTTGTGTCGTTTTCATTTATTGAACAAGAAAACATGAAGTCTGAACAATGAAAATCAGATGCAACTGTTCCCATGGATGCATCCTTTGTTATGTTACTTGGGCAAACTGTACTTGAAAATTTTCCATCTGATTCTTCCTTTTTTAACTGCTTGAGTTGACTGTGAAAGTGCTGTAAGCTGGGTTCCGGCCACACATTTCTTTTCTTGGATTCACCCGGAAATACTGTCGGAACATAGGCTGGACTTAGCGGGTGTCCAGATCTTCTGTTTCCGATGAAATGTGTAAGTTGAGTAAGTTGTAGAAAGCCAAAGTGATACATCAGTGCTAAAAATTAAAACCAAAATTAAATTAAATTGGATCAAATGAACTTATTGCAAGCATGTGCAGTGCGTATGTGTAGGCCTACTTACTTCGTTCAGTTAACTGCTTGTATCCATTGCCTCCTTCGGTCCATATCTATCGCTCATTTTGGAAAACAATAAAATTGTACTTCACTTCCTGTATTTGCGTAAGTATTGGGACATCCGACAACACAACAATTGTGTTTACTTGATCTCCTTTTCTCAGGCATTATCATTGGAGTGACTACATGCTCAGTCATAACAGAACAGCTACTGCGAGTCTGGAGTCTGTCTCACGTGTTGTTCTCTGCCCGGCCGCTAGAGCGACACGCATGGTGCCTATAGTCACCAACAGTCTCTATGCACCTTTGTTTGTACACACACCTTTCAATGGGCATCAGTAGGGAAACTCACTCTCCTAAACTGTCACTCCTACAACTTAAAAATTCTTCAAGTTCACTGCCACATTACTTCAACATATCCGTGATCTTTTTTACAAACTCATTTTCGAGAGGAATTCCACTAGCTTTAAGAAAATAAGAAACAAGATAATATCTACAAAAGAGTGCTCTGTTTTTGACAATTTATATATAACAATCAACTTAGGACATCATGTTTTAAATACAATTATTTTAATGTGATTTCATCACACTGCCTTTTTTCTTTGTAATTTTAAATGTAACATTTGTCATCTCCCACACCAAAACCAATAATTACAAGAACTTTTAATTAACACATTTATTAAAACTCCAACAATACTGGATGTTTAAATGGACAAAGTGTTCCTAAATACAGTGTTCAGTCATATGTATTAACTTATTCCTTTTAATGTGTACTTAAATAATATTTTGGGTTCTTACAATATTCTTTTAATAGCTGAAGATGTCCCAAAAATTGGGATGAAACACGTACTAATATAATTAGAATATAATTGTATTTCCTATAGGTAAATACACTGATTGATATTGAAAAGGTGGGCACCCCTTAATTTTTAGTTACCTCAAGAACTATAATTCAGTACATCTTCAATCTGAGGTGGATCAGCAAATCTGTAACGTACAGAACTCCTGTGACTCCCCTCCATCTAAAACATGCTGCATTTATTCCAGCCCACACTTCCTGATCAAAGACACAGTCATTTTGGAGGCAGGATCCTAAATATTGGAAGAAGTTTGTTTTCATTAGGTCTTAGACTAATGATGTCCCAATATAATTAGAATATAATTGTATTTCCTATAGGTAAATACACTGATTGATATTGAAAAGGTGGATGTGCTTGGGTTACTTTCCAAGTACTCGGTCTTCTTAACTTTTAGACTAAGGCAGTATTGGCTAAGGCATTCACTCCATGTTTGAACACAGCACAACCATTCCTCTTTGTTTGTAGCTGCAAGCAGGATGTAACTGGCATACAACATGGACCAAGGAACACTCTCATGCAGATCACATTAGTTGGTATCCATAACAAGCATGAAGATCAGTAGTGGAAGGGCTGATTCCTGATGTACTCCTATTCTCACAGGGAAGCTCCCAGAGTCCAGCAGTGCACCTCACCCTGCTACAAGTATTCTCATAAAGCATCTGGACGCAGCTCTGGTATGCTATGGTCGTGCAACACATACCAGATGAGCTGATGCGGAACAAATCTAATGCTTTCTTTAGGTGAAAGAATGCCAGGTGTAATGGCTTATCTCTTCTCAGGGTTTCTTCAGAATCATGAAGGCAGCAAAGATTACATCAAAAGTACTAACTCCCTTTACAAAACTGGTGTCTCAAACACAAGTTATCAAATATATTTCCATGCTACTCATATTTAGCACAATGTACAGAGGTTTTCAAACTATGGTACACATACATCTATATGGACACATGAGACTTTTAGGGAGTACACAAGCACACATCAGAAAACTGTAGCAGAAATGCCAAAATTCATCACTACACTGCAGTTATCAGGCCACAGAAGTGAACATTGCAGAAATGCCAGTAGTAGACCAGAAAGACCTAATCAATGCACTAGAACTTAGAGAATGTCAATTCATATGGAAGATATCAGGACCCAGAAAGAACCATGATGATGAATGGAAGATCAGGAAAAAATATGGTAATGTATCAATACATTGAACCCCTCACTGTCATGAAAAAACTGCACCTAAAGTTCTACAGACATGAAAAGTGCAGTGATTCAACCAGACTGACTAATAAAATATTGATGTACTATGAGAAACCCATTTGAACTATAGATATATCAGATACATTGACAGAATCAAAGACAACCTAAAACAATCTGGCAATACATGAGACATCATACTGGGTGGGCAAAATAAAACTGGCCCAGAAAATATTTATAAGACTGATGCGGAACTGACCCTCGTTAATGAACAGGAGGACTGCCCAACACAGAAAATGCCGGAAACCATGATTTCGAAGCACCAACTTGTTGCTATCACATGTCTGCGCATGCGCATCTCCTGCATGTTCTGTTCCAAATACATCACTGTGTCATTACATGCGAATGAGTGAGAGGAGCAGATGTGTTTAGCAACCCATTTAATGCAATACAAAATGGTGTTCACGTTAAAACAGCGCATGTCAAGTGTTATGCAAAACACAATTTGTGGTAAACCTGTGTGGAACTGTTTGCACAAGAGTTTAAGTGTTTTGGGCAGAACCACCAGCAAAGTCTGCAATGCAAAATCTAGCAGCAAAATGGGCTCTGTAGCGAATTAAAACTGTAACTATCTGAAAAGAGTTTGAACATCAGAAAACATTGCTCAAATGAAGGAAAGCCTGGAACAAAGTCTGATGAAATCTCAACATCATTTATCTGTGCAAGTGGAAATTACGAGATTGTTGCGTTTAAACATTATCTAAAATGATCTGCATCTGAATCCTCACAAATTTACTGTTGTGCATGCGTTAAAGCATCCAGAAGAACCTTTGCATGTTGAGTTCTGCCAGTGGCTTCTGAGTGAAGTCGAGTCAGGACTTTTGGATCCTCAGTTTTTCATTTCTTCAGATAAGGCCTGGTTCAGCCTGTCAGCGTAAGTAAACTCACAGAACACGTGCCATTATGCATCAGAAAATAATGCAGCAGTACATCAAAAAGCCGTTGCATAATCTCAAGATAGGTGTGTGGTGCACAATGTCTGGTGTCCGTATTGTAACACAATTCTTTGAAACTGTTAATGCTAGCCAGTATGTCCAGACACTCTCCTATTGTAAATATTTTCCAGGCCCATTTTTATTTTGCCCACCCTGCACATGACAGGACCAAATACACAAACAATATCTCTAGAAATGGGAGATTGCTAGAGTAAAAATCAACAAAACGGAGAAGAAGAAATTTCTCATACAAAGACACCAGATAAGCCAGTGTACACGAAAACTTACGGGCAAAAGCAGAAGTAGAAAGGCCTGGTGCAGGTCTTTCGAGTTGCAGCCAATGGGTGACCTGCGCATCTGTGAGGATGGGGCCCTACCTAGAATCAAATCTAATGTTAAAAACTTGTACACACTTTTCAGTCCCCAAGAAAGAGGAATTAACTAATCAAAGTTAAATATCTCCAACCAGGACAGGAATTGAATCTGAGACTCCTGGATCACAGGCCAGGATGCTAACCAGTCAGCCACAGAGTCAGATATTCTAAGTTATTATCTCGTATTGAAGCTAACATCAAGCGTTCTGTCAACTTTCATACAAATGCAGACCGCTCTGTTATTTTATTACCTGATAATACCTGACAGAGACACAAACTCTTAAATCTTTTGTGACATGTTATAAAAATTACATTTCCTTTTATGACTTGCCTTATTATTTACAATGTGTGCTTACAGGAACTGTTATTAAAACTCCCTTAAGAATTTGACAGGTCCTCATATTTTAAACCTGTCGTTTAGAAAAATTTTATCATGGAGTAGATTAAACTTCTGGTCACGAGTAAGGGTTACAATCTTTAAAAAAGTTTGAGAAGCTGTATTCTAGTATTAACGCCTCAGCGACGAGGAACATTTCAGTATCTCAGAACTATTTTAAATAGTTTTATTAGAATTCATCTTGTCAATACACTTATTAATGAAAGAATTTAACCATACATGTTTCAGGAAGTCTGGGTAAAGCGGCACTGAAATGTTTTGGAAAGTTTAGAAATTTATCTTACACCAAAAAAAAATTGGATTCAAGTTTAAATGAGAGAAGTGCAGAAGATAACTCACTGTATAGACTAGTATATGATCATTTAAGGAACAAAAAGAGAAAAAGAAGAAGTAGTATTCTCATTCAGTTCAACAAAATTTTATGTATTTATCATTTTCATAATATTTCATAAGTTTTCTTTATTCATTGATATGGTGAATTAGGTCACAATATTTCTTTGAATTGTAAAAACAAAAGATAGTGTTATATTGTTTTATTCTTTGAACTGACCACTGACCACAGAATGAAAGTGACATTCTTGTATTTGCATGGGTTGTTTCACAATGTAATGAAAACTAGGCTAATCATTGCTTTGGGAACTATGAGCAAAAGAACCGGGAACAATCTATTCAAAGATTTATTTAGCACAAATCCCAGGTTAATGGGACGATTAGTTAATAAGAATGAGGGCATGTATTTTGGAGTGTTTCATCATCCATTACTTGGTCTTGTGCACCATGCACTCTCATTCTGTATGTTATGTATCCACTCTTGCTTTGCTCAGTTCAGTCTGGTGTATAGTACGCGAACCTTTTCTTGAGCCCTGAGCTCCATAGTACTGAATGGGAACTAGGGCTCAAGAAAAGGTTTGCATACTGTAGTGGTGTTATCGTCTGATTTATTAAAACTTAATTACATCTCATTCATTCAAACTCCACCGTGCCATGCACCTGTGCCATGCAATATTGTATTTCAAAGTGACAACGAGTCAAGTTATTACGAGTTGTAAGAGGTTTTAAGGCGTTGAAAGAATTATAGGAATCCTCACCACATGATGTCAGCATGCATATCAATGAAAAGGTGGTGATTTATACTACAAATATACATAAATGTTGTGTAGTGTTACATACATATGCTAGGATGCAGCAGAAATGCAAGTCTATTTGTACTCAAACTGAAGAGGTCCGTGGTAGAGTGTCGGCCTCCGGATCCCAAGATAGCGGGTTCAAACCCGGCAGAGGTAGTCGGATTTTTGATGGGCGGAAAAAAGTCCATTCGACACTCCATGTCGTATGATGTCGGCATGTAAAAGAACTCTGGTGATACATTTGGTATTTACCCGACAAAATTAATTAAAATCTCAGCCATAGACGCCCAAGAGAGATCCGGTTTACTCTAGGTCCGCTAGATGGCAGACAGAGTAAACCGGAACGTCGAAATTGACGAGCAGACAGCCAGATGGCGTCAAATCGAAATGTCTGCAAACGGTAGCTGAGGCCATACGATTATTATTATTATTATTATTATTATTATTATTTCAAACTCTTCAGAAAAGAAAAAAATGCTGATTTGGGCTGATTCATACATACAAGGAAGGCAGAGATCTTCACCTTCAAAGATATACCATTTCCATCTCAATAACTTTAAAACTTTACAAGCTAGAACAAAACGAAGTAACGCCTCATTGTTCTCAACACGATTTTATTTTGGTGTAAATAAATATCATGCAAGATACGTTCACTTCCTTACATAAAACCATTTTATTGTCGCCATGTCTGTTCCTTAACAACACACAGTTATACACAACACTACACTATTAATGGAAACACACTGAAGCAATTTACTTTTTTTTTTTTGCTTTACGTCACACTGACACAGATAGGTCTTGTAGCAACAATAGGACAGGAAAGGCCTAGGAATGGGAAGGAAGCGGCCATGGCCTTAATTAAGGTACAGCCCCAGTGTTGGAATGTTGTTATTTTCTCATAAAAATAAAAATAAGATGCCATGTAGTAGTTATAAGAATACAACTTTAAGGTTATGTGTTGGCAACTAAGGTAAATTGTGTCGAGTGGTTTATCTTAGTTTTGCTTTGTTCTTTGAACATTTAAACTGCTGTGTGTCTGTGATGCTCAGTTGTGGTCAACAGCTCGTAATAAAAGGATGAGAGTAATGAAGCTGGTGTTCCTGTGGTATAATTTGCTTACCTAAACTGGTGTAATGAGCAGAAATGAAGATATCTTGACACCCAGCATTTGCCTTGTGTAAAAATGGGAACCACCAAAAACCATCTTCAGGGCTGCCGACAGTGGGGTTCAAACCCACTATCTCCTGAATGCGAGCTCACAGCTGCGCGCCCCTAACTGCACAGCTATCTCACCCAGTGAAGCAATTTACTATTGATTCTGTCAAGTACAGATATCAACAAGTTCTCACATTGGTTATTCACATCACCATCACACAGTCGATCTGACAAATACAGATATCAACAGTCTACACACTGGTTATTCACTTTGTCTTCACAAGGCAAGACTGACTACCCTCTCACTCAAGTCGATTCTGACAAATACAGATATCAACTCACTCTAACCCACACTCTACACTTACTGCACTGTCTCACTCTGTCACTGTCTCACTGACTGACTGACTTACTAACTGACTGACTTCACCACGAAGTCTAACACTGACTGACTCTCGGCCTGTCAGCTCGGTATATATACTGTTTGACAGTCAGAAATATCGACTTCTGAAAATGTTCTTGCAACACTCTAAATGGAACACATCCAAACATCAATCGATCGGCCTCTCGATTCTAGCAGAACAAACTCAAGTGTTCGGTTACCGTTTACAAACACACATGGACAAGTCTATGACATTTCTAATGTTTCTACATGTATCTGGATAATAAATCATTACAGTAAGTTTCCAGAAACCTTCATATTATGTATCAGAATGACAGTGAATTATACCCAATATTACAGAGTTTTCTATAGTTTTCGAATGCACAGATTTTGAGGTTAGACGTATTCACAAGACGTATTTGAGATTATAAAAATGTAAAATACATATTTACAGGGTACAGTCGTACTTAGCATTTAATAAAAGATAATTAAAATATATTAACAATAATAATTGAAGGTTTTACAAGAGTTAGGTTATGTATAGGATGGCACACATACGACAGCCTGTCTGTACCTCGCATGGAGGTCGGCAGCATGTGAAGAAAAGGAGGTCGATGTGATATACGGAGTTCGGCGTAAAGGGCTAAATGACTTCAAAGAAAATAAAAGATTTCTTTGGGGGGGTAGTAAGATATAGATAATGATCAATATTTAACTAGCTGCCTCTGTGGATCAGTGGTAGAGTGTCGGCCTCCGGATCCCAAGATAGCGGGTTCAAACCCGGCAGAGGTAGTCGGATTTTTGAAGGGCGGAAAAAAGTCCATTCGACACTCCATGTCGTACGATGTCGGCATGTAAAAGATCTCTGGTGACACATTTGGTGTTTACCCGACAAAATTCATTAAATCTCAGCCATAGACGCCCAAGAGAGTTTCGGTTTACTCGGTCTGCCATCTAGTGGGGGCCTAGAGTAAAACGGAACGTCGAAACTGACAAGCAGACAGCCAAATGGCGTCAAATTGAAATGTCTGCACACGGTCTCTGAGGCCATACGATTATTATTATTATTATTATTATTATTATTATTATTATTATTATTATTATTATTATTATTATTATTATTATTATTATTATTAAAATATGTAACTTTCATAAAGACAGAAAAAAATTCATACCTGCTGTCTGTGTCTTCCACCAGCCATTTTTCTGCAGATGCAATGTGGATCATTTTAATGGAGGAAGGAAGAGAAGTAGAATAAGCCTTCATAGCATCTATATCAATTACATCTATTTTGGAGCCACCATGTTCAAACAGCACCTACATAATGAAAGTCATGAAGGTTTTAGGAACAACAGCCTGAAAAGTCTGCAGTGTGCACAATATGCGCGCGCGCGCGCACACACACACACACACACACACACACACACACACACACACACACACACACACGCACACACGCACGCACGCATGCACGCGCGTGCAAAATCCCAGTAAAATAATGATTCCCTGCACACAATAATAAAAGTGCTGAAATAATTTGGAATTTATGACAAAACAACTAATATAATACAACAGACATTAACAAACACCCGGTCACAAGTAAAATTCCTTTTTCCCCAGTCCTTTTCAACTGTGTCTTGGAGAAGGTGATAAGGGAATGGCGAAAAGAAATGAGTCAGAAAAATATCCTGAATGGAATCAAGATAGGACACAAAAAGGCTGGACTTAAAATTTAAATGTCTTGCATTTGTAGACGACTTAGTGTTCTTTGCTGAAAATCTAGGGACTGCCACTACACAGATTGAGGTTTTGCAAGAAATAGCAGAAAAGGCAGGACGTCAAATATCATGTGAGAAAACTAAGTACATGAACATAGATCACAAAGAACCAATATGGACAATGAAGACCAAGTATGGTGACATAAAAAGAGTCCACAAATTCAAATACCTGGGAGAGATTCTGACTCCTAACAACAACGAGAAGCCAGCTATCGAAGAAAGAGCAAAGAAGATGGAGACTGCATTCAGACTATGCCAGAAAACTTACAAGTCCAAATCCCTCTCCTACCAAGCCAAATTCCGACATTATAACACCGTGATGAAACCTGAATCCCTCTATGCAGCAGAAACAATTGCCAGAAAGGGGATTACCGAAATAGAAAAGAAAGAGTGTAAGTTTCTGAGGAAAATTCTGGGACCAAAGAAAGCAACAGGAAATTAGTTTACCTTCCACTTGAGATCAAATCATGCGCTGTATGAAAAATGCGAAAACATTTCAACCTCGATAAGAAAAGGGCGACTGACTTTCTATGGACACCTGAGAAGAGTGGGACCGGAACGCCTAGCAAATAACATCCTCATCTTCCAGGAAAGAAGAAAGACCCAAGTACCATGGCTGAAAGAAGTTCATCTGAATCTTAAAAAGTGTGGCATTGAGGAGGGAGATATTACAAACAGAGCAGTGTTCAGAAGGAAAATAGCGGAGGTGACGGATCTGTTCATAGAGAAACCCAAGAGAACAAGAAGGGTGTTCTCGGATGAGGAACGAGCAGAAGCGAGCCAGAGAATGAAGGAGTACTGGCGTAAAAAGAAAGAACATTAACAGTCAAGGAAGTTGTACAATTGTAACCCATAGGAGGTTGAAATGATCCTAAATAAAAATAATAATGATGTTGAGATATGAAAGACATTTACTGCCTTGGTTAGTAGTGGTGATGATGATGATGATGATGATGATGATGGTGATGATGATGATTGTTGTTTAACCCTTATCACTCATCTGTCGGGTGAGGCCTGACATTACGATATTCCCATTCCAGTCGCATGTCGGGCGAGACCCGGACATTTTATCACCCACCGCTCGTCTGCCGTCTCTTAGCCGACAAAATACATAATGATATACTGTACTGCCATCTTTTGGTTCAGCGGGGAACTTTGTAGAATCCAGATACTATCTGAGAGTCAGTCAAAAATCTATTATTTAGATGGCAGTGTAGCCGTCAACTGTCTATTCACGCACACGATAGCTTGAGCGATAGTAAACAAACATGGTCGCCATGTGCTCTTCTAGTCAGGCAACACACAAAATCACAGTATTTTTGCACCTCTGCTCCTAATGAATATATCTAATAGCATTTCACGATGCCTAAAAGTGAACTGACGATGGTCGGTTTGTCTACCGCAACCCAACATGTACCTGATGTTGACGGCTGGCACAATTATAAATCAGCAGATCCAGATTTCAAGAAATCACCATTTACAGTGGTAAGATGTATATAGGAAAATATTTAATATTTATTTCCACCTATTCAATACAATACAAGATGTTAGCATTTAAGTTAAAACATTTTTTTAAATGTGAGACATGTTTCATCTCTTACTATGAGGCATCTTCAGTCACTATCAAAACCTTATTATTTTTGTCAGGCATCAGGTGAAAATTATTCTGAAATGTGTTTGATGATGATTATAGGTGAGATTTTTATCTCAGTACAGTTATTGCAAAAATGTTCATGAATGACTAAAAATCTAATATAATGATAAACTCATGTGCAGTATACTTGATGAATAGGACGTCATTTGATAGTACAGTAGCATAGATGATGGCTTGAAGCCTTAGTCAATACTGGATATCTAACACATAGTGGAAGGCATATAAAAAACATTTCAGTGAGGATATACAATACATTCAAATTATATTTAAAAACTAGTAGATTCTTAGGTAGTACACTTAAAGATGGAGGTGTCATAATTATAAGTGACAGTTGATGGCTTAAAGCCGTAGTCAATGTTCGAAGTATAAGTAAAATAACATGTTAATACATAGTGAATAAATATGAAATAAAGTACATTGTTGAATATAAAATGTAAAGGAAAAACATTCCAATTTGCTGGGCAAATATTATTTAACGTTAGCGTGATGTTTTATGGTCAACAGTTCATAGGTTATATATAGATTTGTTCGGCGAGATTGTGTTGACACGAAGTTTATAGTTAGCTTAAATTTATTTTAAGTCATCCAAGTAAGTTTGTAGAGATGATGATGGGCTGTTATTCTCTATGTTGGTATGATTTTGATGCGAAGGTTGAATGGCTGTTGCTTTCTTCATCTGATGACAATATATTTTCAAAATATTGATAGTGGAAATTTATATTATTGAAGATATTGTGGAAATTTGATGGGGCTGTTGAATTATTGTTGTGACTGGTTAGTTCTATGGCGTTGTTGGCCCGTTTGACTTGTTGTGTGAAGCGTTTTCAGGATCCTGAAATATAAATTTCCACTATCAATGTTTTGAAAATATATTGTCATCAGATGAAGAAAACAACAGCCATTCAACCTTCGCGTCAAAATCATACCAACGTAGAGAATAACAGCCCATCATCATCTCTACAAACTTACTTGGATGACTTAAAATAAATTTAAGCTAACTATAAACTTCGTGTCAACACAATCTCGCTGAACAAATCTATATATAACCTATGAACTGTTGACCATTAAACATCACGGGCAAATATACACTAACATTAAATAATATTTGCCCAGCAAATTGGAATGTTTTCCTTTACACTTTATATTCAACAATGTACTTTATTTCATATTTATTCACTATGTATTAACATGTTATTTTACTTATACTTCAAACATTGACTACGGCTTTAAGCCATCAACTGTCACTTATAATTATATGACACCTCCATCTTTAAGTGTACTACCTAAGAATCTACTAGTTTTTAAATATAATTTGAATGTATTGTATATCCTCACTGAACTGTTTTTTATATGCCTTCCACTATGTGTTAGATATCCAGTATTGACTAAGGCTTCAAGCCATCATCTATGCACTGTACTATCAAATGACGTCCTATTCATCAAGTGTACTACACATGAGTTTATCATTATATTAGATTTTTAGTCATTCATGAACATTTTTACAATAACTGTACTACTTTTATCTCACCTATAATCATCATCAAACACATTTCAGAATAATTTTCATCTGATGCCTGACAAAAATAATAAGGTTTTGATAGTGACTGAAGATGCCTCACAGTAAGAGGCGAAACATGTCTCACATTTAAAAAAATGTTTTAACATAAATGCCAACATCTTGTATTGTATTGAATAGGTGGAAATAAATATTAAATATTTTCCTATATACATCTTATGACACTTTCAATACGGACGAAAAATGAATTTCATCACTTGTAATTTACAGTGGTTTCGGCCTACAAACTACTGTGAGGTATGAATCCAGAGACTGAATAGAGTTTTTCAATTGCTTTTTAGTGATAATTTGTACACTGAAATTATTAACGAAACCAATCGGTATGCGATAACGATAATAATAATAAAAATGCAAAACAATTTGTCTTAAATTCCACATATTGCTTTTATTTGCTCCAGTATAGCTTGCTGTAAACGTGTATAGCCTAACTACATGATTTAAAAGCAAGTGCTATCTCCAAAATCGTGAGAGATGAGTACAGGTCATATAAGATAAAAATTTACATTTAAAATACGAGTAGTAGAGACAACACAGAAAACTTTAATTCAAGGGGTAAGGGTTAAAGTGGCCTAACATCTAGGTCATCAGTCACTGGCCATGGTTAGTCTCTTAAAATTTCTAACTGAGCTGACTTGTAAATTATTATTAAGTGCATGGTTCAAAAACACATATTTAAGCATATAAAAGAAAAACAAATTTAAGAATTTATAATCAAATGTCCTAGTTAGATGTATAGTCCCCTAATGCAGGAGAGTGATAACTACATGTATATAAAAAATTATATGTGTATAAATGATTGGAAATAAAATCAAAAGTTATTGTTTGTTCTGATATTTAGCTTTAATCCCCTGTAATAGATATCTGATACATACCACTTGGTTGGTTTGTCCTAGCAAGCAGGGAAGCATGCTCCATCCTTCCTTATTGGAGCCAAGGTTCAAGGTCCGTGCAAGACTGCCAGTGGCTTGCTCCAAAGTCGACAACAGAGGTACAGGATGCACCTTTCCAGCAGATGTATCCACTAACAGCAATGTGTTAGACTATAAGTAGACAGTAAATTTTAGATTTCTGAACAATTTTCTTTGCAGTAAGATATATTGCACACACTCAGTAGTTTGAAGAACTCACAAACAAATACATCAGGAAAAATGTATTTGGTACATGGAAAAGCATCGACTCACTGATATATTTTGGGTGTAAAAGACAAGGGATCAAGTACATATAGATTCTTTGGTTGTTCCCCTCTTAGTAGTCTCTTAGAACATGGAGGGGTACAGATAATGCATCCTTCGACTCCACCCACAGGGAGTTCCAATAAATCAAAAGAAAAAAGAGTTTCCACAAAAGAATGGCAAGGCCCATGAACTGTGAGAAAATTAAAATCATTCTCGACCTTGTAAATAGATTATTATTATTATTATTATTATTATTATTATTATTATTATTAGCCAGCCCTGTGGTGTAGAGTAAGCATGCTTATCCTTTATTCCAAGGTCCTGCGTTCTTTCCCCAGCCAATTCAAGGATTTTAATTCTGGACTGAGAATAGAACTGGGTTCACCTGATACAAGACTTTCTCAAGTTCTTAGTTACAAGAAGAAAGTGCACTGTGGGAATATGACACTACCGACCTAATATACACAGATGAACACTAGTTACCATGATTACGATGGTATCGGGAAATAGATAGTGCTAATTGTCGATAGACCTCCAGCCCAAAAATGTTATCCATAATAAAATTAGAGCATATTCCTTACATTGCATTTCATATACAACAGCATAAATATTTCTAGAATGCCTTTTCTATTAGCAGAAATTATTAAAACAATATCCTACTGTACGTTACTGTCCATTATGCTATTAGGACATTGAGATGTGACAGAAAATTTCCCCAGCAGTAATGCCCAAGACAAAGGACCCTCAGAACCCTAACTCTAACACAAGCATGTAATGTATTACCGGTTAATTTGGGAAGGTGTATACCGGGAGAGCCAAATGCACCATTAATACAGGCTGAAGGAACATAGGAGTCATCATCTTGTCCAACCTAAAAAAATCTGCAGTGACAGAGCATGTCCTCTCTTTACTCAGTCCCGAAATGAAAATTGACGAAACCATGGTTCTGGTTACAATCCACTAGTATAAAGAAGCTATTGAGTTACTGAAACATGACAACTTTTTCAACAAAAAAGAAGAGCGGCAACAGATTAGTAGAGTTTAGTAACTGTTACTCGCCACTAGAAGACTGAAGAATAATTGCACTGGTTCACATGGCACAAGTCCTGGAAACACTGATATTAGAGGGAGGCAAGCTGATACTGGCACCACCACCTACCCTTCTCAGTGCTCTAAAAAGTGAGCACTCACCCAGCCCCTGTCACTTCATCTTGGTAAAGCTGAGGATCCAGTGAAGGTGGTTTGCTATGTACTTAGCGCTTGGATAGTCGCCTGGGTAACTACTGCCTAGATACATAGTGGCTACTCTACCATAGTACGTGCTAAGGTTAGTTCTTGTTTGTTTGATGAACAGTATAGATCAAAATGTCTCTTTCAAGACAAATACTTTAGTTGGAAAATACTCCTTTAAATTTTGGCTGGTTATCTCAATCAACATATTGAGTGTATGATGTTACTCATTTGCGAGTCAGACTAATGTTCTATGCAAAAAGTTGTGGAATTATGAAGCAAGTTTGGTGGTATTTAGGAATGAAGCTATGATGTGCTGTATGCTATCTTTCATGCAAGGAAAAATCTGTAATGACAAAACTGGACATATTAAATCACACACCATCTTGAATGTCAAATAATCGACAGCACCAATAGTAATATAACTGTTGCAGCTGGAGGAGAGGTGATGCTCCTACGTGAAACGTCCCAGGTGGCAGATAGGGGGGTTCTAACTGGCTTGCCAGAAGACTTGAATAAAATAAAATAGCTCTCGTGGACCAAATACAATTTCGGACTCAATCATGAATGGTTAGGAAGTTGGAAGAGGGTGTTAGCAACATCCCAATGGTGAAAGAGGTGGAGGAACCATCGGTCACAAGCCGCTGCATTGCAGTTTGTAGGGGGACCTACAAAGGCAAGGGAACCCACCCTTATGATAATGGGATAACACTGAATCACATCAAAAGTTGTAACTCGGTACCTAGACCCACCACAGGTGAGCCCTTGACAATCAACCACGAGAAGTCTTATAAGAAATACTCCACTGGCTAAACAAAGAATCACACACACACACACACACACACACACACACACACACACACACACACACACACACACACTCATACACGCATGCAACTTACAAAATCAAAACTCAAACCAAAATAAATCACCTACTCTGCCACACATAATGTTAACTCACTTATGCAGAATGGTAAACTAAAAGTGATAACCGACATAATGGACCAACACAAAATTCTCATCATGGTCCTGCAAGAAATATGAAACACCGATGAATACATCATACAATCTCAAGGAGACAGGCTTTACAAAGGTACACCGGGCAAGAGAGTGATAAAAAATGTTTCACAGTTCGGAACAGGCTTTTTGGTCAGCCTTAAAATAATAAAGTCTTTACAAGATTTTAATCACAATCCTCAAGAATTTCAACACTAACTTTAAAGGCAGCTAATAAAATTTACACCATAATAAATGCCCATGCTCCAACTAAGAATAAATATAATTCTTCATAGGAATCAGAAAAATTTTGGCACCTACTCAACTAGACCCTAAATAGCAACCCCCAAAACCACATTAAATTATTACTCAGAGATTTCAATGTTCAACGAGGCAGTAAAAAAGACTATACCACATCATCATTGGAAAATGGCCCATCCACAAGAGAACAAAAATAGACAAATGTCAAATGTCATAAGAAACAAATGTCAACTGTTCTGCATCTCTAAAGAATCTATCATAAAGATCCTATAAACATTAATATATACTTCAATTATATTACATTGTATTATATAATTTCATGCCTAGAAGCATTTGCAGGCTTGATCATTGAACTATTCACCAAGTTTCATTGGCATTTAGAAGCACAGTGCTCTTCAAGAACTTGCATCTTACTTCACTTATGTGACTTATCTTCAACTTCTATATAATTTTAGGACTTCAAATTTATTAAATTGTATTATAACTTCACACCTAGTAGTATTTTCAGGCTTGTTTCATTGAACTATTCACCAATTCTCATAACCATTTTGAAGCACAGTGCCGAACATTACGTATGTTATGCTGCTCTTCAAGAACTTGCACCTTGCTTCATTTAAATGACTGATCTTCGACTTCTTCTGGATTTTAGAATCTCAAATCACGCAGTGCTAATCCCTATAGTGTTATAGTGTTTCTTAAACTGCTTTTAGTGGAAGACTTATCCTTTACTTATTGTTTTCCTATGCATTGTTTTATATTTTTATTTAATTGGCTGATGATGACCCAGAATAGTGGTCGAAACCGGTACCGCTTTTAATCAAATAAGAATGTAACATTACATTTCTTATTTTCCTTGTATTGAATAGGTTGAACCACTTTATTTCTTGTTTCAATTTAATTAAGCCTAACAATAGTTAAAATGTTGACATATTTATACAGCCAACAGGACCTAATATCCCAGAGGAAGATCAAAACTTGTCAATAATGTACAGTATTTCCCATCTTGAGAGCATGTTTGTTGCTCCGTATGATCTCAGTGGGTCTTAATTGTTAAGAAACGCTGAGTTATTTGAGCAGGTATACCCAGATTGGGCCAGCTCAGGTTGAGTGTAGTGTTATTATATATAAGAGAAGTAATTTCACTTTGTGCTACTGGTTTAACATCGACTAACACATGAAAGGTTTTCAGCAATGCAAGGATGGGAAATGGCTAGGACTGGGAAGGCAGTACCCATAGTCTAAATTAAGGTACAGCATCTGCTTGCTGTGAACATGGGAAATCACAGGAAAACCATCTTCTGGGCTGCCAACAGTGGGACTTGAACCCACCAACTCCTGAACACAAACTCACAGCTAAGCAACCCTAACTGCATGGCCAACTCGCTCGGTGCATGTAGTGTTTGAAATGACAGTGATTTCTGATGCATTTTCTTCTGTATGTAGTTATTTTCTTTTTTTGCTAGGGGCTTTACGACGCACCAACACAGATAGGTCTTATGGCGATATTTTCTTTCTAGAGAACACTCGGTTTTTTTTATCAATCACTAGTTATCAGACCCTGTCTTAAACTGTTCACCATCAGCCTGTTTCTAGTAGTCCAGGATTTTAATTCTTTTCCTTTGGCAAAGAGCGCTGAATAGATTTTGTATGCTAGTTCCTGATCCCATCAAGAACATAAAAGTAGGTAGGAAAGAACTGAGAGCTAAAGGCAGTGGAAGAGTGATGACAACCAAATGTCAGTATCACTATTGGCTTGTGCAGCGTTTCCCATATTCTCAGCTTAATTTATCTCAGATGATTCTGTAGGATCAGCCATGTCTGTGGGAACGTCCTCTACCATATATTGCAGTATACTGATTTATATTTAAAATTTTATACAGTGAAGATTACTATGTAAATCCGTACAAACAAAGCCTCAAGCCACAACTTGTAATTTTATGTTACCATCTTAACAGTGTGCTTTCATGCTACTGCTTGAAACTGATGATTCTCCCACTATAGCACTAGTAGCGATAATACCAAATGCCACATAGTATGTAGCAGAGAGGCTTGAAACTACATCAGCTGCACATGGCACCTAACCATGCGCTATGGCACCTAATGGAAGATCTTGGAACTACTCAAAGAAAAGAAGAAAATGATAAAAATGACTATTTTATAAGGACCTTCAGATAGTATGCTTTAAAATGAGGGTTTGCTCACCGAATTCTGTTCAGCCATTTTCTCACAATTTCCATTACAAGAAAATGCTTTACCAAATTACAATACATTTAGTCAAGAATAGTCCTGATGAAGCTGGGAACCATAAATGAGCTCATAAAGGACTGAGAAGAGATGGGTGTAGAAGAACTTGGACTGGTGTTGAGAACACTTATCAATTTAAAGACAGCAGTATGTGACGATGTGAATATTGTCCTTGGCCTTTAGTGTTTTCATGTTTGTTTTTGTACCCCAGTTTGTACAGCTTCCTCTTCTGATGCTGACCTCTCATTGTATTTGTCCTCTTATGAGGTCCTACTTATATTCCTATCTTTCTATATATGACTTGATCAATTGAGAAGAGGTCAGACATCACATTAGCATCTAATAAATTTGAACAAAATGGATGGAATAAGAATGGCTTAATATTCATAATTATGGTAAATGGATACCTACGGAATCACACGTTTAAAAAAAAAAAAAAGCTTGCTGGGGAAATACTTACAGTCTCCTCATGAACAAGTAATGAACTTCCATTGGAAACCAAAGGTGCAAGTGTGAAGCATGGATGTGATCCTCGCAGTGGACTAATAAGACCTTGTAAGGACAGCTCCTGGATTTTGTCACCATATGGTTGCATTGTGTACAGTCGTAGAGGATTGGAAGTCAGAACGTGTATCCAGTCCTTTAATTGGTCATTTTCAATGCCTATGAAAGAAGTAAAATCATCAGTACAATCATAAACCATATTCTATTTATAAAAGAAACAGCATACAATAAATAACTGCTGTATTTTTTTTATTTTATTTTTTTGCTAGTTGTTTTATGTCGCACCGACACAGATAGGTCTTACGGCGACGATGGGACAGGAAAGGGCTAGGAGTAGGAAGGAAGCGGCCGTGGCCTTAATTAAGGTACAGCCCCAGAATTTGTCTGGTGTGAAAATGGGAAACCACGGAAAACCATTTTCAGGGCTGCCGACAGTGGGGTTCGAACCTACTATCTCCCGAATACTGGATACTGGCCGCACTTAAGCGACTGCAACTATCGAGCTCGGTAACTGCTGTATTAATATATATATCAGACTAAATGGCATACTGTTGCTGATACATTATGTTGGTGAGATGGGAATCATGTAAAAGAAACTGCCTTAGTTGGATGTGTTGCATGCTCATTCACTCAGAAACTCAAAATTTCAAGGAAATAGGTTTCCATACTGGTAAGTTTAACTTACAAAGTCTGTTAAATGAGAACAATTATTTAAACAAATTCAATTATCCAATTATAAATCCTAAAACAGCCCCGATGAATAAAATAAACAATCTGAAATACAGTGAAACATCATTAGTGAGTTC